>NW_028318925.1:0-336274 GCF_062004578.1 Staurois parvus
TTTTGTTTCACATTTTGACAGTTCCCTAACTCTATTAGAACCCCTCCACGCTTTAGGAACGCATTCAATGGCCCAGAATTTGATATTAGTTGGATCACAATTATGGTATCTCTTAAAGTGTAAAGATACACTATGGTACTTATACCCCTTACTGATATTCCTTATATGTTCAAGTACCCTAACCTTAAGCTGTCGCTTAGTCCTTCCAATGTAAATATGGCCACAAGGACATTCTAAACCATATACTACATGGGTAGAGTTGCAAGTAAGAAAGGAGGAAATATCAAATTCCCTTTGATTAGAATTAGAGGTGAATCTGACCAATCCCCTAAATTTATATTTAACCACATTACATGCAGTGCACCTCCTACATGAATAAAAGCCTTTTTTATTACTAAACATATTCAAAACCCTTGGTGGATCCAAAATTTTATGAACAATTCTATCACCAATAGTGGGCGCTTTCCTATAAATAAACACTGGTTTCTCCGGGATAACATTCCCTAATATCTTATCAAGGTTCAAAACATGCCAGTGTTTCTGAAAAATATTCTCAACCGCCTTATATTGTATATGGTAATTAGAAATAAACCCCCACTGATGTCTATTATCTGTGACCCGTTTTGGCTTATCCGCCAGCAACTGGTCCCTGGGAATAAGCTGAACCTGGTCCACTATACCCTCAACTTGATCAGCCTTATAACCCTTATCCACAAATCTTTCAACCAGAATATCCGCTTGAGCACAAAATGCACTCACCTGACTGCAATTCCTCCTCACTCTCATTATTATTATTATTATTATACAGTATTTATAAAGCGCCAATAGTTCGCTCGGCGCTGTACATTACAAAGGGGGACAGAACATGTGACAGAACAATACCAATACAATGCAAAACATGAGGGGATTGAGGGCCCTGCTCTTTCGAGCTTACAATCTAGTAGGGAGGGGATGGTGGCACAGGAGGAGATAGCTGTGGGGGATGGAGTGGTAGGAAGAGTGGAGGATGTCGGCAGGTTAGCAGGGGGTGGGGTAGGCTTCCCTGAAGAGATGGGTTTTCAGGGTGCGCCTAAAGGAGAGGAGAGTAGGTGATAATATGATGGGTTGGGGCAGGGAGTTCCAGAGGATGGGTGACACCCTGGAGAAGTCCTGGAGGCGGGCATGGGAGGAGGAGACCAGGGAACTAGAGAGAAGGAGGTCTTGTGAGGAGCGGAGTTTGCGTGCTGGGCGGTACTTGGATATTAGGTCAGTGATGTAGTTTGGGGCAGTATGGTGGACAGCTTTGTACGTCAGCGTTAGGATTTTGAATTTGAGCCAGTGGAGGGATTGGCAGAGGGGGGTGGCGGAGACAGAGCAGTTGGAAAGGTGAATGAGTCTGGCAGCCGTATTCAGGATCGACTGAAGCGGTGATAGCCAGAGGCGAGGCAGGCCAGTGAGGAGGGAGTTGCAGTAGTCGAGTTATGATATGATGAGGGAGTGGATGAGCTGTTTAGTGGTTTCTGGAGTTAGGAACGTGCAGATTTTGGCGATGTTGCGGAGGTGGAGTCTGTACGACTTTGTTAAAGATTGGACTTGGGGCTGGAAGGATAGGTTGGAGTCCAGAATGACACCAAGTACTCTGGCCTGCGGGGCGGGTTTGATGGTAGCGTTGTTCGATGTGATAGAGAAGTCAATGGGGGGTGGTGTCCGGGCTGGGGGGAAGACAAGAAATTTGGTTTTGAAGAGGTTCAGTTTAAGGAAGTGGAGCGACATCCAGTCTGATATGTCGCTCAGCAGGTGTGTGATTCGGGCGGAGACCGAGGGGGTGAGGTGGGGGGTTGAGAGATAGATTTGTGTGTCGTCGGCATAGAGGTGGTAGTTGAAGCCGTGAGAGTGTATGAGTTGGCCAAGGGAGGAGGTGTAGATGGAGAAGAGAAGGGGCCCAAGGTCAGAGCCTTGAGGGACCCCAACAGAGAGGGGGAGTGAGAGGGAGGAGGTAGCATTATAGGTAACGCTGAAAGAGCGTTGTGACAGGTAGGATGAGAGCCAGGAGAGAGCAGAATCTCTGAGGCCGAGGGAGTGTAGTTTTTTTTGAAGAGGGGGTGGTCGACTGTGTCGAAGGCCGCAGAGAGGTCAAGGAGTAGGAGCACTGAATAGTGGCCATTAGCTTTGGCGGTTAGCAGGTCGTTGGAGAGTTTGAGTAAGGCAGTTTCAGTGGAGTGTAGGGGATGGAAGCCGGACTGTAGGGGATCGAGGAGGTTGTTGTCGTTGAGGTGAGAGCATAGGCGGGTGTAGACTAGGCGCTCGAGGAGTTGAGTCTGAGGTTGTTCGGGTCATTGGGGTCCAGGGAGGGCTTTTTAAGTATGGGGGTGATGTGTGCATGTTTCAGAGGGGAGGGGAAAGTGCCGGAGGAGAGTAAGAGATTGAAGTTGTGGGTGAGGGAGCGTAGGATGGAGGGGGAAGGAGGTCGTAGGAGTTGTGAGGGGATAGGGTCGAGGGGGCAGGTGGTGAGGCGGGCATCAGAGAGGATCTTGGAGACTTCCTCGATGGTAGTAAGGTCAAAGGTGCGGAGTGTTGGGGGAAAGGTTGCGGAGGTTACGGCTGGTAGTAGTTTGACATTTGGAGGGGTAGGTGTTGGAGGACGAGGAGATAGAGAAGGTAATCAGGTTGTGGTCAGAGAGAGGGAAGAAGGTGTTAGTGAGGTTGTGGGGAGCGCAGCGGTTAGAGAAGACAAGATCAAGGATATTACCATCAGAGTGGGTGGTGGATTGTATGCACTGTGCAAGTGCAAAGGAGGAGGTTAAGTGGAGGAGACGGGCTGTGTCTGGGTTGTCGAGGTTGACAGGGATGTTGAAATCCCCAAGGATGATGGTGGGTAGCTCAGAGGAGAGGAAGAAGGGTAGCCAGGAGGAGAAGTCATCCAGGAAGCGGGGTATGGATCCAGGAGGCCGGTATATCACAGCAATCTTCAGGGGGGTTGGGGAGAATAGTCGGACGCAGTGGGCCTCGAAGGAGGAGAAGGATAGGGAGGGGGGGTTTGGGAGGACTCGGAAGGTGCTCTGCGGTGACAGGAGCAGACCAACCCCACCACCTTTATGACCGTTGGGCCTGGGTGAGTGGGTCCAGGTGAGACCGCCGTAGGAGAGTGCAGCAGGGGAGGTAGAGTCAGTGGGCTGGATCCAGGTTTCCGTAATCGCCAGGAGGTTGAGGGAGCGGGAAACGAAGAGGTCGTGGATGGCGGTAAGCTTGTTGCACACCGATCGGGCGTTCAGGAGTGCACATGAAAACGGGGGGGAGATTTTAGGGAGCAGGGGGACAGATACTAAGTTGCGGGGGTTGCGGCAGGACGTGGAAGTGGGAGGGTGTTGTGCGGGTGAGGGAGGTGGTGGAGGGCCAGGATTTGGGGAGATGTCCCCCCGCGGTTATGAGGAGGAGAAGGGTGAGAAATGTGGCATGGGAGCGGGATGTGCAGGAGCATGAGAAACTACTAGTGGAGGTGTTCGGGTCAGTGGGAGAGTGGAGTAATAGGAGGAGGTGGTGGGTGCCATAGAGGGGTGAAGGAAGCAGTGAGGACACAATATACAATTGTTTGGGAGGAGCAGAGGGATATAGTGAATGGATTTTGGGAACGGAGGAGAAAAAAATGAGAAGGAGGAGTGGAAGAGGCATTTTGGGGAGGTGATGAGAGCAATAGTAGGGAGATGATAGCAATGGGGGAGAGATGTACAGGTTTTGGGGTGGAGCAGAGGGGTAAAGAAATGAGATTTGGGAACAGAGGATAGTAATATGGAAAGGAGAAGATGGGATGTATTGTATAAGAAGTACACGGAGTGGGTCTCAGGCATGTAAGAGATGTTTCCCAGGGTGTTTGCTTGCAGTCTGTCCAGCATGCAGTAGAGTTTCTTGCTGTTGTTGTGTCTTCCTGCTGCTTGAGTTCTCCTGCTTTAGTTCAACTGCTGTGTTTAACTGCTTCGCACTCATTCAAAGCCGCACTCAATCATAAGCAGCACCCCCATCAGAGACTTGCCCCCCATCAGTGATCTCCCCCCATGAGCTGATCTAAATTTATAGGGAGATGCTCAAATGAGCATTCAACTCCGCCCCAATTAGAAGCTGATAAGGCTCACATGAATTGTGGGGGATGTTTCTTAGGAACCAGGCTACAGTCGTAAACCATAATCTGACCCTTAGGGATATTCCTTAACCAATGGGGGTGATGACCACTAACTATAGGCAAATAACTGTTTCTGTCAGTGGGCTTAAAATACGTTTTGGTGAGCAGCTTATCATTCACCCTCAAAATAGTAAGATCCAAGAAATGTACTGCTTCAGTGCTGTATTGGTAATCCAGCCTAATATTGTTCGGATTATTATTCAAACCTTCCAAGAAACCAACTAATCCTTCTTCATCCCCAGCCCAGATCATAAACATATCATCTATAAATCTCTTGTATAGCAATACCTGCTCATGTTGATGGTTGAAGACAAATCTGTCCTCCCATTCTGCCATGAACAGGTTTGCAATACTGGGCGCAAAGCGAGCTCCCATTGCTACGCCCCTCTTCTGGGAGAAAAAAACTGTGATTATACCAGAAGTAATTATGAGATAAGCAAAACTCCAAAGTATCCCTCAAAAACTTCTTTTGATTAAATGGTAAGTCATCCCTCTTACTCAAAGCCCAATTTAGTGCTAAGAGAGCATAATCATGCTGTATAATGGTATAGAGGGATGATACATCCGCCGTCACCAGATATAATCCTGAATGACCCATGATCTGGACCTCAGAGAGAAATTTGAGCAGATGTTTAGTGTCTCGTAAGTAGGCCTTAGTAGATGACACACTTGATTGCAAAAATTCATTCAAATATTGGCCCAATCTTGCAGATACTGAACCAATACCATTCACAATAGGTCGAGCTGGTGGATTCTCATTATTCTTGTGGACCTTGGGGAGGGTATAAATAATAGGAATCCTACTTACACTTGGGATTAAATATTGCTTTTCTTTTTTGTCAGAACTCTTGTCCTATATCCCCAATTAACCAAGGATTTCAATTCTTCCCTATATCCATTAGGAGGGTCTTTAGTCAACTTTTCATAGGTATTAACATCAGACAACATCTCTACAATCTGGTTATGATAAAACGACTTCTTCATAACCACTACTCCCCCGCCCTTATCAGCCGGTCGTATGATGATATCTTTACGTTCTTCCAACATTTTAATACCCTCCTGTACATATCTTGGATTTACATTCCTTCTAGGGACTACCTGTTCCAAATCTCTTAAAACCAAACCTTTAAACACTTCAAGATGTTGATTGGATGAAATGTTTGGGTTAAAAAAGAGACTTGTTTCGTAAACCACTATTATAACCTTCACATCTTGGTTCATAACTAATTTGATTAGTCAGATTCAACCCCAAAAAATATTTTTTTCATATTTAATTTCCTCATATACCTGTGCGTATCTATATAAACATCAAACTTATTAATAGGTCATCTCATGGCACATTTTAAGCCTGCATTTAAAACATTTATCTCCTTATGGGTCAACTGAACTCCACTTAAATTATAAATACCATTTAATCTGTATCCCTTCTTTTTCTGATATTGTATTCCTGCCCTGCATCCCTTTCTTCTCTTCTTATATCTAAAGGTCTCCTCTCTTGCGGGAAGTTCACTCCCCCTTGCTGGTGATAATAAGGTGGATGTGGGCGCAAAAATGGCTCAGGCGTGTTTTCTTTTGTACTGGCAGCCCATTCAAAATTCAAAAAGTGATTCTAAAGGTTGTTATTAAAAAATTTTTTATACTTGCTTGCTTTGTGCAATGGTTTTACACAGAGCAACCCTGATGCATAGAGCAGCCTAAAGGCAGAAGTGGTTCTTCTTCCTTTAGAACCACTTTAATAACATGCAATAATATGCAGATGTGAATACATCACACAAGTGTGACACCAGCCTAAAGCTTTGAGCACTTGTTTTGATGCCCCTAGAATGTATTTAGTTAATTTAAAGTGAAAGCTCAAATGGGAGTTAAACTAAGGTCTAGTTTGACTTAACAAATAGACAGAACATAACATTAATGAATTTGATTAAACGTGTTTGTGTCAAGATAACTGTTATCCTTGGTTATAGCATCTGCCATAGATTACAATGGCAGCTTGCAGACACGTGCTGAGGTGCAAACAGGACCTGTCAATCTGAGTTATTGCAGTTTCAAATCATCATCCAGTGGTTGTTTTAGGTTTTGAGCTCCTTAATCAGTCATAACCAGGCTGTAGGATTTCTTGATATGCCATGTAGCATGAATCATAACAATCAACAAAAGTAAGGTATAGGTTCTACTGGAAGAATATAGAACAAACTGCATATGCCATCTACATGTCACGTAGAGCAACATTTGATGTCTCTTGAGTATGTTTCTTGAGTTAATGTCATCTTGTTTAACATGAATACTTCTTGGCATGAATATGTATCTGATATACAGTATTTATCTACAAGTTCTAGTTGTTATAGTTTAATATATGCATACCCTAGGTTAGGAATGGAACATGATGGACAAGGAAATAGATGTGGAGATGAAGTCAGGATGGGAAGCATTATGGCACCGCTTGTACAAGCTGCATTTCACCGTTTCCACTGGTCTCGATGTAGTCAGCAAGAGCTTAGTCGTTACCTAAGGTGAGCAATAACATTTTCTTCTGTAAATTGACAGACAAATTGTCTAATTATATCACATTAAAATATAATTTCTTTTGCTTAGTTTACTGTTACAGGTTATAGTTTTCACTAATTTCTAATACATCATAGTGTATAAATTGAATCTAAAGCAAAAAAAAACAAAGTTGTAATATATTGCAGCTTACCTTTGGCTGCATTAGATGTATTTCTATCTGGTAATTCTCCAAATAACACACCTCCTGTCCCTCTGTGGTTACATTAATTTTTTCATGGTATTTATGTAAGCAGCCATTGCAGTCAAATGATTGGCCTTCACATATGTCTGTCTTTGTTTGTCTCAATTATATGGTGGATCGATAATAACTAATAGTTAATACAAGAAAAGGTGTTGCTGAAAATGTTTTTAGCCTGGATATAAAAACTAATGCAGCCACCACATTGTAGGACTAGGAAGCTGAAGTATATAAAATGTTTGGTTTTGAGTTAAGATATGCTTTACTTTTGTTGCTCACTGCAATCATATGTGTAAAGCATAAATAGGGAGAAGCCCCATGGTGCAGTAAAATTCAATTTATGTACACTGAACACTACCACAGGGACAGTAACTCTAAAGGCCTCTCTGCGAATTTATAACCACTGCTTAAATATTTTAGATGAAGCCAAGCACCTCTGTTCTCCCAACCATCCGTTATGGTTTAATCTCCGTTTGCCACACTTCTACGACCTAACAGATAGTCTGCATTGGGCTAAGTACAGTTTAACCTATCTTCATCAATTATATCAAGGGAGCATATTTTAAAACTTTTATACACCTGCAGAGAGAGCTACATGTCCCACTGAGTTGGCACTACAGGTACTTTTATACCTGTAGTATAAATAGGGATGCTGCTGTAGTATATATAGTGATGCTGCCCATCATGCAGCAGATGCGCAGCTGGTACTCCGGGGGATGCATTTAAGTAATTCTAAACTGTAGAGTGCACTTCTTTCATCTAATCACAAATGACTTATTTCTACTTACTACTCCTTACTCCTTACTACTGGACAAACATTCTGCCCAGCTAACTAAAGTACAAGAAAGGTGACTGTTTGATATCACTGGCCTCTCTCTAGATGACTGGAAGGAGGTATTTGCCTTGTATCCTGATACTGTAATCTCTGCTAGGGACAAGCTCATACAATTGAGATACTTACACAGAAATTATTATAAGTATCCTAGGTGTTTTATTTCTTATGCTCAAACGCGCCACCCCCACATGCCATACATGTGAGTCAGAACAAGGGTACTTTTTGCATATGGTTTGGTGCATTAAGGTAAGACTATTTTGGTCTGAGATTACTGCATTTTTTCCAGTTCATTTTGATCTGCCCAATGTCTAGTCCAAAGTGGTGTCTTAGTATTTGATGATATTGAACTGACTGCTAACGCTAAAGGATTCTTACGAATATTGCTTTATTATGCCAGAAAGACCATTGCATTATGCTGAATATGTTCTGACCCCCTGCAGATTGGTTTGTGGAAACATTTAATCAGAACCTCCCACTTTATAAGCTAATTTATGGAGGTGAGAGGGTGTCCAAGGAAGTTTACTAGACTCTGGGGACCCTGGCTGGACAAACAAGACACCAGGGAGTCTCTTCTACATTTGGTCTCTGACTCCATACCTTAATAACCCTCTGTTTTAAGTCAAACCCTCCCCTCTGTTCTTGCTATTACCCATGTTTGAGCTGGAAGTCTGAGTGTTATTATTATTTTTGGGACTACTAACATTGTGCCCTTCACTTTTTTCTTTTGTAACGTTTTATAGTGTTGGGCGCCAGGGTGGACACTCAATCTAATAACATACATGGGTGCAGTATTTTTATGTCCGATTGCTTACTCTGTTTTGTTTTTTTGTTACTTGTTTAATGTAAGTTTTTTTCTGATTGTGCATACAGTGTACATGGATGTACCTATTTGTTGCTGCGGTACGTGCAGCATTTATAGGCTTTGATACTCTAGAGCTGTTCCTAGATTGTAAGCTCGAAAGAGTAGGGCCCTCTTACCCCTTGTGTGCTGTTTGATGTTACTGTACTGCTTCATGTATTGTCCCCCCTCTATTGTACAGCGCTGAGCAAACCCTTTGGCGCTATATAAACTCGATAAATAAATAAATAAATAAATAAATAAGCTGTGACAATTCCCTTTGTATACACTGTTTGCTGGATAGTACCGTGCTTTTATTGCTGTATTGGCTTGACAAGTATAATTGGTATGTGCAATTTTTTTTTTAATAAACTAAGTTAAAAAAAAAATCAATTTATTTATGATCAATCTCAGTTTATTAAAGCTTTTCAGAAACTGTACAAAAAAAAAAAAATCAAACTGGCATATAAACAATAGTAGGGGATACAACAAAAAGGGACTAAGGAAGGGCAAAGGAAGGGGGGTAAGTAAGAGAACATGAGAAAATAATAAACAATAACAGTCTAGCAATACATAGCTCCAATTGCAGACCAAAGGGGAAAGTGCAAATAGTCTTGTTGTACAAGCAAAATCAAGCCCCCGAAGGGTTCAGATAAGAGACTAAAAGAACCACAATAAAACCGCACAAACCCTAAGGGACGATGAACCATACAGAACAATTGAGATCAGCTGAAAAAAAAAAAAAGGAAAAGGAGAAATGAAACCCCTCACAGCAATCCACATCCCTCCCCATCCCTCCCCTTCTAGAAAACAATTGCCAAGAAAAACAAAAATAGAAGGGGGAGAAAGAAACAAAAAAAAAAGGGGGGGGGGGAGAAGAAGCGCAGAGAAGAAAAGGGAGAGGGGAAAAAGAAAAGGGAGAGAAGGAAGAAAAGGAAAACAAAGAAAAATAGATCCACCTGAGGAAAAGCACCCAGTAAGACAACAAACCAACATGAACCAAGAAGAGAGAAAAGGGTCAATTCCTGCTCAAGTATCCAGGAGAGCACGAATGTCAGACACCGCCCGGCGGGATCTCTAGTGATCCACAGAACGGGATTCCCCAGGGCGCGGAGTCTAAGTCCCAGTCTGCCTTTTCACCAGAGCCCCTGATGGTGGGGATGGACTTGGTGCAAGACTGAAACCAGGTCACGACCCCTGAGTGCACCCAACCATGGTAGAGGGGTCCCGCTGAGGGTATGTGCCAGGGGTGAGCCTGATGTGAAGAGGCTGACAAGTCCAGGTCCCGAGCGGGATGGATGGATGATAGTCAGGAGTGAGCGTGGTCAGACTACCCGGGTCGGTTACAGTGGAGGCAGGTAGGTACCAAGCAGTAGACAGAGAGTAGCCGGGTCACGAGCCAAGCAACGGGAGATCCAATAGTAATATAAACGACAGGCAGAGGAGCAGTCAGGGACGAGCCAGGGGTCAGAGCAGGAGAAGGTCAACACAGTTCAGGACAAGCAGGATCGGCAACAGGAACGCACTTCAGAAACACAGGTACAGGAACTAGACCTTGCGGCAACCTGATCACCGCCTGGCCAGTTTAAATAGTGCGCCCTGCACCGTCCTTGGTGCCAGGCGCGCACCCGCATGCGCGGCCGCAATTGCCGCCGCGGACGCCCAGGTCCTAGTGCCTGCACATTGGTGCACCTAGGCAATCTGCGCATGCGCAGACCTGTGCGCCGCAGCGAGACCCGCAGTCCCTGACAGCGAACTGCAGAGGACTCCCTGTACATATGCCAGGAGAGCCAAGTCTGATGACAGCGTTCCACAGTACCCAATTCCTGAGCCAAGAGTGACTCCATACTTCCAATGTGATCCATCTCCTCAACCCACTCCAAAAGAGTCAGGATACAGCTAGTTCTCCAATGGTGAGGTATAACCAGCCTGGCAGCATTCAAGCCATTGTGAAGAAGGCCACGTTTGATACATTTAAAGGAGCCAGGCAGGATAGAAAGAACAATTTGGGGCATATTGGAGACCGTCTGGTCCATAACCTCCGAATAAACTCGCAAAATATGATCGAAAAACGCGTAAGTAAGGGGACAGCCCCACCAGATATGAAGAAGGGAGCCGGGGGCAGCCCAACAACACCAACAGAGATCAGAGGTGGAAGGGAAAATACTATGAAGGAAGGTGGGGCATCTGTACCACCAGGTGAGCAATTTGACCAGTAGGGATCAGGAAACCAATTTCAAAGACAAACGTTGTGTAAGGGTAAAGGATTTCAACCAGTCCTCATCCGATATCTGAATGGCAAGGGCCCCAGCCCACCTGAAGGTATATGGAGGAAGATCCAGATGAACCGTGGCCAGCAAGATCTGATAAAATCACAGAGAGAGGCCGCAAGGGGGGAAGATCCCGAAGGAACAAGGATTCAAGTGGTGTGGGATCCCTAGTTAACAAGTCAAGGTCAGCAAAGGCACGCAGAAAACAGCTAAGCTGTCTATACTCCATCCACTTGGCAAAAGCAGTCCTTTCCAAGGAGCAGGAATGTCGGAAGGATGGAAGACACCCACGACTAAGTATTTGCACCAAACGCTTATGAGTGGCCCTGCTCCAATGAAGGAAATGCTCATGAGATTGAGCCAGAGGAAACTGGGGATTTCCAAACAAAGGGGTCATGGGACCAACCAGGGAAGAGGCCCCAATCCTCAGTACCACACTATCCCAAGTACGCAGAAGCTGAACAGTCAGAACTGCTGCTGCATGATAAAGATGCATATATCGAAAGACCCCCGCTGCTTGGGAAGCGTCAAGATCGTTCTATGTAGTCTCGGCCTTCGAGGACCACAGATAAGTCTCGTTAAAACAGTTTGTAAGTGCCTGAACAAGGGCTGGGGGATGGCAATAAGCAGAGTCTGGAACAGATAAAGAAAGTGGGGGGCAACAACCATCTGCGGCCAAACCAGGAGTACAAGGAACGGTCATAATTCTGGAGATCCTGTAACGTGAGTTGAAGTAGGAGTATAATTCTCAGAGAAAATATGGGAGAGATTAGTAGGAATTTTAATATCCAGATATTTAAGGGATCCAGGGCAAAGCTTGAAAGGAAAGTTATCCCCCAGCTCACGGAACCGGGGAGGTGACATAGAAACGTTAAGAATCTCCATCTTCATTAAGTTGACCTTGAAATTGCTAAACTCACTGAACCTCTGAAATTCCGACAAAATGGACGGTAGAGACACTTGAGGATTAGAGTCATAGAGCAAAAGATCATCCGCGAAAAGGACCAGTTTAACCTCCAGTGAACCCACAGATACACCCGTTACGTTGGGATTGTTGCAAAGTGCGATTGCCAAATGCTCCATGACCAGAACGTATAAGAGAGGAGACAATGGGCAACCTTGCCGAGTTACATTAGCAATAGGGAAGTGTGTTGTCAAAGAACCATTAAGACGAATTCTGGCAGAAGGAGAGGAATCAAGAGCAAGAACCTTTTGTTGGAAACCAGGACCCAGGCTTATTTGGAAAAGCGTTTGAGTCAAAAATAACCACTCCACTCTATTAAACGCCTTTTCAGCATCAACAGATAATAGGCAAGCAGGAATTCCCGCAGATTGAGCATGGTTCATGATCAAGAGTGATTTCAAAGTGTTATCACGGGGCTTCCCTACCCTGCACAAACCCCACCTGATCAGTATGAATAAGGTCTGGAAGCAGGGGTTGTAAACTAGCAGCTAGCAATTTGGCATACATCTTAATATCCACACCAATCAAAGAGATGGGCCGATAGCTAGAACAGAGGCTCAAGTCCTTATCCGGCTTAGGGAGAAGAGAGATGAGCTTCCACCATTTATTCCACCAAAGTATTCCTTACATAAGGTAGGTAAATACGAGCAGTTTATCATAAAAACGTTCGGCTACAGTATCAGTTGGTACGTCAATACGTGATGACGTCACACTCAGACTCTGCCCGATGTGTTTCCCCAAAAATGGTGTCCTCTGGGATTGGCGATTACTGTGTGACATCAGAAACCTCCATTTTAATGGAAAAAGACACCGGAAGGACTTCGTACACACTTGCAACCACAAGGAAGACCAATCTGGGATTGGGAATGAAGGTTCACGAGCAGAGATTACAAATTATTATAAATATTTTGACAACCAATGATAAATGTTACTAGATATCCTTTGCTGGACCTAATATTTCCTAATAGTAAACCACAGAGTTAGAACAGCTCTATCTTGTGGCTGCATATGTGTACTACCGGTCATGCAACACTGCACCAAAATGAAATTTATGTTTTTTTCCCCACAAATCGAGCTTTATTTTGTTGGTATTTGATCGCCTGTGCGGTTTTTAAATTTTTTGCACTATAGAAAAAAAATACTAACAATTTTGAGAAAAAAAAAATATTTTGGACTTTTTGCTATAAAACATGTCCAGTAAAAAATATTTAAATATCAAATTTAGTCATAAATTTTGGCCAAAATGGATTCTGTGACATGCCTTTGCTAAAAAAAAAATCCCAATATGTGCAAATTAATTTTTTTTGATTGAAAAAGATACTTTATTACATAAGTATAAAAAAACATGATACTCGTTATCGGGGTACATCTCACCCTATACTGCGACGCAGCGCACCACATTGCAATATAGTTCCAAGCATACGATAAATACATTCAATAAATAAATACATTCACTCAGCGGTATGATGCCTGAAGTGATGTGCGTGGCGGACGGATCCCCAGACCAACACATCATGCATAACGCCGCTTACCCCGAGACCATAGCATCCTAAAACAAAGAACTTTTCCTAACATTACAGAGTCATGCAATAAAAACGGATGTTACACTTTACAATAAGCATCGGGTGTGTGGGGGGGGGAGGGGAGAAAGAAGGGGACACAAGCCCGAAGCTTTATTGAAGGGACAAAGACACGCAAGGGGGAGTAGGGGGAAGGGGAGATCTTCAGACATTCTCTTCCTCCTTAAAGTCCATCAAGGTATAGTCTCTGAGCAGACTGAGGATCAGTCTGCGGCAGTCCTCAATGGACATCCTCTGCCGCTGGTGGATGAGGCGCTTCCTGGCGCACTATAAAGCGTCCTTAAAACAACACAGCACCCGCCAGGCGCTGTCAATGTCCTCCAGAGAAAACGTTCCACAGAATAGTCCATTCAACACCCCAAAGTGTGTGATGGCTGTCTGTGGTACAAAGTCCTTGAGTTCAGGTTCCAGGGCCCTCAACAGGTCCTGAGCAAAAGAGCACTCCCAGAAAACGTGATGAGACGTTTCCTCGTGGATGATGCAGAAGGGGCAGTGTCTGTATCTGCTCAGGTTCCTGGCATGCATAAATGTCCTGAGAGGCAACCCCCTTGGATTGCCATCCATGCCAGGTCCTTGTGCCTGTTGGTGAGGATGTTTGAAGAAACATTCCTCCAGACCACCTTGCAGGTGTCTGAAGGCAGGCCTGGAACCGACTCCAAAATGTCACTTGCTCTGATGAGCTTGTAAATGATCTTTGGCTTCCACAAGTCAGGCTTGACTCCCTGTAGCCCCTGCTCCTTGATAAACTTGAAAGTATCCAGGTAGTACCAAGGGGTGTCCCAGTTGTAGGGGATGGAACTGTCCCAATTGTCCCATCCGAGGGACCTCCAGAGAGGCAACAGGAAGAAGCGTGACATTGCGTTCCCGCCAGAGTCCATAATCCTTTTGGGCAAAGTTCTGCGGATGCAGTTGCAGGCAAAGAACACCCTCAGTTGGGTGGCGATGTCGGGCACGCCCTTACCGCCCTTGAGGGGTTCCTTGAACATGACTGCCCGCTTCACTCTGTCCATCTTGGAGCCCCAGATGAAGTGAAACACCGCCCTGGTGATGGCCTTACAGGTGTTGACCCGTGGGGGCCAGGCCTGGGCGAGGTACTGCAACACAGGAAGAATCTCGCTGCGAAGTACCAGTGTCTTCCCTTCGATGGTGAGGTCTCTGAGGCTCCAAAGTCCAAATTTTTGTTGCATCTTTGACAGTCTCTCCTCCCAAGACTTCAGGGCTGCGCCCTGGCACCAAACCAAACTCCCAGGATTTTTATGAAGTCTGTCTTGATGCCAAAGAGCATGGATGCAGAAGAAGGCAGGAACCACTTTCCGAAGAGCATGACTTCCGACTTCCCGCAGTTGACTTTTGCCCCCGAAGCTTGGCAGAAGTCCTCACAGGTCTGGACGAGCAGGTCGATGGAGCGCTGGTTGGCACAGAACACCATCACATTGTCCATGTAGAGCGAGCACTTCACTTCCCTTCTGTCTGGTCCTGGCGCGGTGATTCCCCCGATCTCTGAATTCCGTCTGATGCATTCGGCGAAGAGCTCTATACAGCAAACAAAAAGCAGAGGTGAAAGAGGGCAGCCTTGTCTGACCCCGGAGAGGACCGGGAAGGGGTCAGTTTTCCAGCCGTTCACCTGCACCGTGCTACAAATGTCATTATACATGATGTCAACATATGAACAAAACATTTCCCCAAGACCAAACCTGCGCAGGGCTCTGCACATAAACCCATGGGAGACACAGTGAAAGGCCTTTTCCTGATCAAGACTGACCAGGGCCGCGTGCACACGGCGGTCCTTCATGTATTAGACCATGTCCCGGACGAGCGCTAGGCTGTCCGCAATCCTGCGGCCAGGAATGCCGCAAGTCTGATCCGGGTGGATGATCTGTCCGATGACGGCCTTCAGCCTGTTAGCCAGGACTTTGGCGAGGATCTTGTAGTCCACGTTCAGGAGAGAGATGGGACGCCAGTTAATATGTGCAAATTAAGTGGTTTACATGAAAGTTATAGTGTCTACAAATGATGGTATATATACTGGAATTAGTTTTTTTTTTATACTAAGAATGGTGGCGATCAGCGACTTATGGCGGGACCGCAGGACTGCGGCGGACATTCTGATACTGGGGGGATCTGACTTGGGGTCACTGACATCCCCAGTGATGCCAATACAGTGATCAGTGCAAAAAAAAAAAACAGACACTGTACTAATGGCACTGGAGAGGAAGGGGTTAACATTTGGAGGCAATCAAAGGGTTATCTGTGTGAGGGGAGTGTTTCACTAGGGGCAGGGGGTGTGTACTTCACAGTAACACACTGATCCAGAAAGCTGTGCTCAGCGTTCAGGACCAGTGTGCTCAAACTGACAGGGAGGAGAGCTGCAGTGTAAACACTACAGCTCTCCTCCCTGTTGGTGCTTGCCGGTAATCGCTGGGCTCTGGTGGGTAATCACCAGCCGGGACCTGGTGATTGACACCCGAGACTGCGATTGGTGGCACTGGCAGGGTGGTCACGTGCCTCGCATGTGACCCCTACCCGAAATGCAAAATCACGTATATATACGTGGTTTCGCGCAGCGGTGCTGCCCTGTTGCAGTATATGTACTGTGACTGGTCGGCAACCGGTTAAACTTGTTGCCCATGGGAATATATTTTGCAGTGTGTTTTGCATACAGTCTTTTTGAAGATCTCCCATTTCTATTCAATACCAATGTTCCCTCCCAGTCTAAGTCTTGGTGAGCAGTCCTCATCCTTTTTTTCTTTCCCATATGTGCTTGTTGTTTACAGCTAACATTAACTGCTTCCCGACCACCCTATAGCAGAAGTACTGCTGCAGGGATGCTCAAAATCACATATACGGGATTTTGTATTTCAGGGTAGGGGTTGTGCACGCTCCCTACCTGCGCCGCTATTGACTCCTCGGCATGTTAATCACCGAGTTCTGGCTGCTGATTCTCGGCTAGGACTCTGTGATCATCAGCGGAGCTGACAAGGGAGAGGTCAGTATGTAAACAAGACAGATCTCTCCCCTGTTGGCACGAACAGGCTGCTTTGTATTGCTCTTCACAGCAGAGCAATACAAAGCAGCTTGTCTACACAGTAAAACACACACACACTACATTATGTAAAACACACACAGCACACAGCTAACCCTTTGATCTCCCCAGATGTTAACACTTTCTGGCTCAGTCTCAGTAGAACAGTGTCAGTGCTTTTTTATTACCACTGTCACAGGGGATGTCAGTGGCAGTTAGTTCCCCCCAGTGTCAGAATGCCCAATGCAGTCCCGCAATACGTCACTGATTGCCGCCATTACTAGTAAAAAAATAAAATAAATAAAAATTCTAGTATATATACCGCCATTTGTAGACGCTATAACTTTCACGTAAACCAATTAGTTTACACGTATAGGGATATTTTTAAGCAAAGACATGTAGCAGAATACATTTTGGCCTAAATTTATGACAAAATTAGATTTAAATTTTTTTTTTTATTGGACATGTTTAATCACTTGCCAACCGCGCTATAGCTGAATGATGGCTACAGCGCAGTTGTCCAGATCTGGGATGGCATCATATGACGTCCTCCCAGAACGCGCCCTCCCGCGCCATAGGGGGCGCGTACCCAGCAATCTCCGTGATCGCTGTGTCCTACAGACACAGCTGATCAGGTGATGGAGTAAATGGCCAATCACAGTGGCCTTTTACCATGTGATCAGCTGTGTCCAAAGACACAGCAGATCACTGGGTAAATGCAGTTGCCGGTTATCGGCTGCACTTTCCTCACGCTGTCACAGCGTGAGGAAAGTACTGCTGATTACCAGCAATTGTCAGAGGACGGATCAGTGCCACCCACCTGTGCCCAGCAGTGCCACCTCATCAATGCCGCCTATCAGTGCTGCCTATCCGTGCCACCTCATCAGTGCTGCCTATCAGTGCAGGCTCATCACCTGTTTGCAAAATATTATAATAGAAACAAAGAAAAACTTTTTTTTTTCAAAATTTATTGCTCTTTTTTAGTTTATAGCGCAAAAAATAAACACCCAGCAGCGAGTAAATACCTCCAAAAGAAAGCTCTATTTGTGTGAAAAAAAAAGAAGGTAAAAATGTCATATGGCTACAGTGTTGCATGACCGTGCAATTGTCAATCAAAGGGCGACAGAGCTGAAAGCTGAAAATTGGCCTGGGCAGGAAGGGGGTATAACTGCCCTTTAGGAAATTGGTTAATAGCAAAAAGTAACAGTGCACAATTGTCAGTTCAATTAATGCAGTGCCGTATCGCAAAAAATGGCCTGGTCAGGAAGGGGGGTAAATCCTCTGGCGGGCAAGTGGTTAAATGAAATCATGTTATAGTCACTGCTACCCAGATGTTCTTTTATATGAACATTATATGAACATTAGTAATAAGCTCTGCATGGTTTGAGATTACCAGGTGCAGAAACCTAATTCCTAGTTGGGGCCTCTATGAACTGTATCATTTGTCTTGTAATAGGTTTATACATTTTTGCCCTTTACCTGGTCTTACAGCTCCATTACTCCAGTCAATTTCCAGGTAGTTAAAACCCCCATTATTATCACTGACCCCTTTCTATCTGTGCAAGGGCCTGAATCTCCACCTCCTCATTAATACTGGGTGGCCTATAACAAACTCCAATGATTACCTTTGTAGTATACACCCATCTGCTGTTCCACCCATAATGCTTTAGCCTCATCACTCTCCATCAAGTCCCCCTTCACACTTGCTTTGAGATCACTTCTCACATACAGACACCACTACCTTTCCTTTTTACCCGGTCTCCGAAAGAGAGCATAGCCAGGAATATTAATAGCCCAGTCATGCGAAGAATGAAGCCAAGATTCACCAACACCAAAGCTTCTAACTCGCCTATTTTGCTTGGCAGACTTCTGGCATTGGTGAACAAACACTTTAATTCATTGTCACATTTTGCAGACATATTTTGTATGTTTTTTCATTTTCATACAAATAGTACACCCCCATATAGTACTGCCCCATTAAAATCTAATTTTCCCTCCCCCCTCAATCCTAGTTTAAATACTCCTCCAACTTTCTCATAAACCTCTCCCCCAGCGGAGGAGACCCTCTCCACCCACCATTTAGGTGAAAACTATCTTTAGCAAATAGGTTGTACACCAACAGTCAGCCCAGTGCTCTAGGAACAGTCAGCCCAGTGTTCTAGAAACCTAAATCCTTCCTTTTTACACCAGGTCTTTAGCCAGCATTCAGTTCTCTAATCTCCCCGTCTTTCCTGTGTTGTGCATGGCACAGGCAATATTTCAGAGAACATCACCTTAGAGGTCCTTCCCCTCAACTCGCAACCTAGTTCTTTAAATTGATCCTTAAGGAGCATCCACCTTCCTTGTATTCTGTCATTGGTTTCAACTTGGACCAAGACAGCTGGGTCATGCCCAGCCCCTCCCAGCAATTTATCAACCCGGTCCACCACAAGTTGAACCCTGGCACCAGGGAGACCGCAAACCATTTGGTTGAGGCAATCCTGGCAACAAATTATTATTAATAATAATAAAAATAATAACTAGAAAAGCTACAATTTCTGGGGAAATTGTGTGAAGTGTTCTTGCCTCCACCAGTAGTCTACAACTGGAGTGGGCGGAGTAACTGGGTGGAGTGGCTTGAGTAACTGTTGTGTGGTTAGAGTGGCTGGAGTAACTGTGAAAAGGTTGGACTGGGCAGAGTAACTTTATGGAGTGGGCAGAGTAACTGTGTGGAGTGTTTGGAGTGAGTAAAGATAGTAAACATTATACTAACCAATTGATTGATCAAATTTAAAAAGTGCACATGGCAAGCTTGATAGAGTGAGAAATGCATTTCAACTTTTAATAATTTATATAGCACATTTAATTGCAATGTTGTTGCCCAAAGTGCTTCACAGTTACATTAAAACATACATTTATAAAAACATTAGCAGCATTATCAAGCCTAGCAGATGAAGGTATGACCACATGCATTTGGGGGGTCTCAACATCTTGACGTAGAATGGAGGTGAAGGTGTGCAATCTGTTTGATGATAATCAGTATTCACAACCACTGTTTCCTGGCAACGCTCATGCCCCGTTTATGCAGGCTCTAAGCATGTTCACAACCACTGCTCAAAACACAATACACAGGATCATGATAGCTGTAATACCGGTGCAGTACTTCTGACTGTAGACAGTGCTGCACCCTGGAGATGTAAATGTGATCCAACAGTGTGTTTTTTTTCTGTGGTGGCTGCCCAGACCAGTTGGGTATATCCTCTTGAGTGAAGGTCAGATATTGGCTTCTTTACTCTGGACAGAAAATCTTCATTGAAATCTCCACAGAGTAATATAGGTTGGCAATCCATTCTTTCCAAAGATTCCAAGAGGCCCAGCAGGTTAGTAAGGAATTGGCCAATACTGTAATCCGGTGGCCTGTAAACAACGGCAATCAAAGCTTGTACAGGGGACTCCAGTTTGAAAACCAAGAACTTCAAGTCAGTCACATTGTGATGATACTGCTTTTCAAAGGCCTTGAAATGATTTCTGACATACAATGCGACACCTCCGCCACTTTTACTTGCAATGTCAGGAACGTTCGTGTACGAGAGGTGTCTGTTGCGTTTGAACAGGTTGTAGCCCTCCAGCTGGAGACTTTTAGCAACAGAAGAGCCTGAGAGATGAGTTTCAGTGAAACATAAAACATCTCCAAGTATCAACTCGTGGTGAGATTTGATATCTTCACTGTGAGCTGGTAATCCTTCCTTGTTGTGATGGATAATTGTTAATGTTTGCTGTCTGTAAAAACTTTAAGAGGGACATAACACTTTCCAGTGATGCATTCTTCCTTGAGTCCAGGGAGGCTGTGATTTCAGGATCAGCAAAGATCTTCTTCTCATCAAAGTCGGTTATGTGCAGTCCTTGCAGTGTAGTCATTCTACTCAGAGCAACATAGGCCATTCCCGGTTGGAAGACCTGTTTCAATGAGACCACTTCCGACTGTATCGACATCCCCTGACACTTATGAATCGTACGTGCAAAAGCCAACTTCAGGGGGAACTGCCTGCAAACAACTCCTTTCTGTCTCAGGTTTTCCTCTACCTTTTCTAAGTACACCAAGTTGTCAGCATCACCAGACGACTTGTTACGGCATCTCTGTCCTGCATTTGGATTGTCCAGCACAAGCCCAAGCTTGTTTACCGTAGTAGCACCATTCTCAGTCTAGATGATTATTCTTGCAATCTTGCCAAATGTCCCGTTAACAAGCCCGTCTTCAACATTTTATTATTATTATTATTATTATTATTATTATTATACAGTATTTATAAAGCGCCAATAGTTCGCTCAGCGCTGTACATTACAAAGGGGGACAGAACATGTGACAGAACAATACCAATACAATGCAAAACATGAGGGGATTGAGGGCCCTGCTCTTTTGAGCTTACAATCTAGGAGGGAGGGGATGGTGGCACAGGAGGAGATAGCTGTGGGGGATGGAGTGGTAGGAAGAGTGGAGGAGGTCGGCAGGTTAGCAGGGGGTGCGGTAGGCTTCCCTGAAGAGATGGGTTTTCAGGGTGTGCCTAAAGGAGAGGAGAGTAGGTGATAATCTGATGGGTTGGGGCAGGGAGTTCCAGAGGATGGGTGACACCCTGGAGAAGTCCTGGAGGCGGGCATGGGAGGAGGAGACCAGGGAACTAGAGAGAAGGAGGTCTTGTGAGGAGCGGAGTGTGCGTGCTGAGCTGTACTTGGATATTAGGTCAGTGATGTAGTTCGGGGCAGTATGGTGGACAGCTTTGTACGTCAGCGTTAGGATTTTGAATTTGATCCGTTGCGCAATCGGAAGCCATTGGAGGGATTGGCAGAGGGGGGTGGCGGAGACAGAGCGGTTGGAAAGGTGAATGAGTCTGGCAGCCGTATTCAGGATCGACTGAAGCGGGGATAGCCAGCGGCGAGGCAGGCCAGTGAGGAGGGAGTTGCAGTAGTCCAGTCGTGATATGATGAGGGAGTGGATGAGCTGTTTAGTGTTTCATCAGTGTTTCTTGTGATCATGATACGGGCACCTTCAGCTGCTTGCAGTGTCAGATTGTCTTTGTATCCTTTAAAAGGTTGGTGTTGCCTCTGCATCACTGCTGTTTTAGGGTCTTTTTTGTAATCGTCGGCATCTATGTTGGTGACGTTTGAATGGAGAACAGACACAGTTGCAGCATTATGTTTGTGAACCTCTTTGTTAGTGGCAAAGATGTGCAGCACGTCATTAGGGCAGTGGGTGGGATCTGTCAAAGCCTGAGCAAGCAGAGCTTTGTCATCATTGCTTAAGGTGCCAGTCTTCTGCTTCACTCTGATTCTATTCAAAATGTCAGCAAATGAAATGTCATCCTTCTGTCGCATGATCTCTGTCAGCGTGATCATCTGAAAGTAGTAGTCTTTCCAGACGTCATTGGTATTTTCCTCAAACACGCAGAGTGGCTTACTTTTTCCCAGTGGGGGGACCTGGTAAAAGTCTCCTACTGCTAGTACTGACATACCACCAAAAGGTTTCTTACTGCCTTTGATTTGCTGTAATCTTCAGTTGATGTAGGCAAACAGGGGCTTTGAAATCATTGATCAATAACAATGATCTCCGCATTTGACAGCTGTGCCCTCACTTTATCTATGAGTGGCTTCAAGCTTCTTGGCAGCTTCAGCAGAGAATGCAAAGTGTTGCCTGAGATGTTGAAAGCTGCGGTTCCTGTAAATGCAGTTAGTAAAACGCTGGGCATGGATATGTCTGCTTCCTCACGTAGTCTGGTAAGTTTACTGAGGTCTCTAAGGTCTTCACTGAAGCCCACCTCACCACCTGCCCCCTGGACCCTATCCCCTCATAGCTCCTCCAGTCACCCCCCCCCCCTCCATCATTCGCTCCCTCACCCACATCTTCAATCTCTCCCTCTCCACCGGCACCTTCCCCTCCCCTCTAAAGCACGCACACATCACCCCCATACTCAAAAAACCCTCCCTTGACCACACTAACCTTAACAACCTTAGACCCATCTCCTTGTTGCCCTTCACTTCCAAGCTCCTTGAGCGCCTGGTCTACAATCGCCTAAGCGCCCACTACACTGATAACAACCTCCTTGACCCCCTACAGTCTGGCTTCCGCCCCCTGCACTCCACCGAAACCGCCCTACTTAAAATCACCAATGACCTGCTAACCGCCAAAGCCAATGGCCACTATTCTATCCTCCTGCTCCTCAACCTCTCCGTGGCCTTCGACACTGTTGACCACCCTCTCCTCCTTGCCAAACTGCACTCCCTTGGCATCAAGGATGCTGCTCTCCTGGTTCGCCTTCAACCTTTCCCAACGCTCCTTCAGCATCACCTACAACACTGCCACCTCCCCCTCCCTCCCCCTCTCTGTTGGGGTCCCCCAAGGCTCCGTCCTCAGGCCCCTCCTCTTCTTCATCTATACCTCCTCCCTTGGCAAACTTATTCACTCCCACGGCTTCAATTACCACCTCTATGCCAACGACACCCAAATTTACCTCTCCACCCCCCACCTCACTCTCTGCCCGCATCGCCCACCTCCTAAACGACATATCAGACTGGATGTCGCTCCATTTCCTCAAACTTAACCTATCCAAAACAGAGTTCCTGGTCTTCCCCCCCACCCCGTGCCCCCCCCATCCTCTCCATCACTACTAACAACGCCACCATCTCTCCCACCCCACACGCCAAAGTCCTGGGTTTCACCCTGGACTCCTCCCTCTCCCTCCTACAACACATCCAACTGCTATCTAGGCAGGCTCCACCTCCGCAACATCTCCAAGATACGCACATTCCTCACCCCAGAAACCACCAAACAACTCATACACTCCCTCATCTCACGCCTGGACTATTGCAACTCCCTTCTCACTGGCCTACCCAAACGAACGCTATCCCCACTCCAGTCGATCCTAAACTCAGCGGCCAGACTCATCCACCTCACCAAGCGCTCCACATCTGCCTCCCCCCTCTGCCAATCCCTTCATCTGCTCCCGATTGCCCAACGCATCAAGTTTAAGCTGCTAACCCTGACCTACAAGGCCATTCACAATGCCACCCCGAACTACATAACTGACCTGATACCCAGATACTACCCTACCCATGCCTTCCGCTCCTCACAGGACCTCTAGCTCTCTAGCTCCCTGGTCTCCTCCTCCCACGCCCGATTGCAGGACTTCTCCAGGACTTCCCCCATCCTCTGGAACTCCCTACCCCAATCCATCAGACTGTCACCTACCCTCCTCACTTTTAGGCGCACCCTGAAAACCCTCCTCTTCAGGGAAGCCTACCCCAACCTCACCTAACAACTAACCTCCTCCACTCCACCCACCACTCCATCCCCCACAGCCATCTTCTCCTGTGCCACCTTCCCCTCCCTCCTAGACTGTAAGCTCAAAAGAGCAGGGCCCTCGAACCCCTCGTGTAGTGTATTGTTACTGTCTTGTCTCATGTTATGTCCCCCTTGCTACTGTACAGCGCTGAGCATACCCTTTGGTTCTATACTGTATAATAATAATAATAATAATAATCTTTGTCGCCTCAGCATAGATTCACTTTATCAGGTGTGATTTGCCTGTCCCTGCACCACCAGTGACAAAGTAATAGAATGGGTCAGGATTTAGGCCACGCACACAGTTAGTGTACCAGTCACAAGCTCAGTAGAATGTCTGAGCTTGTGTCCGGTTAAGGCTTCTGTACATTTTCCAAAGGAAATCAGGGCACATTTGTGGGGCCTTCACAGTAAGCGCAATTCCACCTCTTTGTTTGTGATGTGTATACTCCGGAACATCATCTTGTTCATTCTCATGAAGTGGCTCCCCTTCTTTGCGTTCCTCTATACATTCCAACCTATCCAACTCAGCTTCTGGGGCAAAGGTGTTCCAAGCATCTTCAACAGGGCCGTTTTTTACAAAGTCATCCAAGACTTGTTCAACAATTTTGTTGTGTTGTTCGAACTTCTTTTGGTTGCTGGTAACAATTGCAGACTCTGCTCGGATTGCTTCTTCTCCTGGTAAGCTCACACAGGCACCTTTGTAAAAATCTTTGTGTGTTGGGAACCTTACAGTTTTCAGTGATGACTCTGAAAAGTGGAGGAGGTAGAGTTTAAGCAGTCTGCCGTAGTAGTTCTTGGGGTCCTTCTTCTCTGAGAAGCGTGCATACCTGATGATTGCAGGATTCCCTCTTGTGCGTTTTTGAATAATTCCCATTTCATTCAATAGGTTGACACGCTTGCCGTCTTCCCTTTGCTTGCCATCTTCCTTTTGCTTGCCATAGGCAACCCTGTAATGGGATGCAAAGTCTGCCAGACACATGGGCCCTGATTTACTATTGTGCCTGGGCGCATATCCGTGGGCGAACGTCTAATTTTTATGAGCGACCGTCTACGTTTACCCCGCAACGAGATTTACTATTGAGCAGCGTCCATAAGTAGACACACCAGGAATCAGACTCACAAAGCAGACTTGGTAAGAGGCATGTCTAACACCATGAAAAATCACTGCAGAGACATGTTCACTTTGAAATTTGCTTTGCCAAATATCAGAACTTCACTTTAAACAATATCTGCCATTTCAAAAAAAATTAAGAATGTGTTAAAAAATAGTTTTTTTAAAGCAAATCAACACAGTAAAAAACTAGACGCCCGTGCAGTGTCTTTGGCCGATATAAATGCGCATGTGCAGAACACATTTTAGACGTCCTCTGTGGGCGCTTACTTTTTAGCCACTGCTCAATAGTAAATCTCAGTGTGGATTCCTCTGACAGCCGACACTCGGTCACGTCTACCGTGTTAAACAAACAACTCTAGGCATATCTTTATGTATTCCAATTTGATTTCCTTAGTTCTAGTGATTCTATTTTTGCTTCTTATCCTTTATAATTATTTCTGTAATGATTTTACTTATTTCGAAGGTCTAGATAATATTTATTTTGACAGCTGAATGTAAAAATAAAAGTCCACAATTAAAAAAAAAAAAAAAAAAAGCGTGGGTCCCCCCTCTCATCCATACCAAGCCCTTCAGGTCTGGTATGGATATTAAGGGGGAACTCCACGCCGAAATTCAAAAAAAAAAAAAAAAAACAGCGTGGGGATCCCCTCAATATCCATACCAGACCCTTATCCGAGCATGCAGCCCGGCAGGTCAGGAAAGGGGGGGGGATGAGCGAGCGCCCCCCTCCTGAACCATACCAGACCACATGCCCTCAACATGGGGGGGTGCTTTGGGGCAGGATGGCCCCACCCCCAAAGCACCTTGTCCCCATGTTGATGGGGACAAGGGCCTCTTTCCCACAACCCTGGCCAGTGGTTGTGGGGGTCTGCGGGCGGGGGGTTTATCAGAATCTGGTAGCCCCCTCCTACGTGAATGAGTCTGCGGTACATGGTCCCGCGACTCATTCACAAAAAAACAAAGTGTGGTGTAAAAAAAAAAAAAACACAGTACAGGGTCTTTGACAAGTCTTTTATTAAAACAATGTCCCCCGAAGTAGATCCAACGTCAATCACGGTGGCGGCGGCGGCGAACCGACAAAAGAAAAAAAAAAAAGTTCCGGTCCCGTCGGAGGCTTCCAGCCTTCTGAAAAAAAGACTCGCTGACAGTTCTTAAATAGGTTAGGGGCGGGGCCAGCCGGGGACATCATCCGAGTGACCCCGCCCCATGTCACATGCTTGCTGTCCACGGCTGGCCCCACCCCTTACCTATATAAGAACTGTCAGACTGTCTCCTGCATACAGCTAGTTAGCCTCAGTGGAGAGACAGGGTGACAGTTCTTAAATAGGTAAGGGGCGGGGCCAGCCGGGGACATCATCCGAGAAACTTCGCCCCATGTGACATCAAAGGAGTCCCCCCCCAAAATCCATAACAGATCCTTATCTGAGCATGCAGATACCGCATGCCTTCAAAAATGTATTTCCTTTGTTGAATTGCCTGCTTGGTTCACACTAGATGTGATTTAAATTGTGCTTTTTGTTGGCAATTTCACCGTGTTTTCTGTAGATTTACCAATGAGTTATTGCATTTTCAATTGTGTTTTGCATTGCGATTTCTATTGTAGTCTATATGTGAAATCACTACAAAATGCTGAAAAAGATGAGAACTACTTTTGAAATTGTGCTGCAGCAAATCACTTACGTTAAGACACTCACATCCATTCATTAGATCGGATATTAGGTACAATTTCAATTCCCAAATCGCACCTGAAATCGTGCACCCTGGATGCGACTTGGCATGCGATTTGCATGGCATGCGACTTGCAAATTGTATGCCAAGTCGCACCCTATTGTCTGCTATTAGAGCAGTCACATGGGTGCGTTTCTGACACTGATTTCTAAAGTAGTACATGTACTACTTTTGTGACGATTTGCATAGATATCTGTGTCAGATGTCTTGCAAATCGTAAGGAAATCAGCATCTTCACTGTACGTCGCACAATTTCTAAATCGGCTTTGATGTGAACGCGGTGTAAGGCCTTTTTATGTTTGATTTCCTGAGTGTTTTTCCGATTTATGGGAAATGCCGCATACTAGCAAAAGTGAATTGACATTTTCAGTATTGCATGCGAGATGTGGTCATGTGACTGCCTTAACTCATGCGATAATCTGGAGTGAATTGTTCCCATAGGGCCAAGAAATATTGCCAATAGGGTTCCCTTTCACATCCCTGTTCAATGTTCTGTTGTATGCTACACAGGTACACTTCACTGTGGCTTTCTTTTTGACTCTGATTTGTGGGGCATGTATACCACGGGTTAAAGCAGGTGGGAAGAGAATTAATCAGGTGCAAACACTTTCTCTGACCAAATGAATGACAGTGGTGGGTGTGGCCTACCTTATATAAAGAGACCCAGTAGTGGTGATTTTTGCCTTGTACAGGCACATTATTTCTGCATGTCCTTGTCTGTGGTGGTTTGGGGAGGAAGAGATATTGTGGTGAATTGCCCCCAGGCCACACTCACGCTGTGTTTTGATGTGGGCTGTAAATGTTTTGCATGTTCTTCCTTCTAAGGTGTGTTTGTGTGTTATTGTACAATGATTGTGTTTATTATCTTAGCATTGTAATCCTAACACATGTCCATTGCTCTGCTCTTCCAAATTTGCTTTATTTAGAATGAAATGCAGTTTTCAGACAAACATGGTGAGAAATGTATGTGTGGGGGATTTGGGGAGGTGTTTTTATTTTGGCACGTATGTATTTTTATATTTCGATCTGCAGCTTGTTTTGTGAATAAGCCCAAGTGATATTAAATGTTTGTTTCCTGCTGTAACCTGTGAAAGCACAGTTCATTATAAGTATAATCTTTTAGATTGTAAGCTCTTATGAGTAGGACCGTTCTATTTTAGCAACATCAATCCTGTGTTGTTTTTTTTTTTTTTGTTTTTTTTCATACCAAAATATTGAATGTAGCTGTTTGTTGCTGTCCAAATAAATGTGGAATGTGTATTTGATCAATAAACATTTGTACTATGTATTTTTTGGGGGGATTATTTCATGTTCTAGTTGAATGTTGCACAGTGGCTAAATGGTTAGCACTTCCACCTGGCAGTACTAGGGTCGTTGGTTCGAATTCCAGCCATGGCACCTCCTGCCTGGAGTTTGCATGTTCTCCCTGTGCCTGTGTTTCCTCTGGGTACTCTGGTTTCCTCCCACACTCTAAAGACATGCTGGTAGGTTAATTGGATCCTGTCAAAATTGGCCCTAGTATATGTATGAATGTAAGTTAGGGCTCTTAGTACGCCCCTTGAGGGTTAGGGACTGATGTGAATTTACCACATCTATATGTAAAGCGCTGCGTAAATTGACAGCGCTATATAAGTATCTGAAATGTACTAGCACCCCTAACACTTATTTTTGCTAGCTATATAATATGCCCAAATCATCCTTGTTAGAGTGCACATGTGCAAGTATGTCCAAAATAACAAACCAAAAGCCCCCTATTGCACCACAAGACTATGTTATGTACCAATGAATAGGTCGTGTTCAATGTGCAGCTAGCTATTCTTTTTCTACAATCCTCTTAACAGTAATAAATTGGGCCCCCAATTTATGTTGACTTTGGGCCTTTACTGGCAAATATATATTTGCCAATGTCATATACACAGTATAGCTGCAAGCATACATTCACCAATGCCAAATCTACAATAGAACTGCAAACATATATTTGCGAATGTCATATACACAATGGAGCCGCATGTAAAATTGCTATGGTGCACAAATAAACGCCAAGACGGATGTTGGAGGAGGCGCTAAAGCAGCTGTCATACCGGAAATACGTCATGATGTTGGCGGAAGGATGTTTGCACACACCCGGAAGTGGAAGTGGGGAGTGTGAGTGGATGGGAGTGTAGTTAGGAGAGTTTAGTGGTAATTTGCAAGTCTATTTTTTAGTTTTGTGAATTGTTCTTTTGTGGAATTCCAGAACACATCTGGACATGGCGAGATCGCTGTTCTCCACCCAGGAGCTGATCTTCATTTGCTGGGACAACATTACTAATAATTGTTGTATTTTCAGTTGAAAACATGTGCAATTCCTAGATCCATTGAGGTACATAGCAGAGGTTCAAGGTTCTTCCTAACTATACAGGTGGCACAAACACAAGCATACACCCAGGGCCACTGTTAGATATCATGGGGCCCCGTACAGCATACCTGACAGTCCCCCACCGCCAGAGAAAATATCCAAATTATATTTATGGTAAAAATACACTAAAAACATTATTAATGGACATAATCCCAACCATATTCCTGTGAAATCTAAAATGATAAAACTGTACTGAGTTCATAAATAAAGCTGTGTGTGTAATTGAGGTTTTGGGGCTCATGGGTGCTGTGGCCTGTAGAGTGTGAATCAGTGGTTTGTTTTTGTGGTTATCGCCGTTTGCAGGCAACCTATGTTACACTATGGAATTGCTGCAGGTCATAATTTGACAAGCATATGGGTGCAGGTGTACAGCCCTGAACACAGACAGTGAGCATTCAGGGCCACTTCCCCACGCCTTCACACCTGTCAGATTAAAACCTGTGTTCATAAAGCTGCTGTGTCCCCATAGTGTAACAGGTGGCTCTAGCCACATAAACAACCCACTCATTCATGCTGTACAGGCCAGAGGACCTGTGTGAATGGGGCATTTTTTACTTTTTTTTTTTTTTCCTCAGCTCGTTAATTTCAATGGGCTGCCTAATGTGTGGCAACATGCAAAAATACTGCAGGCATATTATTTTAAAAGTGTGTTGCACCTAGCTGCGCACATCTGCAAAGGGCATTGCATTTCTTTTCTGTGCTGGAAAATGTGTGTTCTTGCATGCGTTTCTGCACCACCAATGGTGTGAACAAGTCCTAAGGGCCAGTTCACACTATAGAAACAGTCTAGATGTGTTCCTGATGCGTTTTTGCATGCCCTTTTGGCATGCATGTTTAGTGTGTTCCAGTACATTTTGGATTCGTTTTGGACACGTTGCATTGCATTTTTGTATCCCTTCCAGTTAGTTTTTTCTACTTTTTTTTTATTCAATTTAATTAGGGACATGTGCGTTTTAGTACATTCAAAGACATTTCAATGTGTTCCAGTACAGTTCTGTGCAGAAACAATGCAGCGGTCAACTTTGTTTACAGCACCTGCAATGCACTGAAAATGCGAGCGCTGATGTGAACTATGACATTGACAACCATATAACCTTCTTTCTGTGCGTTTGTGATGCCAAAAAAGCAACTGAAACACATGTAGTGTGAACTGGCCCTAAAGATTATTAGAGGTAAGGGAACGGGACTGACCAGGGATTGTGAATTCAATCAGACTAGTGGTGATATACAATCAGTAATCGTATAATAATGTGAGATCTGAGCTGTAGCTGATAGAAAATGAGACACATTCACTTGATCAGTAAATAGTTAAAAAGAGTGGGGCGGTGATCCATAGATTTGCATATGGGACAGGTGATGATGGGGTGGAGGAGGGGGTCAAGTTGTATAAGGAGACAGATTTAAAAGAAGAGAAAAAAGTTACAATGAAATATACACAGCATGAAACTTGCACATTTCCTAATTGGCAGAAGAACAGGACGCAGGTAACATTCATCCACTTTCTAGTCATTAGGCAAAATCATAAATTGATTGATCAATATTCCTGGCACTGACACAACCCAGAAAATTGATCTCCCTTTTATTTAACGTTCATAAATGTCAAGGAGCTTATAATCTAATGGCAGAAACTCAGCCATGTAACTAGGTCCAATGAACCTAACAGCATGTCTTCTGAGTGTTGGCAGAAACACATCCATACAGGGAAAGCATGCAAACTGGGATGCAGCCATGACTGGGATTAGAACCCATGACCCAAGTGCTGTAAGTTCTGAGCTCTAACCACTAAACCACTGTGGGAGACACAGTTTGAGCCACAATGTAGAATAGTTACATTGTTTAAAAATGATAAAGCGAGCGCTGGTCAAATTATATAGACTACTAAAATGGTATTACACAAGATAAATATAACCACGAACAGTAGTGCATGAACTCGTGAAAGGTCATCCACCCTTGTGACAGTGTACTACACTATTAAGCACCTTTCTAGCTCCTGTGGCTGAGCTAATTCCTCCCCAGGACCATTTGGGCACCCACCCTGAAGGATGGATGGATGGCTGGAGCTGGATGACTAACCCATAGCTGCCAGCATACCGCTGCACCCCCAGATGTGTGATGTGTATAACCCATGCGCATTAATACTGTTGTTCTGGTGAGTGTAGACCAGTCCCAAGGGTGGTTTATCTTTCACGAGTTCATGCACTACTGTCCGTCACAGAGAAACCACACATGCCATTCATAGGCACTCTCTGAGTTGGTACTCTCACACGAAGGACATTCCATTATTCAGGAATGATTATATGAACTTATTTTAGCACCATTTACCATTTTACATCATTATTGCAATTCTTTGCACTTTGGTTTTTACATGCGTTCATTATTGATCACATGCATTTATAACGCTGCACTTGACTTTAACATAGAATAGTTACGTGATTAAAGAGAATGAAGATATATCATTATATTGGGAAATTAGAACTATCCAAATTATTTGAGATATAAGTGTGAAAATGTTTAACATTTGAAAATAGAATGTATGACATTCATTAGTAAATGCATTAGTTTTCTGATCATTTGGAGAAACAGCAAAAAAAAAAAAAAAACCACAGGTGTTCTAATTATGTTACATTCTAAGTATTCTATTTTGCTAACAGAAAGATGCCAACTGGACAAAGCCCGCGCTTGTGCGCCATCTAGTGAACATATCCGGTATTGCACCTAAAAATGTTCCAGACGCGATTTCACATTTACTAATAGTAAAGTAGACATTCGTCAATGAGATTGCTAGACGCCGCTCAGAAGACTGACAGGCCTTGATTGATTTAGTCTGCCTGAATGTTCAGAGTCTGCTGGTAGACTCAAGTCTTAGTAAATCAGGGCCATGGACTCAAACAGTGGTGTTTCAGGTCTGGCTCTGTATTTGTCGACAAAACTCGTCATCCACACATTAAGAGAATCGGCTGCTTTGTTCTGCAACGCACTGAGCAGGAGACTCATTTTCAGTGCGTTGTCACCAGTTGGCAGAAAAACAACCTCACGTGAGCAAGACTTCATTTTCAGGCTGCACGTACGGGCCACAGACTCCTGGGCACTGACCTCTCTGTGTTTTGAATAAGCCTGAAGAACTTCTTTCATTTCTTCTCGTTCTGTCTGTGTCGGGCTCATTTCTTTGACTATTGTTTTGAGATAGTCGCTCAGCTCGCTTTGTGGCTTGGATATGTAGGACAACATGTACATGATGCAACTATACTCATCAAGAATGTACTGGATGTCCATGTGGGCGTTCTAGGCCATCAGCAAATGTGGATTGTAGTTGTTCACCCAGCAGTCCTTGACCTCGTGCTTCATTAGAATCACGCTGGAGGAGGTCAATGCCTCAATGTACGAGTTGTACTGATTCAAAGTCATATCACAGTGTGCCAGTACCTGGGACATGTCTTCAAGCTGCACTTTCAGGTTCTTAAACAAATCCCAGACTGGTTTCAGTTTGTTTTTGGCTGCTTGTGGTTTCATTGCACGATCTCCTTGTTCTTCTGGCATCGGATAAGTTATCCTCGTTTTTCTAACAGGTGGCTTTGGAAATCCAAATCTGCATACTCTGTTACCTTTCTTGCACGATTTAGAATGAGATCTGCTGTGCATTTGAAGTTCTGTTACAAATCTGTGAAGTAAGGCCTGTGTTAGGGACCTGCCAGCGATAGCCTCTAGTGTTCCACAGACCGGAATTCCCCATGGTGTGGAGTCTAAGCCCCGACCTGCTTGTTCACCAGGGCCCCTGATGGTGGGGATGGATTTGGAGCAGGCTGGAACCAGGTCGCGGCCCCTGGGTGCACCCAGCTGTGGTAGAAGCGCTTTCCGGAGGTGTATAGCAGGTGAGAGCCTGATGTGAGGAGGTAGAGCAGATTCGGGCAGGCCGGGTCGGTAGCGGTGGAGGCAGCATGGTACAAAACAGTACACAGAAGGATAAATGGGTCACAAGCCGGGTTTGGTAACAGAAGATCAAAATGTGTGGGATAAGACAGGAGAATGGTCAGGCAAGCCAAGGTTCAGAGCAGGAGACAATCAGCACATCAAAGGTCAGGAAGGGTCGGCAACAAAGCAATCTAATTTTCAGGAACACAGGATACAGGTAAGACCATACGGCAATTAGAGCCAGACCTGACCTGTTTTAAATAGGGTGCCCTGTGCCCTGATTGGTGCCAGGCGTGCGTCCGCGCCGCTGCTGTCGTGGGTGCCCAGGTCTTAATGCTCGCATGCTAGTGCGGCCGGGCACACCGCGCATGCGCAAACCCGTGCGCGATCGCGGCCAGATCTGGGGTCCCTGACATTGCCCCCCCCTTACGGGAAGCCTCTGGATGCCCACCCGATTCCTCCCTTGAGGCTGGTTGCGAAGGAATTCCTGCATCAATCTGGGAGCATGGACATTTTGAGCAGGTTCCCACGAATTCTCCTCTGGCCAATAGCCCTTCCACTTAATGAGGTATTGTGTTTGACCACCCCTCTTCCTGCAGTCCACAATTGCCTCTACCTCGAATTCCTCTTCCCCATCAATGTCTATGGCTTCTGGAGGACTGCATCCGCGATCTGAGAAAGGATCAGGTACTGCGGGTCTCAATAGCGACACATGGAAGACGGGGTGTATCTTAAGGGACCCAGGAAGTGCTAGTTTATATGCCACTTCATTGACCTTACATTCTACTTGAAAAGGCCCCACAAATTTGGGTGCCAATTTCCTAGATGGGCATGCCAGTTTCAGGTTGGTTGTTGCCAGCCAAACTCGATCCCCGGGGTGTATAACCAATTCCCCTTTTCTCCTTCTGTCAAAAAACTTCTTGCTCTCCTCCTGGGCTCTAGCCATTGTTTCCTGTAATAACTTATTATTGGTTGTGAAAAAATTTAGGGTCTCTTGGGCTGCTGGGACTGAGTTCTCTGGAACCAAATCTGGCAGGAAAGTAGGGTGGAACCCATAGTTGGCGAAAAACAGGGATTGATTGGTGGCAGAATGGTTTGCATTATTGTATGCAAATTCCACCATTGGCAGAAGTGTCAGCCAGTCGCCTTGCAGAAAAGACATATAACATCTAAGATATTGCTAGAGTGTCTGATTGGTCTGCTCTGTCTGCCCATTAGTCTGTGGGTAATACGCAGAAGACAATTTGATCTCCAATCCCTCACATAAAGCCTTCCAGAACTTGGATGTGAATTGGACTCCCCTATCCGAAACAATATTTTTTGGCACTCAGTGGAGTCTCACTATTTCCTTAATGAAGACCCGTGCCGTCTCGGAAGCGGATGGTGTCTTCTCTAGTGGAAGAAAGTGGGCCATCTTAGAGAGACGGTCCACTACCACAAAAATCACGGTGTGATCCTGTGAAGGTGGTAGTTCCACGATAAAATCCATGGAGATCATGCTCCAAGGCCGGTCAGGTATTGGCAAGGGTCGTAGCAGGCCCCAAGCCCTGTTTCTGGTGGGTTTATTCCAATTACAGATTGGGCAAGTTCTGACATACGCTTCACAATCTTTGGCCATGCTTGGCAACCAAAACGTGCGTCGTGCCAATTCTAGGGTCTTGTGTATCCCAAAGTGCCCTGCCAATGGATGGTCGTGACAGTAGCCTAAAACCAAGGTCTGAGCTTCTTTGGGTACCAGGATCTGTTCCCCCCTCCACAAGAGACCTTCCCTGCTCTGTATTGGAATTCCTGGTAGATCAGGAACTCTGGTGGAAGCAGCCTGTAGTTTGGACAGAAGCTCAGACTGGAGCAATAAGAAGCTACCTGCCGGTAAGATGGTATCCGGTTGGGGTGTTTCTTTAGGGTCCTCAAACATCCGGGAGAGAGCATCCGGTTTTGTGTTTCTAGACCCAGGATGATAAGTAATATGTAGGTTAAACCTTGCAAAGAATAGTGCCCATCTGGCCTGGCGTGGTCGAAGGCCTTTTGCTGTCTTCAGATACTCAAGGTTCTTATGGTCGGTATAGACCAAAATGGGGTGTAGAGCTCCTTCTAACAGATCCTGCCACTCCTCTAATGCTGCCTTAATGGCTAACAATTCCCAATCCCCAATGTTATAATTTCTGAGGGGGAGAGCTTCCTAGAAAAGAAAGCCTTAGTGCATTAGTTCCTTGGCCCCTACTCTTTATGACAATACTGCTGCTACAGCTACTTCTGATATGTACGGTAACGACGCATCAGGGTGACTCAGGATGGGAGCTGTTGTAAACAGTTTCTTTAAAGCCTCAAAGGCAGCCTGGGCTGCAAGGCTCCACTGAAAACGTATCCCCGCCTTTGTGAGCCGAGTGATGTGTGCTACCAGGCCTGAGAAATTCTTTATAGATTTTCTATAAAAATTCGCAAACCCGATAAACCTCTGAACCCCCTTCTTATCCATGGGGGCTGGCCATTCCAAGATTGCCGAGATTTTCTGAGGGTCCATAGCTATACCAGTGGTGGAAATAATGACACCCAAAAATGAGATACTACTCTGTTCAAAACTGCATTTCTCAGCTTTGGCGTAAAGCCCATGCTGACGGAGTCGCTCCAGCACGCTCCTGACATGCTCCCGATGTGCCTCCAGGGACAAGGAAAAGATCAAAATGTCATCTAGGTACACAATTACAAAGATCTCTAAAAATATCGTTCACGAAATCCTGAAAAGTGGCCGGCGCATTACATAATCCGAATGGCATAACTAAACATTCAAAATGCCCGAACCGAGTGCAAAAAGCCATTTTCCACTCGTCCCCTTCATGAATACGGACCAGGTTATAAGCGCCCCTGAGATCGAGTTTAGAAAAAATGGAGGCTGTCTTCAATCTCTGGAACAGCTCAGGGACCAAGGGAAGGGGGTAGCGGTTCTTGACTGTGATTTTATTTAAGTCCTATTAATTGACACACTGCCTCAGGTATTTGTCTTTCTGCTCAACAAAAAAGATCCCTGCCTCAGCCGGTGATGTGGAAGGGCGGATAAACCCCTTCCGAAGGCTCTCATCAATATATTCCCTCAGTACCCCCAACTCTCGTTCTGACAGGGGAAAGATTCGGCCGAATGGTATTTCAGAACCCGGGAGAAAATCAATGGGACAGTCGAAAGCCCGATGCGGGAGAAGAATATCTGCCCCCCGAGGGCTAAACACATCAAGAAACTGATGATAGGCCGCAGGCACGATTTGGGCTAACTCAGTATCAGTACTCACACTTAATAAGGTTGGTGTCTCTGGTGGTAACCTGGGTAAGCAATGCTCCTGGCAATAAGGTGAGTGAAATTGAATCAACCCGGTCTTCCAGTCAATTTGGGGGTCGTGGGCTCTTAGCCATGGCGTCTAAACGGAGAAGCTCTTGATGATGTCCTGCCATTGTGGTGTGTATAGGAGGGGTCTCCTGATCTACTGTCCCCGATTTAATTTGAGACCCATTGGCAAAAAAAAATGTTCAGGCCATGCTCTTTGGTGAGCAAGGGAATCTGCTGCTGGGATGCAAAGCTAAGGTCAACAAAGCAGCTACACGCCCCGGAGTCAATAATAGCTGTCACCTGTACGATTCTTCCGGGGAGCTGAAAAGATACAGGTACAGCCAAGTGAGTGGGGTTGCCTGTGCACACAGTAGACATAGCAGAAATAATAGAAGAGGACTTACGGAACTTCTCTGGACAGGAGCGCACCATGTGACCAGCTGCTCCGCAGTAGAGGCATAGATTGTTTGACCGATGTCTCAGACGTTCCTCCGTTGAGAGGGATGGCCGCATCAGACCGAGCTGCATGGGCTCAACCCCATCTGATGATTCCGGACTCCGATTTCCAGCACTGACCTTTGGCAAGACTGGTACCCTTGGCAGCATCCATGTGGGTCTCCGCCCCTGGCTGGACTTCTCCTGTCTCCTTTACCACAACCTACGATCGATCTGGATGGCCCGATCGATTAGGTCTTCCAAGGAGTCAGGTACTCCTACTCTGGCCAATTCATCCTTTAAAGGGTCAGACAAACCCAACCGAAATTGATGACGTAAGGCTGCGTCGTTCCACTGAGTGTCTCCACTCCAACGCCTGAATTCAGCTGCGTAATCTTCCACAGCCTGGCGACCCTGCTGTAAGGAATGGAGAGCTGCCTCAGCCGAGGCAGCTCGATGCGGGTCATCGTACAGCTGCGTCATTGCCTTGAAGAAGGTGGTGACAGAGTTCAGGTGTGGGTGGCGGGTCTCCATCAGGCGGGGAGCCCATCCCTGGGGTTCACCCTGCAACAGGAATATAATAAATCCTACCTTCACGGATTCAGATGAGAAGGTCCGGGGTTGCAGATTGAAATATATCTGGCAGGAGTTTTGAAAGGCCCTGAACTTTCCTCGATCCCCACTGAACCGCTCGGGTGTTGGGACTCGCGGTTCTGGCGGAGGAATGGAGAATGTAGCTCCAGTAGAAGGTTCAACGGAACCCCTGGCAGAAGGCGCACTAACCGGATCTGGAGTTGCGGGCGCAGTTGCGGCCAGGCTCTGGACCTGTCCCTCCAGATGCTTATATTCTTCTTCTAGTGTTTTAATGGCCCGTGTGAGCGTGGCCAAGTGTTGGCACATCTCTTCCCAGGGAGAAGGTCCTCCTCCAGACTCTGTCATGGCCGTATGGTTCTGTTAGGGACCTGCCGGCGGTAGCCTCTAGCGTTCCACAGACCGGAATTCCCCACGGCGCGGAGTCTAAGCCCCGACCTGCTTGTTCACCAGGGCCCCTGATGGTGGGAATGGACTTGGAGCAGGCCGGAACCAGGTCACGGCCCCTAGGTGCACCCAGCTGTGGTAGAAGCGCAAATGGTCATATTGTGAAAACTATCAGGACTATGGCTTAGTAGTGGACATTTTTAGTGGCAGCAGGGATAGCTGAAGGTTTTGATATAAGATTTGTGTAAGTGGGCTTGAAAATGAGGGAGTGATGGCAGTTTAGAAATCATGTCCTGATTTTTCAGCTCACACTCTAGTTTTTGTCAGCTCCCACTCTAGTTTTGAACATTCTGCCATTCATTCCTATGGGACCAATTTCACCACAAAAACGCTGATATTTCGTGAACCATTTGGCAAAACGTTCCACAAAGTAATAGCACACCAATCGGGAACAATCTGCACGTTTCGGTATATTACTGTCTATGTAGTGTAAAAACTGTGGGTGGAGTTACGGTGGTAAATGTGGCTATAATAATAAGAATATATATGTGAGATAACAGTAAGTGGTCTTGCCATGCAAGAACACTTAATAAGTCCTTCTGATTATAGAATCCCCTATTACCACCAATTGTCTAGGCCTTCCTGCACAACCCTCACCACTAGATGAGCTGCTCTCCCGGCAGTGACATCTAGGGCTGCCTCCTCTGAGCTTGCCACCCCCACCTACATGCAGCTAGGTACATAGGGGCTTCATGACGCAGTTCTGGTCCAAGGTACAGGGGGACACCAGCTGCTAGAGAGGAGGTCACATATGGCATCCCCTCAATAACCAGAGCACACCATCATTCTTGCCAGTCACACGCTGGCTGGTGACTTAATCACCAACACACTACTGGTTACTCATGGCAACAGCACTTAGATCTTTCATGCAGCACTTCCCACTTGTAGACCTTAATAGCACACATCCACATTGTAAGCCCTTGTACTTTTTGATACACTTGCCATGTATGCACCCCCTTAAGAGACTTCAGACCAGGCACTTTGCAACTTAGGAACTTTTACTGGCACATACACAGTTAATAAGTCACAGTCTTGCACAGTTCATTGCAGACATCGTTCAGTTCTGACTAAGCTGATTCTGGTCGCCCATGTCTTACCTCTAAGGAAAGTCCTCTTATCAGTCTGCGTGTTGGCTTCAGCACCCTGACTGGGTACCCCAAAAGGGGGTCACGTGTTCCTGAGAAGTGTTAGATCCTGCAGTTGGGCTTCCTCTCCCTCTAAAGGTTACCTCCCCTTGAACTTATGGGTCACAAAAACAGGACCAAGAACACATGGGAGTTAGGAGCCTTAACCCTTTTCCTGGGCAGCCTGCAGACTCACTAATCTCCTAGATTGTAAGTTCAAAAGAGCAGGGCCCTCGATCCCCTCATGTTTTGCATTGTATTGTTGTTGTTCTGTCACATGTTCTGTCCCCCTTTGTAATGTACAGCGCTGAGCAAACTATTGGCGCTTTATAAATACTGTATAATAATAATATATACACACACACACTATATTGCCAAAAGTATTGAGACACCCCTCCAAATCATTGGATTCAGGTGTTCCAATCACCTCAATGGTCACAGGTGTAAAAAATCAAGGGGGGAATTACGGTACAGTAATAGAATAGTACTGTATAGAACTAGCCATTCACATAATAACAGCAGGGCTACCAGTAACATGTTACACATACCATTATTATAGCAATGCCAACATTACTTACAGCAACAAAAATAAAGTAAACTTTATTTTATACCAAAAAACCTGTAAGCACCTGCATACAAGCATAAACATTCAAGGCTTAATTTACTTACATTACCGCAGAACAAATGCGAGCTGTTAAGCCATTACTTCTTCCCAGAAAAAGGCCTTTTTGTAGAACTCTGAAATGTACAGTATTTTTAATTTTTTTTTTGTTCTCTTAAGCTGTTTTTTTTCATCTCTGGCAGTTTACCATTTACCTTTTTTACCAGTAGTTATATACACACACAACACCGTCAAAGTATCTGTAAACTCTGGATATGTATATTACAGGTTCTCATATAGTGCTGTCAATTTGCACAGTGCTTTACATATGTATATTGTACATTTACATCAGTCCCTAACCCTCAAGGGGCATACAATCTAAGCTCCCTAACTTACATTCATACACATACTAGGGCCAATTTAGACAGGAGCCAATTAACCTGCCAGCATGTTTTTGGAGTGTGGGAGGAAACCCACGCAGGCACAGGGAGAAAATGCAAACTCCAAGCAGGTGGTACCGTGGTTGGGATTTGAACCAATGACCCTAGTACTGCCAGGCGGAAGTGCTAAACATTTAGCCACTGTGCTGCCCATCCTGTGTATATCCTGTGTGCTCTAATAACCATTAATTTTGTGGTAAGCATTCTTGAAACAATATGGTGCATTTTCAATTTTGTCTCTTGAAATAGCACTGGGATTTCTCTCTTGTATTTCTGGATGCTCGTGCTTGGATTCATGCAGCCATATTTGATCAAGGTGTGCTAACGTGGCCGTATTACTGGTGCTTATATGTTGCAGATGTTGGTGATGTTTACCTTACATCTGTGCATGAGCATGCAAACTCTATGTTTGATGCCCAATTGGCACCATAAAGCAAATCTTAACACTCACAATATTCATCAAACAAACTGAATATGAGGCATCCGCACTCAAACCATATAATTACCAGTGAATGCTGTAGCCGTGTCTACCCAAAAAAAAAAAAATCGCTTTATGCTGTGAAATGTGTTAAGACAGTGCTACTGTATAATAAATGCACATACAAATAATACAAGAAATAAAATCACAATTAGTCCAAAATAAATACATTAAATGAAATGTGCTCTGGTGCTGTTCCCAAAGTTCATAGATAGATGCCACAATTTCTTATAGTTCCACTATATTCATGTAAATCACCCTGTAAGGGACCACCTGGCGACACCACTAGCACTCCACTGATCAGGCGTCCCCAGCGCATGGAGTATAAGCCCCAGAGTACTTGTTCACCAGGGCCCCTGATGGTGGGGATGGACTTGGAGTACCCCGGGACCAGGTCGTGACTACTGAGGATACCCGTCAGTGGTAGGGGTATTCGCCAGGGGCTCCCACGGGAGAGAGCCTGATATGAGGAGGTCTGGAGACCCCGTTGAGAGGGATGGATGGCTGATCAAGTGCAAAGTTAGGCAGGCTGGGTCGTTAACTATGGGGCGATGCTATACAAAGCAGCAGCCAGAGAATAGTCGGGTCACACGCCAGGTCAGCAACAGCAGGTCAGGTCCAATAGGGGGCATCCAGGAGAGAGGTCAGGCAAAGCAAGGGTCTGGGCAGGAGAATACAGCAGGGTCAGGCACAATCCGGGTCAGCAACTTACAAGAAACAGGTTTGCAATACAGGATAAGACCAGAAGGCACTGAATGACAGCTCAGGGCCATTTAAATATCCCGCCCTGCGCTGTCATTGGTGCCAGGTGCGCGCCCGCGGCCTCTACTGCGCATGCGTGAGCTCGATCGCTGCGGTCGGCCCGGCCCTAGTGCCCGTGTCCCTGCACAGGGCGGTGCACTGCGCCTGCGCCGAGACCAGCGCCGTGGCGATCCCCGACATTGCCCCCCCCCCCTACAGGCAACCTCCGGATGCCCACCCGATTTCTCCACCACGAGTGATCACGAAGAAACTCCCGGACAAGTCTAGGCGCATGAACATTGTGGGCTGGTTCCCAGGAATTATACTCAGGACCATAGCCCTTCCATTTAATTAGGAATTGGGTCTGGCCCCCCCCCTCCTTCGGCACTTCAGGATCGTTTCCACCTCAAATTCTTCTTGTCCTTCAACCGTTATGGCCTCCGGAGGTCTGGATTCTTGTTCTGGGAAGGTATCTGGAATCACTGGTTTAAGTAAGGACACGTGGAAAACTGGATGAATTTTGAATGTTTCAGGAAGGATAAGTTCATATGCCACCTCGTTGATCATTCGCTTCACACAAAAAGGCCCCACAAATTTAGGTCCCAATTTCTTCGAGGGACATAGCATTCTCAAGTTGGTTGTTGCCAACCATACCTTATCCCCAGGCTGCAGCACCAGGTCCCCCCTTCGTTTCTTGTTAAACGCATTCTTGTTGTCCTCCTGGGCCCGAGCGATGGCTTCCTGTAATACCTTGTTGTTTGAGGAGAAGAAGGTTAATGCATCTTGTGTTGCCGGAACTGGGCATTCAGAGACCAAATCAGGGAGAAAGACAGGGTGAAATCCGTAGTTAGAAAAGAATGGAGATTGCCCTGTTGCTGAATGGCTTGCATTGTTATATGCAAATTCCGCCAATGGTAAAAGTGGTAACCAATTATCCTGAAGGAAGGACATGTAGCAACGCAAGTATTGTTCCAGGGTCTGGTTGGTCCTCTCGGTCTGTCCGTTGGTCTGAGGGTGGAAAGCAGAGGAGAGGGATAACTTGATATCCAGAGCCTTGCACAGGGCCCTCCAAAATCTAGATGTGAATTGGACTCCTCGATCAGAGACAATGTCCTCTGGGACTCCATGTAGTCTTACAATTTCTTGGATAAATATTTGCGCAGTCTTGGATGCTGACGAAGTCTTCCTCAATGGTACGAAGTGAGCCATCTTCGATAATCGATCAACAACCACAAAGATCGCGGTGTGTTCTTGGGACGGTGGGAGCTCGACTAAAGTCCATCGCGATCCTTTGCCAAGGTCGTTCGAGAATCGGCAAAGGCCGCAGCAGTCCCCAAGCCTTGTTCCTCGATGGCATGTTTTTCTGGCAGATGGTACAGGATCTTACATAGAGCTTGCAATCCTTGGCCATGCTCGGCCACCAAAAAGAGCGTTGGAGAAGCTCCAGGGTCTTGGCTGGGCCAAAGTGTCCTGCCATCAGGTGGTCATGGCAATGTCCCAAGACAAGGGTTCGAACCTCTTCAGGAACCATGATTAATCCTTCCTTCCATAGGAGTCCCCCCTTGCTCTGGAGGGACACCCCAACTGGGGTTGACGCGGCCGTGGATGCCTCCATTAGCTTGGACCGAAGGTCCGTCTGGAGCGCCAAGAAATTTCCTGAAGACAGAATAGTATCAGGTACCGGTTCTTCTTTGGAGTCCTCAAACATGCGTGATAGTGCATCAGGTTTCGTATTTTTAGATCCGGGCCTGTACGTGATGTGAAAAGTGAACCTGGAGAAGAACAGTGCCCATCTCGCCTGTCGTGGGCGTAAACGTTTGGCGGTCCTCAGCTACTCAAGATTCTTGTGATCTGTGAAGATCAAGATGGGGTGTGAGGCACCTTCTAGCAGGTACCTCCATTCTTCGAGTGCTGTTTTGATGGCTAACAACTCCCGATCGCCGATATCGTAATTCTTCTCGGCTGGGGTAAGTTTCCTCGAGAAGAACGCTACGGGATGGAGTAATTCTTTGGTGCCTTTTCGCTGGGACAGGATGGACTCCACCGCATTCTCCGATGCATCTACTTCCAAGATGTAGGGTAGAGAAGTGTCCGGATGGCCCAGAGAGGGTGCCGAGGTAAAGAGCTTCTTCAAGGCCTCAAAGGCTTCCTGAGCCTCCGGCGTCCATCTGAACCGGGTTCCAAGTCTGGTTAGCTGAGTTATGGGGGAGACCAGACCCGAGAAGTTCTTAATGAACTTCCGATAAAAATTTGCAAACCCGATAAATCACTGGACGCCCTTTTTGTCCGTGGGTACAGGCCACTCCAAAATCGCAGAGACTTTCTGAGGGTCCATCGCGACCCCCGCGGTGGAGATAATCAGACCCAGGAATGTAATGCTAGATTGCTCAAAGCAACACTTATCTGCCTTGGCGTATAACCCATGCTGATGCAACCGCCCCAACACCTTTGCCACATGTATCCTGTGATCCTTCAGGGAGGATGAGAAGAGCAGTATATCGTCAAGGTAAACGATAACAAAAATGTCCAGGTAATGCCTGAAAATATCATTTACAAAATGTTGAAATGTGGCTGGTGCATTGTACAGCCCAAATGGCATGACCAGGTATTCGAAATGCTCAAACCGGGTACAGAACGCCGTCTTCCACTCGTCCCCCTCCCTTATGCAAACCAGGTTGTAGGCCCCCCTTAGATCAAGTTTAGTAAATATGACCGCAGCCTTCAGGCTCTGAAATAACTCTGGTACCAACGGTAATGGGTAATGATTATTTTTTCCACGAAGAAGATCCCCGCCCCTGCTGGTGAAGTGCAGGGACGGATGAACCCCTTCTGGAGACTGTCCTCTATATATTCCTTCAGGGCCCCCAATTCAAGTTCAGATAGGGGAAAAATTTGCCCAAAAGGAATCTCGGAGCCGGGCAACAGATCAATGGGACAGTCATAGGGGCGGTGGGGAGGCAGAGTATCTGCTCCCCGTTTACTGAATACATCCAGGAATTCATGATATGCTGCGGGAATAACCTGTTTCAGATCAGAGTCCCCTTTGGAGCATAGGAGGACCCGGGGGCCTGCCGGGCCTGAAGTGCGACAGTGTTCCTGACAGTATGGGGAAGGGAACAAGATTGACCCGGTCTCCCAGTCAATTTGGGGGTTATGGGCCCATAACCACGGGAGCCCCAAAATGACTGGGAAAAGAGGTGACGCAATGGCATCCAGGCGGAGGAATTCCTGGTGTTGGTTGGCAATGGTAGTGGCAATGGGGGGAGTTTCCTGATTAACCACTCCTGATTTTATCTAGGAGCCATCGGCCAAAAATATGTTAAAGCCCCTCTTTCTGGGTTGGAGGGGAATTTTCTGCTGGCGAGCAAAGTCTAAATCCAGGAAACAACTGCATGCCCCCGAATCAATTATGGCTGTCACTTCCACGGTCCTTTCTGGAAGCTGAAAGGAGATGGGCACAACTAAGTATTGGGAAGGACTGATATTGCCAATAGACAAAGAAGAAAAAGAGGTACACTTACTCATTTTCTGAGGGCAGGATTGTACCATATGACCGGCTTCCCCACAGTAGAGGCAGAGGTTCTGAGAGCGTCTCCGCTGGCGTTCTTCTGGCGATAATTTGGGCCGAGCCAGGCCTAGTTGCATGGGTTCTTGAACGTCTCCTGGAAGTGGATTCTGGACACTTGGTCTGGGGCCTTGGAATGGACCCCAGGTGTTTCCACGACCCTGGCCGGACCTCTCAAACCTGCGTTCCCGCAGTCTTCGGTCAATTTTTATCGTCAGGGCAATTAGGTCCTCTAATGACTCGGGAACCTCCACCCGGGCCAGCTCATCCTTTAGGGGTTCTGACAGCCCAATGCGGAACTGGTGCAGCAAAGCAAACTCGTTCCAGCGTGTGTCCCCCATCCAACGCCTAAATTCCGAGGCGTATTCCTCTGCCGCTCGACGGCCCTGTCGGAGCGTGTATAAGGTCGCTTCGGCAGAGGCTGCCCGCTGCGGGTCATCATACAGGATAGCCATCGCTTCTAAAAAATCATTGACCGTTCCCAGGTGAGGGTCATTGTTTCCCCTTAGCCGAGGTGCCCAATCTTGGGGTTCACCCTGCAACAGTGAGATTATAAATCCTACCTTCACAGATTCAGTTAGAAAGGTACGGGGTTGAAGTTCAAAAAATAGGAGGCAGGACTCACAGAATGACCTGAAGCGTGTGCGGTCCCCATGGAAACGCTCCAGTAAGGGTACTCGGGGTTCCGCCATAGGCAGCGGGGCGGAGGCCCCTGAAGCTGGCTCAAGAGCGGCCGGGGGTGCGGAAGCCGGGGCCTGTGGGGCTGGGTCAGATATGGAGCAGGTCTGGAAATGATTTTCCAGCTGCATACATTTGTCCTGCAAGGCTGCTACGGCCTGCGTCAAGTTAGTTAGATGCCTGCAAATTTCCTCCAGCGGGGAGGGCCCTCCTCTAGGCTCAGTCATGGCCTTCTGGTACTGTAAGGAACTGCCCGGCGACACCACTAGCACTCCACTGATCAGGCATCCCCAGCGCACGGAGTCTAAGCCCCAGAGTACTTGTTCACCAGGGCCCCTGATGGTGGGGATGGACTTGCAATGTCCTCCTCCCACTTAGCCATGAATGGGTTGGCCATTCTTGAACATTAGGAAAATTAGAATCCCTATAAAGAAAATGGACTGCCTCCAAGCCCAGCTAATGCAAAATAATGGTGTACAGTGAAGCCACATCTGCCATGGCCAAAATGTAATCCAACTGCCACCTCACATCATTTAAGATGTTAATAGTGTGTCTTATATCCTTTAAATAGGATGGAGTGCCCATCACCAGTGGTTGTAGGAAGTGGTTTATATATCTACCAGCTCTCGTCATAACCAAATCTATACCACTGATGATGGGGTTTCCAGCGGGATTCTCTAAAGCAGTGGTTCTCAACCTGTGGGTCACGACCCCTTTGGGGGTCGAACAACCCTTTCACAGGGGTCACCTAAGACCATCAGGAAAACACATATTTCTGATGTGTAAAGAGCAGCTACTGTGTAGAAAGCAGCTACTGTGTAGAGAGCAGCTACTGTGTTAAAAGCAGCTACTGTGTAGAAAGAAGCAGTATTGGAGGTAAAACGACACTTCATGACTTATAATTACTGGGTAAATAATTTTATGGTTGGGGGTCACCACAACATGAGGAACTGTATGAAAGGGTCGCGGCATTAGAAAGGTTGAGAACCACTGCTCTAAAGTAATGTGCATCTTGGGCAGACTATACATAACTGGCACCCTTGGAGCCAGGGGCACCAAAAACTTCCATTCCTTGCTGCTCTTTTCCAATCTGAACATCTTTCTGCTGTTTCACATTTCCAATGGTCAATGCATCAAGGTCATATAACACCAAATCTTTAACTGATAATGATTGAGATAAGATAGTGGAAGTATTAAACAGTGAAGCATTTGACAGGTTGGCATGAACTGAGATGAAGCTTCCTTTCTATTTTGTATGGGGTATTACATAAGATACCATTTAACATTTAGTTTACGTACGTACTTCTGTACATTTATAAATGTCTGCCATGTATTGAAACTCCTAGGTGGAGCATATTTCAGTCTTTTGTTAAAGGTACATTCTCTGCCTGAGTGACTGCAACCTTTTACTAATACCGCTTACGTTTAGACCTTTCTTCTTTTGGGACTGAATTCAACTCCCTCCCCCTTTTACCCCGTTCCTTTTTTTTCTTCCATACCATGTTCCTTTGTGAAAACCCTGGTAGCTCCCTTAACCATTTCAATACCGTGCAATTTTACACCTTCCTGCCCAGGCCATTTTTCAGGTTTCAGCGCTCTCACACTTTGAATGACAATTGCGCGGTCATACAACACTGTACCCAAACTAAAATTTTATCATTTTCTTCACACAACTAGAGCTTTCTTTTGGTGGTATTTAATCACCGCTGGGGTTTTTATTTTTTGCTAAATTAACAAAAAAAGACCAAAAATTTTGAAAAAAAACCACATTTTTCTTTGTTTCTGTTATAAAAGTTTACAAATAAATAATTGTTCTTCATAAATTTAGAGATGTATTCTGCTACATGTCTTTGGTGAAAATAACCCAAATTAGGATGTATTTTTTAGTTTGTAGGAAAGTTATAGAGTTCACAAACTATGGTATAGATCTGAATATTGATCAATCCTGAAGTACTGACAGCCAATCTAATTTCTTGAGGTCCAAGAATGTCAGAACAGTACAGATATCCCACAAATTACCCCTTTTTGCAGAGTAGACAGTCCGACGTACTTCATAAGAGGCATGGCGAGTTTTTTGAAGTTGTATTTTTATGTCATAATTTTTCGGAAAATTAAAAAATTAAAAAAATTATTTTCACTATTTTTTTTTTTTACATACTGTCACCAGTGCAGTACAGCGTCATCATATAACTGACATGGCGGTTAACAGGGACACTGACTGGTGACAGTATGAAAAAAAATATATATATTTTTTTTTAAAAAAAAAAAATTATTTTTTATTATATTTAATTTTTTATTACATTTTTTTAATTTTTTTTAAGATTTTTTTTTCATATTTTACTATGACCAAAGTAGTACAATGTTACCATAGTAACACTGTACTACTTTGGGGAAGTGATCAGTATTTTTTTTTTTTTTACACAATTTGCTTATAGCAAAGAATTACTTTGCTATAAGCAAGCATTTACCTGAATGAAATCGATTCATTCAGCTTTTTTTTTTTTTTGTGCTTAGCTGTGATTTGGTCACAGCTAATCACATGACATGTGCATGTGATTAGCTGTGACCATTCACAGCTAGGCACTAGTATACAATGGATGGCATCATGAATGAAGCCATCCATTGTATACAACTGTCATGTGACCTGCTGTGATTGGTCACAGCAGGTCACATGGTACCAGCAACGGGAGCCGGTACTCGGATCTGTCATCGGCCGTGTCCGAGGTGCACGGCCCGTGACAGATCCCGCTGCTGCGCCGCTCTGCATTACCGCAAACGGCGCATGTGCAGGAGCACGCCAAATGGCGTGCATCCGGAATGAAGAGGCACATCTGAAGCCGCCAAACGGCCATTGGCCGGGCGGCTAATGGTTAAGTTGAACCATCCTGAGTTCTCACATGATTATCATAAACTGAATGGGTTGGGGCTAGATGATGTTCTCTAATAACTCATCACCCACTGCTCTTCTATCCCTCAGGGGTTCAAACTTGTAAAAAGTAGGGACATAATACCTCATTTGTGAATATACTGTATATTTGTCTATCCTCTCCTCTTGGAAAATCCCCTCCAATGCAAACTGGTGAGAAGTATCCCCCGAATGATGATAGAAAAATGTCTGTATAGTGGTGTATTTCTTTGTCTACCACCCGAATCCTGTCTTCCCCTCCAATGTGCTTCAAAATCTTTTGGGGGATCCATAATGGTTAGATCTTTCTGATTGACATCTACCTCTCTTCTGCAAGGAGCCTTGTTTCCTCCCCCTTTTGAGTAGAAAAAGCATAGCCATTCACTTCATTTCTGAAATGTACTATAGAGGCCTGTGGCCTATACTCTAATCTGGCCATGTGTCCTATATTCTCTATGGTTTTAGAATGACATTCAGGATTCATATCTTGTTCATTTGCAATTGCTCCTCCTAGAGTCTACCATTTAAATACTGCATTGCTTTTATAATCATTTGTATCTCTACTATTCTTTTTTAGCTTTTTGATCTGCCCCTTCCATTTTTTAAGGGATTTAAAAAGTTTATCACCTATGTAGAAGGTATATTGTGTGTAAAACAAATAGTATTAGGGAATTAAAAATATTTAGCTTTTAATCTGCTGAAACATGGAAGTTGTACAAATATTCAATCATTGCAGCATAAAGAATGTGGTATACATGCTGCGGTGTCCATGAGGCATGCAGTGTGTAGGTAGCACCACAAGGGAACTGCATGTCCACTTGAATGAACACTTGGCCAACATTAAGAAAGGCTACAAGGGACATAGTGTACCCAAACACTATGCTATTTACCACAACAAAAATCCTGAGGGAACCATGTTTGTTGCTATAGACAAACATGTCCCCCACTGGAGAGGAGATAAAGCCAGGAGAGAAATATCCCATTTAGAAACAAAATAGATATACAATCTAAAAACATATACTCCATACGTCCTTAATATTGTATGGGATATTAATTGTTTTATCAACCATAGCTACTATGTGTCTCATCTCATTTCTGAAGGATTAAATCATGTCATTGGATACTTTTTGCAATTGTTTTAAATATTTTCATTATGCTTATATTTTTTGTGAAGAATACATTCAATTTGTAATTCTGGGTTCCCTATAGAGATATGATTGGCTAATATACTTGCCTATAATTTGGTTGCAGTAATTTTCAGCCATATTTTGGCATAATGAAATCTGCATTTTTTTAGTTTAAGGCTCTTACAGTAATAAAATAATATGGTTACTATAAAAATTACTAGGGATCTTTGGCCCATTTAATATAGTAATTGCAGGTACTCTTAGTTTTTAAACGTGGCAGCTGGGTGTTCGACAGCTTCCTATGGTCTCATGGCAACTAGCTATTTGCATAATGATTGGTGGAAGATCACCATTCAATGCCGTTCCTCTCTCCATGGGTTCTCTACATAAATGCATGGTGGTGGAACCTCTGTGCCCTGAACCTCTGATCATCAGAGACATCATGTCCCTTCTGATGTAATACATAGGGTGGAGTCAGGGCATAAGTCACCATGCTCTGGACGGCAGCAATCGTGGATGTGGGCATTACCAGAATCTTTCTATATACAATGCTGTTTTTATGTATTCAAGCTGAGTAACTTAAATAAAGCTAATAATTGTTGGTTTTACCCTGTGGGGAGCTTGTTTCCTCCTTACATGTTTTGCCTGCATGTTTGATCGCTGCGAGCCTGTAGTTGACACTGAAACATCAAGTTGACACTTGCTGTAGGATGCCTGGGTGATTGAAGGAGAGCAGGAACCACGAGTCTTATAATAAAGCTACTTTTGACCACTCTTTAAACTGAGGGTCAAGTATATTTAGTAAGCCTTGTCTGTAGATTGTGTGGAGTGATACACCTGTGTGAGGTTAATCATCACATTCTCTGAGGGTTTGTGATGAGAAGATTGAAGTTGGTGACCTCTATATCTGTCAGGAGACAGGAATTTTCCTATTTGGACTTTGTTTTATTTTCATTATTATATTAAAACATTCATTTGGTGGACTGTATATGTGGCAAACATTTTATATAGGTACTATCTGGGATTGCAACACTAGATGGTATACTACACTTTTTTGTTTGTGAGTGCTGCACACTTTCTAGCATATGTTTGTCTATCTGGTATAAGGATATTGTGACATGTGCTATATCTTTTACACAATTTGTAGTTTTTCTTTTAGTACAGATTTTTCATTCTATTTTTATTTAAATGTGGTGAGTGAGACCGAGTGTTGGATAGTGGCGTACACTGAACACTTGAGGCTTATTTACTAAACCTTGAGAGTGCAAAATCTGGTGCAACTCTGCATAGAAACCAATTATCTTCCAGGTTTTATTGCCAAAGTTTAAAGAATAAGTTCACCTGTTGGACAAAAATAATAAATACACATTTTTTTTGCAGGGAAAAAAATGTGCATTTATTATTTTTGTCCATAGGAGCCTGGAAAGCATTGCACCAGCAATCAGATCGCTGATGCCATGCAGGTCTCCTGCAGACTTGTCAGAATATCTGCTTGCCATACAGAGATGCAAGGCTAAGCAGATATTCTGACAGGAAGCTTCAATGAACTACCACGGTGCTCCACAGCACCGTGGTAGTTAATTGAAAACTACAAGACCACAGCTGCTAAGGCTGTCGGGACCTGCAGTTCATTCATTCATGGAAGTCTTTGAATGAATGACGTGGCCCTGTACGGATGCGCTATTTTCCAATCTGACAGTACTAGGAAAATTCTCCCCGTATTATCTGTCAGAGGGAAGGGGGACGGTGGGCGTGGCTGCAGCTATGGGAACATGTTACATGTTCCACCCTAAAAATAGGTGGAACATGTAACATGTTCCCAAAGGTGAACTTATCCTTTAATTGAACAACTGAAGTTAGAAGCCTATTGGCTATCATACACAGCTGCACCAAATTTTGAGTGCACCAGTTTTAGTAAATCTCCTCTTTGACGTGAAACACGTTTACTACGAAGTGGATTGAGACACATTGTAACATCACTGGTGTGGTGATTTGGACTTAAAATATATTTAATATTTACTATCTAACATTTTTTTATGAGGACACTTGTATGTACATTCTTTATTTGATTATGAATTGTATTTGTTGTGCCACAGCATTGCTTCATATTCAGTTTATTTGAGGAGTATGCTGTGTTGACTTTTGTTTTGGAAAGTAGCAGAAGCGGAAGAGGGTTTTTTTTTCCCCTTCTATCACTTGGGGCAGGGCCATAGATAATGTTTTTTTTTTTTGGGGGGGGGGTGGTTCAGCTCAAGGCTGAGTAGTGTTTTTACTGCCAACCTCCCCCCCCCCCCCCCCTTCCCCAACCATTCCCCCTTAAACTGCCAAGGCAACAGACAGGGTACCCAGCTGTCACACCCGACAGGCAATAATGTCCACCAAACATAACCCATTCACCCTGCATTTGTGGTGCGGTGATGCAGATTTTTAGGTATTAGAACCTCCCCACCGCCTGTCAAATGCCTTCTGGAGAGTGATCCATCGCATATCACTCTTCAGAAGGCACTGCAAGTGTAAATGAGCCCGTACTATGCAACTTGAGCAGGTGCCCAAACATTTGCAGTTCTGTGTTGGATCTTTGGGGAGCTGGATGTAAACAGACTTGTGTCAGTATATGCCACATTCCTCTGATCTGCCACATTTAGGTCTACATTTAGGACCTGGACACACTCAGAGATAGATGGATCTAAGTAGACAGAAGTCTATTTATATCCTCCTGCTCATAGACCTGCATGGAGCTTCTGATCAGGTACACCCGAAAAGTTGACAGGTAGACCTCATCATAAAGCATTTTCCCGGCAATGATGGGCAAATCGGTCAATTGTTTTACTGATAAAAAATAGAAGAAGAAGAAGAAGAAGAAGAAGAAGGAGAAGAAGTTGCTGCCTCACAAGCAGTTAATTCAGTGCACCATTCCCAGTCCTGGCCTTTGCCTGTCCTGTGACTGCTCTGTACTGTGCTATGGAATGTACACTATTATATTTTATATGAAAAGGTCTTGTGGTTGCAACAAATGTATCCATTTGTATCCAAATAAAAACATAATGTATTTGTATTGCTGTCACATTGTATGGTGTGCTCCCCTGTCTGTCAAACTGCTTTCTTGTCCCATTCTTTCGTGAGCATTGGTGGTAGCATCAGCAACGACCGATTTTTCATTTATTGGCTGACAATTCGACCGATTTTTCGTTTATTGGCCAACAATTCAGCCGATAAACGGCCCATTTATGGCCTGCATAAGGCTGCCTTTGTACTGGCATTTAACCACACTGCGAATCTCAGTGACACAAATTTACTGTTTCCATGGGTGAGATTGACAGCTGTGTGTGGGCAGCTGCAATTGTTCGCACAGCCAATGAATACCAAAGTGCAGCTAATTAATGGCTGTGAATAGTAAGGAATAGCTATGGCCACTGAAAGTCTGTAATTGCATTGTACAGGCTTGGTTGCCACAGCTATCCAAACACAGCTGTAAATCCTGGATGCAGGAATCAGTAGACATTTTGTATAATAGAAGTTACTTAATGACAGTCTCACAGACATACATAAACCTCAAGGTCCCCAGAGTTTTCCTCCATCAGGGTTCCCAGAGTCCCCTCTTATATTAGGGTACACAGAGTCCAACTTTCTTAAATCAAGGTCCCCAGAATCAACCCCCCCCTTACATCAAGGTTCCCAGAGTTCCATCCTTACATTTGGTTTCCCAGAATCACCCTTTCAGCATCCCCAGAGTTCCTCCCTTACATCAGAATCCCCCCCCCCATTAGGGTCCCAAGAGCCCCGCGCCTTACACCAAGGTCCCCAAAGCCCCCCTTACAGCAGGGTTCCTAGAGACCCCCTTGCATCAGGGCTCCCAAAGTCATCCCCTTAAATTAATGTCCCTAGAGTTTTCCCCTCCCCTTACCTCGGGCTCCCCAGAATCCCCTCATACATCAGGGTTTCCAGAGTCCCCCCTCTGTCTTAAATAAGGGTCTCAAGTGTCCCCCCCACCTCAAATCAGGGTCCCTAGAGTTGTCCCCTAAATTAAGGTGCTCAGACCCCCCCCTGTCTTACATTGGGTTCCCAAGAGCTCTTCTCCTTAAATTAAGGTACCCAGAGTCATCTCCTTAAAACAAGGTCCAGAGACTTCCGGTTCCGGCACCACATGAGATAGGAGCGGGATCCCGTGGCTCCGGACTCGCCTCCATATAAATTTATCCCCCTGCACCCGGGGCTTGCACTAATCAGCACAGAGGTGCCTTCTGGCTAACATCCGATCCACCCTGCATGGATCGGTATCTTCTGCCGGCTCCACCCGGCTCCGGTCCCGCTGCACGGCCCCAGGGGAACAGCTTTCCCCCTCCTGCAGCCAAGATGGCTGACAAATCATCAACAGCAGCAGCATGAGCAGCAGCATGGACACCCATGACCGGGTATGGCAGAATCTCAGTCACTGACTGCAGTCTCACTAGGGCATGCTGACACTCTGGCTCTGATGTACTAAGAATTCAGTCTACCAGCAGACGCTGAACATTCAGGCAGACTCAATTCAATCAATCTAGACCTGTCAGTCATCAGAAAGGCGTCTAGCAAGCTCATTGAAAAGAGTCTACTTTGTAGACTCTTTTCCTGTTAGTAAATACGGAATCGCATCAGGCACATTTCTAGATGCAATACCGGATATGTTTGCTAGGTGGCGCACAACCGCGGGCTTTGTCCCGTTGGCGTTTTTCTGTTTGCATATGAGAATACTTATAATTTAAAATAAAAAGCACACCTATATTATATTTTTTTTTTTTTTTTGCTGTTTCTCCAAAAATGATCGGCCAAACTAATGCATTTCCTAAAGAATGTCATACATTCTATTTTCAAATGTCAAACATTTTCACACTTTTATCTCAAATAATTTGAATGTCTAGTTCTAATTTCCCAATATAATTGTCAGGAATGGACTCGCCAATAGTGGTGGGACTCACCTGCCTTGTGGTTTGCAGTACCAGGACTGGCCAGCGGGTGCTCTCAGCAACCAGAGGCCCACTTCTGCAGTCAGCCAAAACACCTGAGGCTGATTGCAGGAGGTGCATATAAGGAATGGCCAGACTTGCAATCCGGGCCTTGGTTTATGTTTTCCCAAGAGCCCCTGTACCTGCATCCTGTCTGCTTCCTGTCTGATCCTGCTTGATTCCTGACTCTGATTGAACTCCGCCTGTCCTGACCTCTGCTATTCCTGACCACTCTCCAGTCTGCTCCTTTGGTACCTTGTCTGCCTAATTGTTCCTGACCCGGCCCGTCCGACTACGCTTAGTATTGTTCTTTTGTTATCTGTTGGGGGTTTTGATTTGGTTTGTTTTCACTGTGTTTATGTTTAGTCTTGCACTGCATTTATGTATTGTTTAGTCTTAAATAAATTATATTGTTTATACTATATCTGAAGCCTGCATTTCCCTGTGTCAGTCCACACACCTCTGGTCATACCCGGGGCCCTGACAATAATGATATACCTTTCTTCTCTTTAATCATGTAACTATTCTACATTCCAGCTCAAACTCTGTCTCCTACAGTGGCTTGGTGGTTGTTACTCAGGACTTACAGCACTTGGGTCACGGGTTCTAATCCCAGTCATGACTGACCTGTCTGGAATTTTCATGTTTTCTCTGCACGGGTGTGTTTCTGCCAACACTCCAAAGACATGCTGTTAGGTTAATTGGGCCTAGTATATGTCTGAGTTTCTGGCCTTAGATTGTAAGCTATATGACATTTGTGAATGCCCAAAATATGGAGATCAATTTCCAGGGTTCTGTCAGTGCCAGGAATATTGATCAATCAATGGGAGTGAATCTTACCTGCATCCTGTTGTTCTGACAAGTTTGAAACTTTCAATTTTCCTTCTGTTTATATTTCATTACAACTTTGTTTCTCTTCTCTTAGGCTACGTTCACACTAGCTTTGTCAGCAGGCGTCAGACAGGTGTTTGGGAAGCATTTGTAACGCTTCTCAAATGCCTATGAAAATTTTGCACATGACAGCACACAGTGCTGTTCACAGTGAAGCATTAGCGTTGCGTCGTGGCAAAACTGGCGCCTCATGTCGAGTCAGGAGGAGTTGAAGCCTTCCATTCAAGTCTATGGTGCCACTCCATTCAAGTCTATGGTGCAGTTGTGAGGCGTTTGCGGAGCGTTAATACCATTTAACTTCATTACAGGAGTTTGTGGTGCAGTTTTAACGCTTGGCAAATGCCTATCAAATGCCTCAAAACCATGCATAGGGCATTTGAGGAGCATTAAAACACTTCCCAAATGCCTGTCAAATGCTATAGGGCCATTTGGCAAGATTTAGAAATAAAGTGTGAACAAGACTTAAACCTCTCTCCTTATCAGGGGCGGACTGACCATTTGGGCACTGCCCGAGGTCAGTAGGGGGCCCCATGAAATGCCCCTGGTACCTTTTATAGGCTTTTTTTGAGTGTGGGCAAGGACATAGGGGCCCCATGATCCTCTATTGCCCGGGGGCCCCATGAGTTGTCAGTACGCCCCTGCTCCTTATACAACTTGACCTCCTCCCCCACCCCACCCCGTCATCACCTGTTCCATCTGCAAATCTATGTATCACCGCCCCACGATTTTTATTTACCTATTTTTTTTCTGATCAAGTTAATGTGTCTCATTTCCTATCACCTCCAGCTCAGATCTCACATTTTTATACGATTCCTGATTGTATCTCACCACTAGTCTGATTGAATTCACAATTCCTGGTCAGTCCTGTTCCCTTACTTATAATAACCTTTAGGGCCAGTTCATACTACATGTGTTTTCAGTTGCTTTTTCTGCATCGAAAACGCACATAAAGAAGGTTATATGGTTGTCAATGTCATAGTTCACATCAGCGCTTGCAGTTCTAGTGCGTTGCAGGTGCTGCCAAAAAAGTTGAACAGGCTGCATTGTTTATGCATAGAATTGTACTTGGGCACGGTAAAACGCACATGCCCCTAATTAAAGTGAAGAAAAAGAGAGGGGAAAAAAATCAACTGGAATGCATAAAAAAATGCACTGGAACACATCAAAAATGCATCCAAAATGCACTGAAACACGCTAAAAATGCATCAAAAAAGTGCATGCAAAAACGCATCTGGAACACATCTAGACTGTGTTTCTATAGTGTGAACTGGCCCTTAGGACTTGTTCACACCATTTGTGGTGCAGAAACGCATGCAAGAGCGCGCATTTTCCTGCACAGCAAAGAAATGCAATGCCCTCTGCAGATGCAGGTACCATGATGAAAACATAACTGCACCTCCACACATCTAGTAAACACAGACGCATTCACAGCCACCAAAATGCATGGCACCACACTACTGTGCGGTTAGGTGCAACACACTTTTAACATAATATGCCTGCAGTATTTTTTCATGTTCCCACACGTTTGGCAGCCCATTGAAATTAATGAGCTGAGGAAAAAAAAAAGTAAAAAATGCCACATTCGCACAGCTCCTCTGTCCTTTACAGCATGAATGAGTGGGTTGTTCATGTGGCTGGAGCCACCTGTTACACTATGGGGACACAGCAGCTGTATGAACATAGGTTTTAATCTGACAGGTGTGAAGGCGTTTGGGAAGTGGCCCTGAATGCTCACTGTCTGTTCAGGGCTGTACACCTGCACCCATATGCTTGTCAAATTAGGACCTGCAGCATTTCCATAGTGTAACATAGGTTGCCTGCAAACGGCGATAGCCACAAAAACAAACCACTGATTCACACCCTACAGGCCACAGCACCCATGTGAATGAGCCCCAAGATCTCAATTACACACACAGCTTTATTTATGAACTTAGTACAGTTTTAGTTAGATTTCACAGGAATATGGTTGGGATTGTGTCCATTAATTACAGGTACGCCTGTATTAGTATTGCAATCCACTCTTTCTGAGCTATAGTGAAGAAATAAAAAGCGAGAATTACTGTCAGGGCTCCGGGTATGACCAGAGGTGTGTGGACTGACACAGGGAAATGCAGGCTTCAGGTATAGAGTAAACAAGACAATTTATTAAAGAATAAACAACACAAACGCAGTGCAAGGTAAATATAACACAGTGCAAACAACCCAACCTCCAACAGGTAACCATATATACAAATCAAATGTAGTCGGGCAGGCCTGGTCAGTAGCAAACGGGCAAACAGGGTACCAGGAGCGAGCGGAAGAGTGGTCAGGAATAGCCGAGGTCAGGACAGGCGGAGTTTGTTCAGAGTCAGGATCAAAGCAGAATCAGGATAAGACAGGAAGCAGACAGGATGCAGGTACAGGGGCTCATGGGAAACATACACCAAGGCACTGATCACAGGCCTGGTCCTGCTTAAATACACCTCCTGCGATCAGCCTCAGGTGATGGCCTGATTGCAGGAGTGAGATTCTGGCTGTTGAGAGCACCCGCTGGCCAGCCTTGGTACTGCAGCCCACAAGGCAGGTGAGTCCCACCACCATTGGCGAGTCCATTCCTGACAATTACATTTAAAAACCGGCACCATAATAAATAAAAAACAGCGTGGGGTCCCCCCTCCCATCCACATCAAGCCCTTCGGGTCTGGTATAGATTTGGAGGGGAACTTCCACGCCAAAATTAAAAAAACAAAAATAATGGCGTGGGGCCCCCCCCAAAATCCATACCAGACCCTTATCCGAGCATGCAGCCCGGCAGGTAAGGAAAGGGTAGGGAACAAGCGAGCGCCCCCCTTCCTGAACCATACCAGGCCACATGCCTGGGGGGGTGCTTTGGGGCAGGGGGGCTCCCCCCAAAGCACCTTGTCCCCATGTTGATGGGGACAAGGGCCTCTTCCCCACAACCCTGGCCCAGAGGCATCATTGATGTCACATGGGGCGGGGTCACTTGGATGATTTTCCCGCCCCTTACATATTTAAGAGCGGTCACCCAGCCAACACCAGAGGGCTGGATGCCATCGTCGGGAACGGAACCTTGTTTTTTTTTTTTTTCGAATCGGCGGCGGCTTACACCGTGATTGACGTTGGATCTACTTCGGGGGACATTCTTTTAGATTTTTCTTTTATTAAAGGACTTGTCAAAGACCGTGTCCTGTCTTTTTTTACACTACACTTTGTTTTTTTGTGAATGACCCCATACCCCATACGCATTCACGTGGGGGGGAGGGGCGGGATCTGGGGGCCCCCTTGTTAAAGGGGGCTTCCAGATTCTGATAAGCCCCCCGCCCGCAGACCCCCACAACCACTGACCGGGGTTTTTGGGAAGAGGCTCTTGTCCCCAAAGCACCCCCCATGTTGAGGGCATGTGGCCTGGTATGGTTCAGGGGGGGCACTCGCTTGTCCCCCCCGCTTTCCTGACCTGCCGGGCTGCATGCTGGTCTGGTATGGAGTTTAGGGGGGACCTCACGCAATTTTTTTTTTTTTTTACATTTTGACATGGGGTTACCCCTTAAGATCCATACCAGACCCGAAGGGCTTGTTATGGATGGGAGGGGGGACCCCAAGCCATTTTTTTTACATTTTTTTTTAATTACCGACTTTTATTTTTGATTCAGCTGTCAAAATATATATTATCTAGACCTTCAAAATATGTAAAACCATTACAGAATTATAAAGGATAAGAAACAAAAATAGAATCAATAGAACTAAGGAATTCAAATTAGATTACATAATTTGAATTTATTAGTGACGTGGGCTAACGTCACTAATAAAAATTTAATTTTGAATTTATTAGTGACGTGGGCTAACGTCACTAATAAAAAGTAGACGTTAGCCCACGGACATGCACCTAGGTACATTAGTAAATTGGGGCCTCTTAGTCCCACGGACCAATATGACAGAATTGCACAGGCTGTCGCTTCTTTATTGTTACCTACTATTACTCAGGCTGTGGACAGGACAGTAACACTGGGTATAGAGCAACTTAGAAGGGACTTGGGAGACAATGCCAAACGTATATATGAAGCAGAACAATGCCTTTCTGACCTAGAGGAGGAATTTCAAGCTATGCAAGTGGGCGCTTTACACTCCAAATGCACGCAGCAAAGTATCCTGGAAAAACTCGACGACTTAGAGATTCGCTCACGCAGGAACAACCTACGCATTGTAGGCCTCCCAGAATCTTACAACTCAGGCACACTGTCCGAAATATGCTCTGCGCGCATTCCTGCTGCACTTGGCATCTCGCCACCTTGCCAGGTTGAACGCTCACACCACCTTGGGGCACCCTCAAATGACAGACGCACACCGCATTCTATAATCATCAAATATCTTAATTACACTGACCGCGTGACCATCCTAAACTTATTTTGCAATTCTCGCTCCCTACAACTAGAGGGCCATAAATTATTACTATTTGCTGACTACTCTCAAGAAGTTTTCCGCAAACGAAAAGTGTTCCAGCAAATATGCTCTACATTATAACAAAAAGGGGTCAAATTCACCCTCGCATATCCTGCTACACTGCGCTTCACGACTCCTACAGGGGAGTCTAAATTATTGACTCATCCGGAGGAAGCCCTTCTATACCTGCAAGCCAACCTATATGATATCGTGGACCCTCTAAACCTCCAACATACACCCCGAGACCCAGGCCCTGGAGACCAATGCAGTCCACGCAAAAATCCACCAAAGAGGCAACGCGTCAACTTCTCTTCGGTTAAAAAACGACCACCCTGATTGAGCAAGTATCTACTAGTTTTATCCAATTTCTCTCCATCATTTGACCTGTCTATCATTTTATCAGGTCCTCAGCCCACAGATGGTTTTCTCCCTTTTCTCTTCTTTTGTGAGTTTTCCACAGCTTTCACCTCACTCCAAAATGTTTCTATTTGTTTTTACTGCCCTACATTATTGTATTATTATGCTAGTACTCTGCTGTTATGGTCATGATGTTTTCATATTATTCAGGGCCTCTGGCTCTAAGTTAAGAATGTTTCTGTATGCCATGTTTCATTACTATGTTTTCTTGTTCAAACAATTATTAATAGTAAACCAGAGTAACATAAACTGGGAGACATTACCATTATACATTGGACATTGTAGTGATAGCAAAACAGAAGTGAAGATCACGGTACAAATGTCCATACATTTCCGACAAAAACAGGTAGTTAAGAATTTATGACAAATAACGTTATATCTTTGGTCAATCAGGGTAATGGCTCACAAGGGCATTAAAGAGAGAGGGAAGTTTAGAGGGGGGTCAAACAGGGGAAGGGGGGCAGGGAGAAGGAATAGCAACAATGACTCCATGAACTTTATCAAGTGTACGACAGCCACTATGAGCTACGTATGAAGGGCTATTAACAATACCCATGGGGCATAGCACACGAATCAAGGGAGGAGGAGTGATTCGTCAAAGTTAGGTGGAAGGAAGAGCTCTACCCAGGGAGTCCATATGCACAAGAATTTAGGGATCGTGTCAAGAATTGTGGCTTCCACCTTTGCATGTATCATGGCTTGTGTTAATTTGGTTTTGACAGCCGCAACACTTAGAGTGGGGGATTTCCAGGATTTCGCTATAACCTGCTTAGCCGCCGTCGTGACTTGCATAAGGAGCTTGAATTGTGAATTGGAGATGCCATGGGGGTGTTGATTGAGTAGGGCTGTTGTTGGATCAGGTCGTAGAGTGATAGTACTGAGTGTGGATAGTATGGTGAAAATTTCAGCCCAAAAGATTTTGGCTACTGGGCAGTCCCACCAAATGTGGTAATGTGTTCCTGGGTCCGCACAGCCTCTGAAACAGTTGGGTGAATAGCTAGGGGTAAATTTTGCAATTCTCGCCGGGACTAAGTACCAGCGAGTTAAGACTTTATAGTTCGTTTCTAATGCTATGATGTTCTGCGAAGATGATTTTGTATTGGCCCAAATGTGGTCCCAATCTGATGTGTCGAGTCCCTTACCTAAATCCTTTTCCCACCTATGGGTGCAGGGGGGGGGGGCGCAGTAACCGAAGTAGTGAAGAGTGAATATAGGCATGAAATAAGACTACGTCTGTGAGGATCTTTACAACACGCCCGTTCAAAGAAAGACATGGTATCTGGTTGATTGGTTACTGTTGCGTAAGGGGCGTAGAAATGTTGTAGTTGTAAGTATCTGAATATCTCAGAAGCTGGAAGACTATGCGTTTCCTGCAGGGAGGCAAAGGATTTAAACTTATTCCTCTGTAGGAAATTATGTGTACAAAGCAGGTTAGCAGAGGTCCAGACTTTGAATAATAGGGGTATCTGCCAGGCCGGGGGAAAAGCTGGGTTTTGGAGAAACGAGAGCATGGGATTATGTGGCGATTGGAGGAGATAACTGGCTTTCAGTTTGTCCCATAAGAATAAGAAGTGGGAGGTGATGGGGTTGGTTATAGAACGGCGGTCTATTGGCCTCAACCAGAGCAAGTTAGCTGTAGATAGGGGGTCGCACTCTGTCGATTCGAGGGCAACCCATTGAGGGATTTCAGAGGTTGCATGATACTTAGGTAACTGAGCTAAATGCGCTGCTTGATAGTACTTGCTAATATCAGGTAGGCCTAGACCTCCATTAAGCTTAGGGCGATATAGGGTGGAGCGAGGTATACAAAGGCGAGTATTGCCCCATATGTAGGAAAAGATGTGACGCTGCAATGTGCGGAGATAGTGAGGGGGGACTGGGACTGGGAGGACTCTAAATAGGTATAGGATTTTTGGGAGAATTGACATCTTAATAACTGTTATTCTGCCTAACCATGTGAGGGGAAGGGAAGACCATTTAGTCAGAAGAGCAGAAAAATGGTTTAGCATCGGTAGGTAATTAGCTGCGTAAAGGTCTGATAACTTAGGTGTCAGCTTGATTCCTAAGAAGGGAATATGACGCTGTGACCAAGGGAATGGTAGGATCTGCTTCAGATGTGCCAGCTCTGTAGGGGGGAGAGAGATGTTAAGAGCAGTTGATTTATTAGGATTTATTATTAAACCAGAGAGCGAGCCAAACGCCTCAAGAAGCCGGAGTAGGGAAGGAGAGGAAGTCAGTGGGGATGTGAGGAAGAGCAAGACGTCATCCGCAAAGAGACATAACTTATGATGTGTGCCCCCTATCTCGAGTCCCCTGACATCCGGATTAGCTCTGATTAAGAGGGCCAGAGGCTCTATAGCCAAGGCGAAGAGCAAGGGGGACAGAGGGCAGCCCTGTCTCGTACCTCTGGAGATCGGGAACTGGGCTGACCTGTGCCCCAAATACCTAATTCTGGCCGAGGGCTCTCGATACAGCGAGAAAATCCAGGTTAAAAAGTGTGGGCCAAAACCCCAGCGGTGTAAAATGTAGTTGAGGTATGGCCATGAAACTGTATCAAATGCTTTCCGGATATCTAAGGACAGGAAACAGTCGGGAATATTGCGAGACTTGGCTAAATTTGCCAAGAGAGATGCACGTCTGACGTTATCTCCTGCTTGTCTAGTTGGGATAAAGCCCACTTGGTCGTTATGGATTAGAGAGCCAATACACATATTACATACATACACAAGGCCCTGTACATTCAGGGTGAGGATATTTAGCAAGCCCGTGGGGAGAGTGCGTAGTGGCTTGAGTAGCGTGGCATCACCAGCTGGGATGGAGCCTGACGATTACTGTGGGAGATGAGAGTGTTGGAGTATGTTGCGCAAAGTCATGGAGTCATGTTGGGGGGAGGGAGGGGGGTTACGGTATGGGAAGGGTAACATGAAGAAAGGGGTGTAGGAGGCCAGTTAAGGCCTAAAAGGCGTGTTCCCAAGGACACCCTGAGTCAGGGTGGGCGAGGGAGCAATAGTAGCCCAAGTGTTATTAAATAGCCAATAACACAGGGGCTAGTGTGGAGTGAGCAGGTACGTGGACCGTAAGGATGACAGCTATATGGTAAATAAATGGTGGTGGGGTCCCGGTAGAAAAAACAAGCACAAAAAACATCCGAGGAAATTAGGATGTCCTAGGCTCAGACTGCTCCAGCAGCGCTGGTGCGACCCCTCGGGCGTGGAGGTGTGACAGCGCATGCAGTCAAAGCCCTGGCTCCCGAATGCAAACCAAAATAGGGTCCAGGCAGGGAAGACCAGGACAATCCCCAGGTTGTGTTGCAACCAAAATCCAACAGGCAAAGGGAGAGATGACATCAAGGGCACCAACCGTCCAGACAGATAGGAGAGTACACCGCTTGGCGTGTAGAACAAAAAGAGAAAGCGTAGGACATATTTCAGTCTATGGTGTCTTGTAAGGGGAGGCCCGGAGACGAAAAACGCCCTCTTTTGTGGAGGCTGAGTTGACCTTCAGATGCACGTGTGGGGCAAGACTTCCACGGCGAGCAGGATGTGGACCTCCGCTTAGCGTTCTCTGGAGGCATCGCTGGGAAGAGTAGTTGTAGGATCCGCAAGGTATCTAGTAGGTCCTCAGGAGTCTTGCAGGTGTAATCCCGGGTTTGGTAGCGGAATCGCACAGCAAAGGGGAAGCTCCTCCTATACAGTATGGCGTGTTGTTGAAGTACTTGTAGGTGGGGTTTCATAGCCCTGCGCTAGGAGATAGTTGTGGGGCATAAATCTTGGAATAATTGGTAATTATGTCCCTGGAATTGTAGAGATTCTGTGTTACGGGCAGCTTGTAGAAGTTGCTCCTTGGTACGGAAAAAGTGGAGCTTGGCTATGATGTCGCGTGGCGGGCCATCTGAGCGTCGTGGTGCTAACGCCCTGTGGACTCTATCCAATTCCAATCTTTTGATTGGGATAGCTGGGGCGAGCTCTTGGAACAGAGCTGTTATCGTTGATTGAACGTTGACGATCGTTTCCGGAAGGCCACGGATACGTAGGTTTGAACGCCTTGCTCGGTTTTCAAAATCCTCCAGTCGTGTCAGCAACGTTGCGTTTTCGTCACGCAGGAGGTCAAGGTCTTCCGTATGTGTCTGAAGCGAAGCGTCAAGACCGTCCACTCTCTGTTCTAGGTCCGCAGTGCACTGTCCTAATTCACGGATTTCCCTAGATAGTGTGGCAGTGATGCGGTCCGAGGTTTGCTTCAAAGCTTTGTGTAGCATTTTTTTCGAAGCGTGATAGTAGGTCAGGGGGCGTGAGGTCAGGCGTCAGGGTAGGTGTAGGGGTATCTGTTTCAGTGTCAGACTCACCTTCAGATGTGCAGGGATGGCTGGGCTGCGGATCTTGCAGGGCTGCGTATGTCCATGCAGCTTGCTTGCTTCCATGAGCTGGGGCGGCGGCCATCTTTGTGGAGGCCTTCGCCAGGGCCTCTTTAATTGTTTTAGTTTTAGTTGGAGGGGGGACCTGGTGCCGGGGTGCCCCTTTAACTATTTTGCTGCTTGTCAATGGGGGGGGCTGTTATTCAGGTCTCAGCCCCCCTGTTCTCTTTGCAGCCTCAGAGATGTGCTGGCTTTCGTGGGCGGGCCTGTGAGTGACACACTATGGGGATGGAGTCCCCTGTCGGATTTCTTTGACTTGCTGCATTTGATCCGCCGTTGAGAAGGGCGGATCAGACCCTGGGAGGGTTGCCGTGCAGATCGGGTCCCCCTGGGCTGGATTGCGGGCCGGGACCCGCTGCTTCTCGGCGCTGTCACCCGACGGGGAGACGGAGCCTCTTCAGGACATGTCCGTCCCACCGGCCGCGTATGCGCACCTCTCTCATTACTATGTTTTGACCACCGTGCCGCTGCCGATATTAGGGCTTGATGACCCCTCCCTCACCTGTGGTTCATGATGCCATCGGGGATCCCTCTATTCATTGGCCCTTGCTCTGCAACCCCTTGGTGCAGGCCTCACATCCTGTCAACTCCAGTTACACTGGCCAAAGTCTAGAGGTAACATGTGGAAAAATGTGAAGTTAAAAATGCCTTTAAGGTTTATTGATGTTTTGTTTACTCCATGGACCCCTGTTGGGTCACCCCGGTGTCCTCTTTTTCCTCCTTTTTTCTATCTTCTCTCCTCCTCTTACCCGGAGACCCCCCAACACCCCAGCCCCCCACAACATACTAAAAGTGTCTGGATAATGGCGCAGAGTTCGTCAAGCTAATACCGCATAGGGATGTCCCACAATCCCCTCCATTCATCCTCACACTCACGCTACCATGACACGCATAATTTCATGGAATGTTAAGGGCCTGAGATCACCTCATAAACGTATGGCCATTCTCCGTCATCTCAAACGACTGAAAGCAGACATTGTGTTTCTTCAAGAAACACTTGACTCACTCCGATTTCGCACGCATGAAAAAACTATGGCTAGGTCAGGTGTTAGGTTCACCCTCACTCAATCAGAAAGAAGGAGTACTTATCCTCATACATAAACGACTTACTCCTGACATTGTCTCGTTAGCTACAGATGATGAGGGGCGCTATGTTGTTGTGCACATCAAACTAAGCTCCTCCTCCCTGGCCCTTGTTAACATATATGCCCCAAACTCCCCGCCCAAGCAATTCTTCCAAGAAATGTCCTCCAAAATCTCGAACTACATGCATCTCCCACTTCTCTTAGGAGGAGACTTTAACTCATGTATGAACATACAAAATCGTTTAACCCACCTACCTCCTACTGTCCTGTCTCCATCACACAAGCTTCTGAGCAACTTTGTAGGGGCCCTGCAGCTCACTGATGTCTGGCCCATCCAGAAGGAAGGGACTTTACCTTTTTCTCCCCTGTCCACCACACCCTATCCAGAATTGACTACCTCTTCTCCAGCCCCATCTTACTACACAACATCATGGACTCCAATATCCATGACATTGCCATTTCTGACCACTCTCCAATTTCTATAACCCTACACATCTACAACCTAGTCAACACTCACAAACATGGCGTTTTCTATCTTTCCTGGCAAATAATCAACACCTACTTCAGGTCCTGAACAACACATGGTCTGAGTTCTGCGAAACAAACGCAGTCCACCAATCAAATCCAAATCTTTTTTGGGAAACGGGCAAAGCGGTTCTTCGCTGTAGAATCATTGCTTTTACCTCCACTTACAAGAAAAACCTCCTCCGTAAATACACTGAGGCGAGCCACCTTCTTAGGCAGACACAGAAATCTTACCTCGCATGAAAATAGGAAAGCTTGGGCGGACGCTAAACACCAATTTGACACCAGGAATCTCTGTACCAATCCCACCTCGACCTGAACTATCATAAATTTGGCAACAAACCAGGCAAGCTGCTAGCACAGCTATGCAGAAAACCATTTATACCCACCCACTTTGCATCTCTGAGGGACTCCCAGGGCATATTAAAGAGTACAGGGCAAATTATCTCTATCTTAGAAAATTTCTTCCGGAACCTATATGACTCAGACCCTATAGATGTCACTCTGGCCACCTCCTTTCTGGAACACATCTCTCTATCGCATTTAGACCCAATCGTGCTTCAATCCCTGAATGCCCCAATATCTCAATTAGACTTCTTACTAGCTATTAAATCTCTCACGAACGGTAAAGCCCCCGGGCCTGATGGCTATACAGCAAAATTTTTCAAGCTCATGGCTGATACCCTTTCCCCTACTTTACAGTCAGTGTTCCAAACAATCCAGGAGGGAGGAGACTATCTCACCTTTGGATTCCAAGCCCACATTAAACTGATAGCCAAAAAAGACAAAGACCCAACAGATCCCGGATCATATTGTCCCATATCCCTCCTAAACTTAGACGCAAAACTTTTGTCAAAAATCATTGCATCTCGCCTAGCTGCTATTTTACCCCCCCCCCCCCATTCACCCTTCGCAAGTGGGCTTCGTACAGGGTCTCTCGGCTGCCTCAAATATTCACAAGGTGTTATCAGTCTTGAATCAGGCCACAAACGGCTCACCCCGAGATGCAGCAATTGTTTCATTAGATGCTGAAAAGGCTTTCGACAATGTCAATCTCGACTGGCTTTTCTTAACTTTACGGAAATTTGGATTTGAGGACCCGTTCATGCACCTGATCCAAGCTATGTACTCAACACCAACAGCCCACGTCTTAGCGCCAGGTCACATATCTAATCCCATTCGACTTCACAAGGGCACCAGACAAGGATGTCCCATATCCCCTCTACTCTTCAACCTGGCCCTGGAACCTTTGGCACATTTTTTACTATTCCACTCTGACCTTCATGGAATTACAATTGGTCAACAAGAACTGTGAATTTCCCTATTCGCAGATGATATATTAATTTTGACCTCTAACCCATCTTTAGATCTGCCATACATTCAAGACATTTTCTCTGGCTTCTGCCTCTGCTCAGGGCTTTGTATAAATTTTTCTAAGAGTGAGGTTCTTCCATTATTCCACGCTCGCCCTCCTGTGTGGTCCCAAAACTCGATATTCAAAATAGCTACTAAGCATATCACATACCTAGGCATAAAGATAGGGAAACTAGCATCATCTCTATACACGCTTAACTATATGCCTATGATTAATAAAAATATTGGAGAATTGGAGATGTGGAAGGATTTACCGCTCTCACTCTTGGGCAGGTCACACCTTTTCAAGATGGTGAGCTTCCCGAAACTTCTCTATCCGCTCCAAACTATACCTCTCCTCCTGAGACACAACAACATAGCGAAGCTAAACCAGGCAATATCCAAATTTCTTTGGAAGGGCAGACGCTCACACATAGCACTATCTAAATTATTTCTGCCGTGAAGTGAAGGAGGCTCTGGCCTTCCAAACGCACGAGTCTACAACCTCTCTTGCCTGCTACGTATCTGCCTAGATTGGCTCACCCGATCCTTCAGGTACTCTAACTACCATATTGAGTCTGCTTTAGTCCATCCATTTACTCTCACAGCCCTCTTACATTCAAATGTAAACTCCCTCCCACCCCATTTAAAACATAACTCACTCATTTGCGATACCCTAATTACATGGAGGGAGGTCAGACATAAGTTGGGGGTCTCTCCGTGGCTCTCTCTATTTCTTCCTATCCATCATAATCCCTCTTTCTCCCCTCCACAACTATAGGCAGTTTATGAAACCTGGATCACGCAAGATGATACTCTGGTACAGCACCTGTTTGATACTGTCATATACCTGATGGGAGACTGAGTTGACGAGGTCGGCCTCACTCGTGTCCCTAGCCCTGACCCCACTGAGGTTGGAACAGGGGGAGTCTAGGGACCAGGGGGATAAGAGCGCCAGGAGTTGTTGCTTGTGGCTGTTGCAGCTGTTGGCCTTGGTAGACTGAGTATCCACTGATTTAGGGCACAGTAGCAATAGAGCAGGCAGGTTCTGTGGATTGCTGGATGTGCAGCAGAGCAAGGTAGGTAGCCAGGAACAGGACTGGAGCAGGGTCAGACAAGCCAGGATCATAAACAGTCGTGCAGCACAGTACCGAATCAGAAGAGAAAGCCAAGGTCAGGAGCAGAGCCGAAGTCAGGAACCAGGAGCAGGAGAGCAATCGGAGTCGGGTCAGGAACAAGCCGGGTCAGCAACAAAGGGAACGTCAGGAACTAGCAGGACACGGGGAGGAGCTGAAAGCCCAGTCAGCACTGAATCAGCACGGAGGTGCTCTTTAAATAGCCCGCCCAGTGCCAACAGGGGCGCCTGGGTCCTAGTGCCTGCCCGGTGCCGTCATCGGTGACAGGTGCGCCTGGGTCCTAGTGTCCTCCTGCCTGTATGCCTTGTCGGAATCCTGCGCATGCACAGATTCATGCGCTGCGGCGATGTTCTCATTCCCTGATAGATACCTCTACGGGTTCTCTAAAGCCTCTTCACAACCTTCTACAAACTTATAATCTACCCTCACACAATTTTCTTTATATGTTACAAGTAAGGAACTTTGTCAACTCCGTTGCTCCACTTAAATCCGGTAGATTCTGCACGACAATAATTGATGTTATGGCAAACTCCCGAAAATACAAAATATCAAACATATATAGACCTCTAAATTTTCAGTACACAAAACCCTTGGAGTCATCTAACTCTGTGAAATCCTGGGTCAAGGACTTTGACAATGCATTCACAGCTGAGCAATTACTATCAGGCTTCAACACCACATGTGCCTTCAACCTCAACGAGTGAACAACAGCTTAAGATCCTACACCGTGCCTATATGCCCTGTCTCTATTCGAGAACTGACCCAGCTCTGTCTACATGTCCTCTCTGCGGATGCCACAAACCTTTTCTGCACCATAGATTTTGGCTCTGCCCTGTTATATCTGTCTTCTGGAAGCAAGTGATCACTTTTATAACCTTTATCACCACTTTCCAATTAACCAGTGATCCGTTGCTTCTTCTCTTTGGTAACATGGAACAGTCAGCTACAGGAATCTCTTCCTCTCAATTATTAACTCTCAGAAACAACAAGGCCTGGATATCTACCTGTCTCTTGATCGCAAGAAGGGCCATTCTACGGAAATGGGCCTCCAACTGTCCTTTGACTTTAACAGACTTAAAGCAAGACCTCAACTCCCTGCTACACCTAGACAGGCTTAACCTAATCTCCTCTCCGTCCAACTCCAGAGAGGGTCAATATCTCTGAAAGTGGAAGCCCTACATCACAGGATCTCTCTCCGGACAGGAGCAAGCATTCTTCCTCTAGGACTCCAGTGTCTTAAGTCGCTCTACGAAACCTCACATATGACATGCTGTAATGCTGCTCTTCCCACAGTAGTCATTTGCTTTCTGTAAACCTTGCTATATTATTGATGTGCAACATCTTTTCCTTCTCCTGCCTCTTCTCCTCCTTCCCGTTCTTCATCCTTTTCTTTTCCCAACAGTGATTTGAACCCTCGATATGATTAATGGCACCGGGTTATCCATGCATTGGTTATCAATCTGCATCATAGGTCTATACCAGGCAAATGGAACTGTACACCCCTTCCCTACCACTCCTGGTGGAAGTCAGAGCCATGGGTCTCCCTCCTCTCTGATCCCACTCAATCCACTACTCAGTTCCAACTTAAACACTTCTCTACTCTTTTTCTTTTGCATCTCTCTCCAGGTTATATGGCTCCCCGGGTAATACCTGCTTCCTTTTTTTATACCCCCTTCCCCTCTCTTTCGACCCTTTTCCTTCCATCGTTCTTCCTACCTCTCAACTTGAGCCTCTGCTACCTCACCCACCTTTCCTCTCACACCTTTTCCTCTCTCTTTAGTCCCCTTTTTCTTTCATGTTCTAGTACTGTTTTTCCTCTTGCACCCTTTTCTTTTTTTTCTATCCTTTTGCAGCCCCTCTTCTTTCGTTCTTGTTCGTTAATTATATACCTCCCTCTGTATGTTTTTGGAGGATACCGGTTGACATCTCTGAACATCTCACGTACCCAGAATCAGACTACTCCACACACTCTATAACCTTCACCTATTCTCTCATTCATAGTCTTTAATCGTCAGTCCTCCTTTTCCTCACACCCACCTTCTTTACAGCGCCTCCATATTCAATGGTTCACATTCGCATTGGTATGGAAACTTTCTAACCTCATTGCACATAATTGTTTTCATGCAATGTCCTGTCCTATAATATGTGATTGAAGATTTCTACGTCCTACTTTCTTAATTTTGATATGATCTTGCATGTTTATTCGCCACTATATTCTGTGAAAAACCCAATAAATATTCTTTAAAATAAAAAAAACAAGGTCCCCAAAGCTCCCCTTTCACCAGGTTCCCCAGAGTCCCTCCTTACATCAAGGTCCCAGAGTCCTTCCTCCTTAGAGTCCCCAGACTTCCCCACTTACAGTGGACATACAGTTGCAAGAAAAAGTATGTGAACCCCTTGGGATTACGTGGAGGTTTGCATGAATTGGGCATAAAATGTGCTCTGAACGTCATCTAAGTCACAACAATAGAAGAACACAGTCTGCTGAACATAATACTACACAAACATTAGATGTTGCCATGATTTAATTGCACATAACATGTAAACATTCACAGTGCAGGGAGGAAAAAGTATGTGAACCTTTGGACTTAATAACTGGTTGACCCTCCTTTGGTAGCAATAACCTCAACCAAACGTTTCCTGTAGTTGCAGATCAGACCTGCACAACGATCTGGAGTCATTTTGGACCACTCTTCTTCACAAAACTGTTTCAGTGTAGCAATATTCTTGGGATGTCTGGTGTGAATCGCTCTCTTAAGGTCATGCCACAGCATTTCAATCGGGTTGAGGTCAGGACTCTGACTGGGCCACTCCAGAAGGCGTATTCTGTGCTGTTGCAGTCATTGTTTTGTTGAATTACTTGTATGCTTTGGGTCATTGTCCTGTTGCATCACCCATCCTCTGCGGAGCTTCAGTTGGCGGAAAGATGGTCGTACGTTTTCCTGCAAAATGTCTTGATAAACTCTGGAATTCATTTTCCCATCAATGACAACAATCCGTCCAGGCCCTGAGGCAGCAAAGCAGCCCCAAACCAAGATGCTCCCTCCGCCATGTTTTACAGTGGGGATGAGGTTTTGATGTTGGTGTGCTGTGCCTTTTTTTCTCCACACATAGTGTTGTGTGTTCTTCCCAAACAACTCAATCTTGGTTTCATCTGTCCACAGTATATTTTGCCAGTAGTGCTGTGGAACATCCAGGTGCTCTTTTGCAAACTTCAAACGTGCTGCAATATTCTTTTTGGACAGCAATGGCTTCCTCCGTGGTGTCCTCCCATGTACTCCATTCTTGTTTAATGTTTTCCTTATTGTAGATGTGTCAACAAAAATGTTAGCATGTGCCAGAGATTTCTGTAGCTCTTTAGCTGACACTCTGGGATTCTTCTTTACCTCATGCAGCATTCTGCGCTGTGCTCTTGCAGTCATTTTTACAGGACGACCACGCCTAGGGAGAGTAGCAACAGTGCTAAACTTTCTGCATTTGTAGACAGTCTGTCTTACCGTGGACACATGAACATCAAGACTTTTGGAGATACTTTTGTAACCCTTTCCAGCTTCATGCAAGTCAACAATTCTTGATCGTAGGTCTTCTGAGAGCTCTTTTCTGCGAGGCATGGTTCACATCAGACAGTGCTTCTTGAAACCAGTAAACCCAAAACAGGTGTGTGTTTTTTAAGGGCAGGACAGCTGTCAGCAACACATCCAATATCATCACACTGATTGGAGTCAAGGTTGGCTCACTCCTGGCTCCAATTAGCTCTGGGAGAAGTCATTAAGCTAGGGCCTCACATACTTTTTCCTCCCTGCACTGTGAATGTTTACATGTTATGTGCAATAAACCATGGCAACATCTAATGTTTGTGTAGTATTATGTTCAGCAGACTGTGTTCTTCTATTGTTGTGACTTAGATGACATTCAGAGCACATTTTATGCCCAATTCATGCAAAACTCCACGTAATCCCAAGGGGTTCACATACTTTTTCTTGCAACTGTAAAGGCCCTGATTTACTAATGTGCCTAGGCGCATTTCCGTGGGCTAACGTCTACTTTTCAATAGCGACCGTCTACTTTTAGATGACAAAGACATTTACTAAAGAGAGTCAACAAGTAAATGCAAAATCAAATTTACTAACCAGGCACAATCCAGGAATTATTCTAAGAAAGCAGACTTGCTAAGAAACACGTCTAACACAATGAAAAATCACTGCAGAAACAAGGTCACATTGAAATTTGCTTTCACAAATATCGGGACTTCACTTTAAACAATATCTTACATTTAAAAAAAAAATTTCAATGTGTAAAAAATATTTTTTTAAAGGAATTCAAGGCAATCAAGAACTAGATGCTTTTCCAGCGTCTATGCACGGATATAAATGCGCATGTGGAGAACACATTTTAGCCATCTGCCGTGGGCGCTTTCTTTGTAGATGCTGTTTAATAGTAAATCTCAGTGTGGAGTACTCTGACAGACGGCACTCGATCACGTCTACTGTGTTTAACAAACAGCACTATTTGTAGCTAGGCATATCTTTATGTATTCTAATTTGATTTCCTTAGTTCTATTGATTCTGTTTTTGTTTCTTATCCTTTATAACTATTTCTGTAATGGTTTTACATATTTCGAGGGTCTAGATAATATATATTTTGACAGCTGAATCTAAAAATAAAGGTCGGCAATTAAAAAAAAAATTAAAAACGCATGGGGCCCCCCCTCCCATCCATACCAGATCCTTATCCGAGCATGCAGCCTGGCGGTCAGGAAAGGGGGGGGACGGTGCGAGCGCCCCTCCCTGAACTATACCAGGCCACATGCCCTCAACATGGGGGGTGCTTTGGGGACAAGAGCCTCTTCCCAAAATCCCTGGTCAGTGGTTGTGGGGGTCTGCGGGCAGGGGGCTTATCAGAATCTGGAAGCCCCCTTTAACAAGGGGGCCCCCAGATCCCGCCCCCCCCCCTACGTGAATGCGTATGGGGTACATGGTACCACCACTCATTCACTAAAAAACAAAAAGCGTAGTGTAAAAAAAAAGACAGGACACGGTCTTTGACAAGTCCTTTAATAAAAGAAAAATCTAAAAGCACCTTGTCCCCATGTTGATGGGGACAAGGGCCTCTTCTTGGCCGGTGATTGTGGGGTCTGGGGGTGGGGGGCTTATCAGAATCTGGAAGCCCACTTTAACAAGGGGGCCCCCAGATCCCGCCCCCCCATATGTGAATGAGTATGGGGTACATGGTACCGCTACTCATTCACAAAAAAACAAAAAAGTGTAGTGTTAAAAAATAGAGGACACGGTCTTTGACAAGTCCTTTAATAAAATAAAAATCTAAAAGAATGTCCCCCGAAGTAGATCCAACATCAATCATGAAGCCCGCCGCTGGTGGCCCGAAAGAAGAAAAGAAAAAAAGAAGAAGAGGTTCCGTTCCTGATGATGGCTTCCCAGCCTTCTGCTGTGAGCCTGGTTGACAGCTCTTAATTATGTAAGGGGTGGCCACTTTTTTTTTTTTTCTTTTTTCGGGTCGACGGCGCCTTACACCGTGATTGACGTTGGATCTACTTCGGGGGACATTCTTTTAGATTTTTCTTTTATTAAAAGACTTGTCAAAGACTGTGTCCTGTCTTTTTTTACACTTTGTTTTTTTGTAAATGAGTAGCAGTACCATGTACCCCATACTCATTCACGTAGGGGGGCCGGGAACTGAGGGTCCCCTTGTTAACCACTTGAGCTCCTGAGGATTTACCCCCCTTAATGACCAGGCCTCTTTTTGCTACTCGGCGCTGCACTAATTCAACTGATAATTGCGCGGTCATGCAATGCTGCACCCAAACGAAATTTACGTCCTTTTTTTCACACAAATAGAGCTTTCTTTCGGTGTAATTTGATCACCTGTGCGCTTTTTATTTTTCACGCTATAAACAAAAAAATGCCAAAAATTTTGAAGAAAAACAATATTTTTTATTTTCAGCTATAAAAAATATATAGTAAACTCAAAGTTGGTTATAAATTTAGACCAAAATGTATTCTGCTACATGTTTTTGGTAAAAAAAAATCCCAATAAGTGTATATTGATTGCTTTTTGTGGAAGTTATAGCATCTACAAACTATGGTATAAATACTGCAATTTACGCCATTTTTTTGCTATACAGCGCTGCGCTAGTTTAATGGACAATTGCGCAATCATGTAATATGGTACATAAATGAAATTTACATCCTTTTTTCCCCACAAATTTAGCTTTCTTTCGGTGGTATTTGATCGCCTGTGCGTTTTTTATTTTTTGCGCTATAAAAAAAAAAGGCTGACAATTTTGAGGAAAAAAAACAATATTTTGGACTTTTTGCTATAAAACATGTCCAGTAAAAAAAAAAATTCAAAAATCAAATTTAGTCATAAATTTCTGCAAAAATGCATTCTGCGACATGCCTTTGCTAAAAAAAAACCCCAATACGTGTAAATTAATTGGTTTACGTGAAAGTTATAGCGTTTACAAATGGCGCGAAAGATGCTGGGATTTTTAGGGGTTTTTTTATACTAATAATGGCGGCGATCAGCGAATTATGGCGGCGATCAGGGACTTATGGCAGTGACCAGCGACTTATGGCGGGACTGCGGCGGACATTTTGACATTGGGGGGTACTGACTTGGGGTCACTGACATCCCCAAAAACACTAATACAGTGATCAGTGCAAAAAAAAAAAAACTGACACTGTACTAATGGCAATGGGGAGGAAGGGGTTAACTTTATTTTTCAGGGAAGGGTTATAGCAGTGAGGGGAGTGTTTTACTAGGGGGCGGGGGTGTGTACTGGGAGGGACAAGGCTGATCGAGAAAGAGAAACTGTTCTTTCTCGATCAGCTCATCCTCGAGCTGAGAAGGAAGTGACAGACAGCACAGCTACTGCAGCTGTGCTCTCTGTCACTGTTTGCTGCCGATCGCCGGGACATAGCCGCTAAGGAGCGGCTGTGACATGGGGACTGACATCTGCGGCGGTGATCTGCGGGACAAATAGGGCGGAGACGCGCCTCGCGCGCGCCCCCTATTTGTTTACAAAACACACGTCTTAAAACGTGGTTTTGCCTGTGAGTGCCGCCCTGCCGCTGTATATGTACAGTGGCTGGGTGGCATGCGGTTAAAGGGGGCTTCCAGATTCCGATAAGCCCCCTGCCCACAGACCCCCACAACCACCGGCCAGGGTTGTGGGGAAGAGGCCCTTGTCCCCCTCAACATCGACAAGGTATGTTTCAGGAGGGGGGGGGCGCTCGCTCATCCCCCCCCCTTTCCTGGCCTGCATGCTCAGATAAGGGTCTGGTATGGATTTTGAGGGGGACCCCACACCATTTTTTTTTAACATTTTGGTGTGGAAGTTCCCCTCTAAATCCATACCAGACCCGAAGGGCTTGGTGTAGATGGGAGGGGGGACCCCAAGGGCGTTTTTTATTTATTATGGTGCTGGTTTTTAAATGTAATTCTCGCTTTTTTTTTATTCACTATAGCTCAGAAATTCAGTTGTCACTTCCCTCAGCTAAAAGAGAAAGTTGTCTTTGAGTTTATAATCCCTACAGGAAATAATGTTTATTTTTAGTTTATTAAAATATACTGTTATATTTCTGTAACTTCGGGGAAAGTGATAGATAAGCTTGTGAACTATAGTGAAGAAAAAAAAAAAGGCTGGCATTTGCATTTAAAAATCAGTGCCGACATACACTTTGTATTGCGAAAAAAAAAATATTAACAATTGTGTAAACCGAGGCATTATTTTCAAAGGATTTTCATTTGTAAACTGAAAATTACGTTAACTGAGGCGTTGGTAATCCGAGGTACGCCTGTATTAGTATTGCAATCCTTTGTATTGGGATACATAGAACCAACATATATCTAAATTGGCAACATAGTACAACATTTGCGTCACATTTGAGATATGATCTGGCTACTTACACTGACCTTGCCCAGGGTCTTAGGGTTGATTCACACCACGGAAATACAGGCTGGATTAGTGTTCAACAGCTCAGTGGATAAGTGGTTAACACTGCTGCCGCACAGCGCTAGGCTTGTCGGTTTGAATCCTGATCTCCTTGGGTGGCTACCCTAACATAGATGTGCTGGTGGCAGCATATTTGCTTTCTGTCTAAGTGATCCCTAGAATGTGAATTAGAATGAGGCCTTGTCTGTTCAAACAATGAGTTATTGCGTTTTCAATTGGATTTTGCATTGCGATTTCTATTGTAGTCTATGTGAAATTGCTACATACTGTAATGCAGAAAACGTTAGACAAAAACTACTTTTGAAATTGTGCTGCAGCAAATCGCATATGTTAAGACACTCACATCCACATTCATTAGATCCGATATCAAGTAAAATTTCCTGGTTTAGGGGGGCGTGTCCAAGATGGCGACCGGACGAGTCGCATGACCTGGAGCTCTGACGGTACTCCTCTCAAACCTCGGGCATCCAGGTCGTATAGGAGGGCGGGGGCGAGCGGGTTACTCACCCGTCCCTGCTGCAGTGCTGCTGGGAAGATTTGGGCGCTTCGGGCGCCGTCCCGAAGTGACGACCCGGTGCGGCCTGCTGCGGCCGGGCGCAGCCGCGGAATCCTACGGATCAGCTGGGGGTGGTGAGACGGGAGCGGGAAGGGGGACGGCTGGTCACCCCCCCTTCCGCGCATTCAGGGAGCGGCCGACTTGTCTCCCCTCTGTGTCTGGCGATCTGCGCCGGAGGAGCTTCTTCATCATCCTTCCTCCCCCCCATAAATGACACAGGGGTGGTGAGGCCTAGTGCGGCCTAATGAGCCCAGATCCTATACCACCAGAGCACGGGCTGAAGGTGATCCTAATTAAGGACAGCTCACTACCCAAGCACCTATACCTCCTCCCATAGCCCTCTGTCAGTATTCCAGGGCCCATCGGGGCATCCCCCACACAAACCCAGGGACCACCGGCACATGGTAGAGGCCTTGCTACAGCCCACACAGCAGGGAGCTGTGTTGAGGTTAGGCCTACTGAAGATTCTTCCCCTGTAGATGCATATAAAGAGACGACAGTGATAATCACTATATCCACACAGCAATATTCAGTGTCTCCCCTGATTTGCCTATCCTCTCCAGCCCATAGAGGCTTTCAGTGCAAATTAGGGCCTGTTTTTATCTACCTACCCACATCTTCATTTTCCTGTTTTGGGGGTTCCACCATGACCCCTAAGAAAATGGCAACCTAATACCCTGAGCCTTGACACACGTAGGTGGGGCTACGCATTCACGACAAGGAATCGTTGCTAAAATGGGGAAAGCAGACAGGAAAGCTAATACTCCTCGCTCCAGATCCCCACGCCGTACAGGTGGTCCTGCTAATCGAGGCATCCCGGAATTATTCCGTTCTCTCACTCCGGATCAAACAGATTCTTCCTCCCTTACCTCCCCACTACATTCGCCTGCAAAAGAAACTCCCTCACAGTCAATGAGCTTGTCAACAGCTACTGCAACTGGACGCTCTGATCCTCCCCCTCTCACCATAGGGGATTTGAAAGCGATTGCATCAGATATTAAAGAGACCCTTTCTGCGGCGATAGCTGAGTTACATATAGACATGCAGGCAGTGGCTCACAGACTGGACGCAGTAGAAGACACAGTTCATATGCAAGGTCTTGCTATTCATGATATGCGCAGGCAGGTTGACACGCACACCTCGCACTTAAGAGAGAGATATAGTTTGCTGTCTCGTCGACTTCCGCCTTAAAGAGGATATTTTACGCAGAGCTCGAGACAAACAACGCTTGCTATACCAAGACGTTGAAATCAAATTGTTTCAAGATCTCTCCCATCTCACCCTGCAACGCAGGAAAGACCTGCGCCCTCTTCTAGATATACTTCGCTCTAAAGGTATTGCCTACCGTTGGAAATTCCCGTTTGGCCTCTCTGCAACACATTTAGGGAGATCTGCTATCATGAGATTTCCGGAAGATCTTGCACCATTCTGTGAAACCATGAATATCCCACTACCGGTCATACCTAATTGGTCCAATGACTCTCTTCGACAAGTGCAACTAGATGAGGGCCCCATGGAGGCACAGTCTAATGGCCTTTCTGCCGGAGAAAGACGACGCAAATCATCTCACCAAACCTCAACTTCTCCGGTACGTAGAAGGCTCATTACCGGCGACAGTCTACCATCTTCACCTGCGCACCGCAAGGCACGTCATGAATGACTTCTCCTTGTTATCACTTCTCAATGCTTCTGAGTAAAAACTCCCCCGTACCTTGAAGCTGCTCTACTGGTGGATCGTATGCGTTTAGGGGTAAGAAAAAAGAGAAAGAAAGAATTGTTTTTTTTTGTTGTTTTCTCTTTCTTTCTCTTTTCTGTTGATTTTATCCAAGGTTCCATTATACGCTTTATTTGTCATCATTCATACTTCTGAAGCCTGGACTTAAGGGTATGTGTATCGCATCACATTGTCAAATTTTATATGTATACTGTCTATCAGTGGTAAATATTGGTTTTGTTGGCATATATCAGCTAAGGTATCCTTGTGTGTGTTAAGGAAGAAAGAGGTGGGGATAAGTTTACTGGATGCCTTGATTGTGCACCTATGGGTGTTAAAGATTAGTTGCTTGGTCGGTAAGGGTCTAAAACATTACATTACGAACCCTGCCGGTTACAGGAGTGAAGTTAGGCTTGGGTTCCGGGGACATGAGCTGGGCCCCTTTTTTTGAATTGTTGCCTTCCTCTCCGAATCCCAATGTAGGGGAGTCTCTTGGATCCTAGGTTTTGTGTTTCCTAGGATCATGGTTTCGCAACGTTCCTTGTCATGATCTTGGAAACAGATTCTGTGGGAGCATTGAGATATCCGGACTAGCCTTTACATTTATTTTACCTATCCTTAAGATGGCAGGGGATATTGGCTTACGCAGATCAATCTCGTACTATGCTGTGTCTCTCGCTCCTGCTGTACCTTGAGAGATGATATAATGGGGTTGATGCATGGGACTCAATGCCATTTTCTTGTACCATTCTACAAACCTTCCTCTGACCCTTATCTTATAGTTGGATCAAGGTAGACAAAGTATGTGTTTGTTACTCGCACTATTCCTTCGCTCTTCCTAAATTGTTCTCTCCCTACATAGCATTTGGAATACCTTAATTGCCAATGTGGTTTTTGACAGGTTACTTACCCTCTATCTAGCTATGATTATGATGGTATTTTAGATTTGAAATTTGGGATCGTTCTATTTGATATTCTCGTTTATAGTTCACTATGTAGACGGGTCCAACGTGGCCCTACACAGTTACCTGCTTTGACTTGGAGCTCATGTTGGGCCACGGATCGTGGACTCTTCCCCTCTAATAACCTAGCTATGTTTAGTAGGTGGCGGGGAGTGAGGCTCTACACAAGTTTCCTCGGTTGGGACTAAGATATACAGTTGCAAGAAAAAGTATGTGAACCCCTTGGGATTACGTGGAGTTTTGCATGAATTGGGCATAAAATGTGCTCTGAATGTCATCTAAGTCACAACAATAGAAGAATACAGTCTGCTGAACATAATATTACACAAACATTAGATGTTGCCATGGTTTAATTGCACATAACATGTAAACATTCACAGTGCAGGGAGGAAAAAGTATGTGAACCTTTGGACTTAATAACTGGTTGACCCTCCTTTGGCAGCAATAACCTCAACCAAACGTTTCCTGTAGTTGCAGATCAGACCTGCAGAACGATCTGGAGTAATTTTGGACCACTCCTCTTCACAAGACTGTTTCAGTGTAGCAATATTCTTGGGGTGTCTGGTGTGAATCGCTCTCTTAAGGTTATGCCACAGCATTTCAATCGGGTTGAGGTCAGGACTCTGACTGGGCCACTCCAGAAGGTGTATTCTGTGATGTTGCAGCCATTGTTTTGTTGAATTACTTGTATGCTTTGGGTCATTGTCCTGTTGCATCACCCATCCTCTGCGGAGCTTCAGTTGGCGGACAGATTTTCTTACGTTTTCCTGAAAAATGTCTTGATAAACTGTGGAATTCATTTTCATATCAATGACAACAATTCATCCAGGCCCTGAGGCAGCAAAGCAGCCCCAAACCATGATGCTCCCTCCGCCATGTTTTACAGTGGGGATGAGGTTTTGATGTTGGTGTGCTGTGCCTTTTTTTCTCCACACATAGTGTTGTGTGTTCTTCCCAAACAACTCAATCTTGGTTTCATCTGTCCACAGTATATTTTGCCAGTAGTGCTGTGGAACATCCAGGTGCTCTTTTGCAAACTTCAAACGTGCTGCAATATTCTTTTTGGACAGCATTGGCTTCCTCCGTGGTGTCCTCCCATGTACTCCATTCTTGTTTAATGTTTTCCTTATTGTAGATGTGTCAACAAAAATGTTAGCATGTGCCAGAGATTTCTGTAGGTCTTTAGCTGACACTCTGGGATTCTTCTTTACCTCATGCAGCATTCTGTGCTGTGCTCTTGCAGTCATTTTTATAGGACAACCACGCCTAGGGAGAGTAGCAACAGTGCTAAACTTTCTCCATTTGTAGACAGTCTGTCTTACCGGGGACACATGAACATCAAGGCTTTTGGAGATACTTTTGTAACCCTTTCCAGCTTCATGCAAGTCAACAATTCTTGATCATAGGTCTTCTGAGAGCTTTTTTCTGCGAGGCATGGTTCACATCAGACAGTGCTTCTTGAAACCAGTAAACCCAAAACAGGTGTGTGTTTTTTAAGGGCAGGACAGCTGTCAGCAACACATCCAATATCATCACACTGATTGGAGTCAAGGTTGGCTCACTCCTGGCTCCAATTAGCTCTGGGAGAAGTCATTAAGCTAGGGCTTCACATACTTTTTCCTCCCTGCAGTGTGAATGTTTACATGTTATGTGCAATTAAACCATGGCAACATCTAATGTTTGTATAGTATTATGTTCAGCAGACTGTGTTCTTCTATTGTTGTGACTTAGATGACGTTCAGAGCACATTTTATGCCCAATTCATGCAAAACTCCACATAATCCTAAGGGGTTCACATACTTTTTCTTGCAACTGTACATTGTATCTGGGAAAAGGTGACTGACAATGTTTGGTCGGTGACCTACTTCCTAGAACAATCATAAGTGATATTATTGCTACTGCTATGCACTGTTGCATGTAAAGTAAATATCAGTATTTGAAATGAATATGGCCTATGATGACCACTTTCAAGTGACTCAATTACTTAATTGGCACGGTTTAATGTACCTTTCAGGATAAGACAGATTACAGATTACTTTATGGTTAACTGATAACATAACTTATCTATACTTAAATTTATGGTTCGCGCAACTGAACTTTACATTTTCAAGAGCTGGACAAAGTTTTCTGATGTATATCTCTAACGTACAGGTCTTATCCTTTGACACGCACTCTTTTCCATACCTAACATTACACGTCTTTGTTTATGAGCCTTGATGTGGTCTAGGTGCTTACCTACAATATTTTGCTTAATATGCTGTTACTTCTATTACTTCTAGTCTGCATATTCCCCCTGTTACACACCTCTCATCTCTCGATACAAATTAGCTACTTCCCACCTACGTATATGTGTCAAGGACACCTCATGTTGGATTATTTCCCCTCTAAACCTTTTTATTCAGGAGAGTTTGGCCTCTTTCAGATTGTACTTAACATTACCAATTCGGCCGTCTCTGGGTTTGACACTTCTCCGACTGTAATTTCAGACTCCCAGATAACGTCTGGCTAACAACTAAGTATTGGGAGCTGTATTATGAGAAAGAGTAGCTGGACTATTCTACCTCTGGATTCTAGTCTTTACAGGAAGTTGAAAGAAGATAGCTCAATACATGAATATGGGTTTATATGACATACACCTGACACTTCTCTTCTTCTTTGCCACATTCCTTGAATCTTTTCCTTGATAATTTCTCCTCTACTCCAACATTCTGAAACTTTCTACTAGCTTTTTTCTAATCTTTCTACTAGTCTCTTTCCCCTCCTCATCACCTTCCCTGCCCTCCCCTAACCCACCCCCTTCTATACCCCCCTCCCTCTCCCCCCCCCCCTCTTTTTTTTTTTTTTTTTCTCTCTTTCTCTCTCTCCCTGCTGCTGTGATACTCATCTGGTTTACTTATAGCCCTTAAGCAACCCTTTTGGGTAGATGACATAATGACTACTAACCACATATCTAAACGGTCGACTCGTACACTCTCTGTGGCTTCTCTTAATGCAAGGGGCCTAAATATACCTGAAAAACGTTCGCAACTTCTCACTTATATGAAAAGCCTTCGTGCAGATGTGCTCTTTATCCAAGAAACTCATTTTCGGGCAGACCAAGTCCCTAAATTCTCAAATATTCACTATCCCACGGCATATCATTCAGCTAATGCGGAGGTGAAAGCCAAAGGGGTATCCATTTTACTCTCTAAATCGCTCCCGTTTGAACTTACTGAATCGCTCGAGGATCCTGAGGGGAGGTTCCTTTTTCTCAAAGGCACCCTCTTTAATAAACCACTTACCTTAGTCAACATTTACAGTCCCAATACAGCTCAGGTATGTTTTTTTCGTAAAATCGCCAAGTTACTTGCTACATTTCAATCGGGTATTTTGATTTTTGGTGGCGATTTTAATGTAGCGCTGAATCCGTTGGAAGATACCTCTTCAGGAGTCTCATCTATTCCATTCAAAGCACTTAAACAAATAAAAATTGAACTGAAAGATCTACTCTTACATGATACCTGGCGTACTCTTCACCCATCGGACAAAGACTATACATTTTATTCTGCTCCTCACAACCGCTATTCTAGAATAGACTATTTCTTCCTCTCGCAAAACGATCTATATACCCTGAAGTCTGCCTCGATCGAACCAAAGATCCTTTCGGATCATCATCCAATTATGATAACCTTGCAATTCCCGGATACACCAGGTATATCCAAAATATGGAGACTAGACCCATTTCTCCTTACGGATGCATCGGTTGTCCCCCAGATCCGTGATGCCCTGAAGAACTATTTTCAGGAAAACACATCCATGGAAACGTCCCCTCTCATACGGTGGGAAGCACACAAATGTGTGATACGTGGTCTTCTAATGTCTATCTCAGCGGCACGAAAACGTCAGGCTCTAGCATCGATCAACTCTTTATTGCATAAAGTTCGTACACTTGAGTGCTCTCATAAACGATCAATGGCCTTAAGATACGCTACTGAGCTAGAGCACGCACGTAAACAACTCCGCGAGCTGGTGGAAAAGAAAACGAAACGCAATTTTACTCTACAACAAAAACTTTTCTATGAACATGGCAATAAGAGTGGAAAATTTCTTGCCCGGGCTTTACAATCTAAAAAAGCTGCTCGGCACGTATATCTGCTCCATTCTAAATTTGGTCACTCACTGAAATCGTCGTCGGATATTGCGAAGGAATTTGAGGAGTATTATTTTAACCTTTATAACTTACCCCTACCATCCAAACCAACAGGTGATACTAGGCCACGTAAGACCATTATACAGCAATTCCTTAAACAATATCTTCCTAAATCGATCTCCAGATCACAAGTGAAGGATTTAGAGGGAGCTCTGACGTCGCAGGAACTACAACAAGCTATTACGCAATTGAAACCGGGTAAAAGTCCAGGACCTGACGGTTTTACCAATTCTTACTACAAGTCTTTTCTTGACGTTTTGGCGCTTCCATTCCTACAGGCCTTCAACTCACTAGACACGCCAGGGCAGTCTATGCGCCATCTTTCTGAGGCTCACATCACGGTTATACCCAAAGAGAATAAGGACCATACTTCACCAGCGAATTATCGTCCGATCTCTCTATTGAATGTTGATCTAAAGATTTTTGCCAAGATTCTGGCTACCCGTTTACAACAGGTAATAGATTCCATCATATCACCGGACCAGGTGGGCTTTGTTCCAGGGAGAGAGGCCAGAGATAACACAATAAGGGCCATAAATATACATCATTGGTTAACCCAAAATCAACAATCTGGATTTTTTCTCTCGTTAGACGCCGAAAAGGCGTTTGACAGACTAGCATGGGATTACCTAGAGGCAGTTCTGATTGGCATTGGACTACCTTTGCGCTTCTTGACATTTATTCTGTCTTTATATAATGCCCCCACAGCACGAGTGCGAGTGAATGGATGCCTTTCGGATTCCTTTTCAATCAGCAATGGGACTAGACAGGGATGCCCACTATCACCCCTCTTATTCATTCTTACACTGGAACCTTTCTTGAACTGCATAAAAGATAATGATAACATTAAGGGGATTTTGATCAATGGCAAAATGCATAAAGTGGCAGCCTTTGCTGACGACGTACTACTTTTCCTGACTGACCCACATATCACGATACCTAATTTGCTACAAGATTTCAAATTATTTCAGTATTTGGCTAATTTTAAAATCAACTTTTCCAAATCCCAAGCGCTTAATATATCATTGACTCCAGATGTGATTAGACAGGCGACACTAAATTTTCCCTTTACCTGGCAACGTGAAGCTATCGCTTACTTAGGTATACAACTACCATCCCATCTTACAGAACTGTATACAAAAAATTCTCTACCCCTCTTACGTAACATCTCCAAAGACCTCCAGACATGGAACAAACCTTGGTTCTCGTGGTTTGGTAGAGCAGCAATTCTTAAGATGAACGTGCTCCCCAGAATATTATATTTACTACAGACAATACCAATTCAATTGCCAAATTCGTTCTTCCAATCGTATAAAACGCTCTGCTCATCCTTTCTGTGGTATAATAAACATCCAAGAATTAGCTATGCCCAACTCACTATGCCCAAGAAGAATGGAGGTATTGGATTACCAGATATTAACCGTTATTACAGGTCTTGCCACCTAGCCAGGTTAGTAGATTGGACCACGAATCACATTCCTAAGGTCTGGGTTGGTTTGGAGGCTGATTTCTCTCAGACACCTCTTTCTACCTCCCCATGGCTGAAATCGTCCCACGTCCCTTCTGAGTTTCGGAATCACCCACTTATAGGTCCCACATTACGCTGTAGCTCACAAGTATTCCAGAAAAAAGAACTTTCTTCCTCGCCGAGCCCTCTCACTCCGATCAAAATGAATCCAGACTTTGTTCCAGGGATGTCTCCAACATTTCTCGCTGGGTATAACCGTGAAGATAACCTAATAGTACGTCAACTCTTTAAAGATTCTAAGCTCTTCTCTAGAGAAGACATTACTCGGGCGTGGCCCTCCCTCACTCTAACGCCTTGGATGTATAGACAAATACACCACTTTTTGCGTAACTCCCCACATTTACAGGATTTTTCAAGACCGCTTACTGCATTTGAGAAGCTCTGCTTTACAGACTCCCCTCAGAGGCATGTAATATCTAAGATATATTCTTTTTTGGAAAGTTCCAATACCTCTCATTTGCAGAGGGCTTGTATAGCCTGGCAACGTGATCTACAAATCCCACTCTCTCTAGAGGACTGGGACCGGATTTATGACCACATACATAAAGGTTCCATGTGTGTTTCTACACAAGAAGGTAACTACAAAGTATTTTCCAGGTGGTACAGAGTTCCATCTGTGCTTCATAAATTTGATCCTAATGTTCCTAACTTATGCTGGAGAGGTTGCCAGGTACCAGGTACTCTTTTGCATATATGGTGGGAGTGCCCGCAACTACAGCCCTTCTGGATAAAGGTTTTGGACATAATCGCACAAGTCACTACATACGCCCTAGACTTTACCCCAGCACAATGTCTACTCCATCATTCCTCTCTTCCTGTGAAGACCTATCGTAAGTCGCTTGCATTACACATGATAAATGCGGCAAAACAGTGTATTCCTGTTCATTGGCGATCAGACCAAATTCCCACCGTGCGAGAGTGGATTCTTAGGATCAATAAGATCGCGGAAATGGAGGAGCTGATCTCAGTGGCTAAAGAACACCCCGAGCGATTCAGGAAGACATGGGCATGTTGGACTCACTTCCTATCTACTGAGACTTATCATGGCTTAATGAAGGTTAATGAAGGATTGAGCGAGAAGATTTGGTAACCTGGAAAGCCTCTAGAACTTTCTCCTCAGGAATAATTCCTTTACTGGACTTTACCGGACTTTAAAGAGATTATAACCTTAATTTAAGACAGCATCTGTTATACCCAGGCCGATACTATGTGATGTGATTGGCTTAGTTATACTTATTTAATTCTAATCCTCAATTCCCCCCCCCCCCCCCCTTTTTTTTTTTTTTTTTTCTCCCCCTATTTATTTGTCTTCCTTGTCCCATTCCACCTCACTCTGATATTACGTCCCATACTCCTTTTCCATTTCCACTCGAGTCTCTTTCTTTTCTTTTCTTTCTCCCTTTAGCAAACCTTTTTCTCATATTCTAAATAGCAATATATTTTTACAAGGATCAGAACACTCCTAGTTGTACAAGTGTGATAATACTTTAGAAAACTAACCCACGATTTTTGGATACGGATATAGCAGACATCTGTGCCTTGAGATAATACGTTTGTCTTACACCCCATAGTCTTGATGCTTGAGCTCTCTCGACATAGATACTAATGTATACCATATTAATCGAAAATTACAGATGGTAAATAGTACTATGGTATACTTTTTGCATATGCTTTATTGTGGGAATTGGATGCATGTTGATCAAAAATCTATTCTAACGTTCTATTCCCGTCTGCGATACGGGAGAACATATATGAAGATGTGCACGGACTGCGATCCGTATCTGTCTATGATCTGTTTTGTCTTTCTTACTTCAATAAAACGTTTTTGGAAAAAAAAAAAAAAAGTAAAATTTCCTAAATCGCACCTACAACTTGCAAATTGCATGCCAAATTGCACCCGATGTGACCGGGGGGCTAACACCACAGTCACATCTAATCCGATTTGTAAATTGGGCAACTTACAGTGAAGTCGCACGATTTCAAAATCAGATTGGATGTGAATGGAGCTTATAGTGGACAATGGGGTGCGACTTGACCTACGATTTGCAAGTTGCCTGGCATGCAAATCACATGCCAGATTGCACCCCACGTGACTGGGGGCCACCCCGGTCACATCAAAGCGGATTTTGAAGTGATGTGATTTACACTACGGTCACATCATGTGACTTACAGTGGAGTCGCATGATTTCAAAGTCGGGGGACATGTTGATTTAAGGTGCAATTTGCAAGACCTCTGACACAGATCTCTCTGCAAATTTGAACCAATATGAACGCTCTAATAGCGATCACATTGAGTGTGACTTGGCATGTGATTTGCATGACATGCGACTTGCAAATCGTATGCCAAGTCACACCCTATTGTCTGCTATTAGAGCGGTCACATGGGTGCGTTTCCGACACTGATTTCTAAAGTAGTACATGTACTACTTTTATGGCAATTTGCATAGATATCTATGTCAGATGTCTTGCAAATTGCAAGCAAATCAGCATCTTGACTGTAAGTCGCAAGATTTCTTTTACAAAGAATTTTATTATAGAATAGGTAACAGCAGAGAATCAGTCAAAAACAGATGCAGTGACTGACAGGAATATAACATACAAGGGATTCGATGAGTAATACAGAATATGTACTGATGAAAAGGCATGAAAATAAACTGCGTACACAAGTTCCGTATATTTATAAAAAAAAAAAAGGGGGGAAAACACAATAATTTGCAAAAATTATAGATATTTAGAGACCAATGACATAATAAACTCTAAGGAAAAATTGTCACTATATCAGCATACAGAATGCGAGAAAGATAGGAGAGGGAGCATCTCTAATTACAGATAGGTACTTTACACGCAGGGCTCTCAAAAGGAGTCCAACATATGGATGTAGTGTTGCTGGTTGTTAATAAATCTAAATTATGATTCGGCACTTATATTGATGGCAAGCTTGCAAAATATTTGGTTTTTATGATTAGTCATAATTAATATTAATATGTGTGAATGGTCTTTTGACAAATGGTAGTATTACAATTCTTCAATTATAGCTGAGACCAAAAGATATACAAGTTAAGCTGAGACAGTAAATATGGGTAAGTTAGCTGAGACAGCTAAACCAGTTGAAGGCTGAGTATACTATATTTAGGCTGGTAGTTATGTCAAGGTTATTAGAAGTGACTTACTATTACATTACGTATTTTAATAGTATCTGTGTGTATTTAGTATACGTTTCTAACATTGATACATATATAGTTTAGTGATTATACACTGATATGTTCTTAAGCTATATTATTCTTTAAATATATAGCTGAGGGTTACGTCATTAGCTTATAATATTATTCACATCAGCATACATATGTTCCTGTCCCTCAAAAACATTATGTGAGTGTCGTCCCCTCCCTTCTATGCCATACAAGGTATTAAGATCACTAACTATGACGTAAATTTGCCTCATAAAAGACCATGAGACAATGGACAAGGGGACACTCTCACACTTACACGCTAACACGACACTCTTGCATACATACATGTCTGAGAAGTTGCAACAGGTGCAGGCTACAATATCGTCACGTCCGGCTTCTTCTTCACAAAGCTTAGAAGGACAAGTAGAACATGAAGGACAGGACAGCACATGGCCGGACTTCTATGACAAATAATGGTGACTCTTTCTTTGAACCTTTGCTTGTTATTTCTACAGTAGTTTTATCTACATGGAACTGTTCATAATACGCTTTACATTGTTATTTTACACCATTGTGTGATAGAATAAAATCGTACTTCATTTTTTTATTCCAATGGCTCTTTCATTCATAATCGCCTCAAGACACTAGAAGAAGTATTATATGTGTCTAAAATCCAACATTGGTACGGCACTCAAAGCAGAAATCACAATCAGAACAAATAGCATAAAAAACAGACTAGACTAAAGGAAAGAGAGGAGCGAAGAAAAAGAAGACAAACAAAATAACAAAAAAAAAAAAAAAGGTCTCCGGACCAGAGAAAAAAAAAAAGAAGAAAAATAAGCTGATATGTAAATTTTATATCGACAAATGGGACTGGTCGAATCTCGATGGTTGAGCTATATCAAGGCAAGGACGCCATGTCTGCAAAAATTTTGTGTGGGTGTCTAACAGTATAGCTGTCAGCTTTTTGTTAACCATTATAAAGTTAATCCGGTTTTTGATAGCCTCGAAGCTGAGGAGGGGAGTCTTCCAAGCCCTCGCGATCATCAGCTTGGTAGCCATGAATAAGTGTGATGCCGGCTGCCGTTCGGGACGAAGTAGGCCCACTAATGGTTTAAATAAAAGCGCTTCATACGGGTTGCGCTTAATGTCTGTGTGAAACATAGTGCGGAGAAGGGCATAAACTCTGATCCACGATCTGCACACCTTGGGGCAAGTCCACCAAATATGGACCATAGTGCCCATATGTTGACAACCCCGAAAGCAAGTCAGGTAATATGTGGGGATACAATGAGCCAGCCAAGCAGGCGTGTAATACCATCTATAAAGAACCTTATAGGCATTTTCTAGAATGATAACATTCCTAGAACATTTAGATAATTGATGGGTCATGGTCCGCCAGTCCTGCTGATCTAGAGTGCCCCTGAGGTCCGACTGCCAAAATTGATGATAAGAACGGACTGGAGGAGTTCTATGAGAAATAATGGAGGAGTAGACCAGGGAGATTAAGCCCGGAGCATGGGGTCTATTTTTACATTGACTTTCAAAGGGGGTAAACCTGTGGGGTCCCGAATGTGTCTGTATTAATGTATTGATAAAGTGGTGGAATTGAAGGTAGCCAAAATGTTCCCGCAATGGGATATCGTAAGAAGAGCACAGAGTTTCAAAGGTGAGTATCCGAGTGGGAGAGAGCATGGAATGTATATCATGGAAACCATTTGCTTGCCACCAAGCACACTGTCCAGGATTGTCACGACCTGGGGGGAATAATGGGTTATGTAGTAACTGTAGTAACGGTAAATGGGCAGAAATGAGGCCAGCTGAATATTTAATAGAATCCCAAAGATGAAGTGTTAGCGTCGGACTAAGGTATGAGGGTCGATGAGTAGAAGGAAGCCATGGCAAAGAAGCAAGTGGTATCGGGTGGGAGTCCATCAAGTCTACAGTAGCCCACAGGGGCTATCAATTGCACTGATCAGAAAAAACATCATAGAGAAACAGTGCTCTAACTCCAACAAGGCAGAAGGTACGCCCACGCAGGGGCTATCAATGGCACATAAGTTACAACAACATTAATGAAACTCTGACTATAACAACTAAAGACAGCTGTCCACTGTCACCCAAAAACTAACAGAAAAAGGGAGAAAAAAAAGGAGAGAAAAAAAAAAAAAGCAGGGGTCCAAGAGCGCCACCACCGAACGCCAATGCCAAATGCCATTACATCCCCATACTAGCCAGAGGGAGTGTGGGAAAGGCATATTGCAACCACGGTTCCCATATTTTCGAAAATTTACGTTTGGAGTCGTTGCATATACTCGACATCTGTTCGTTGAGCATCATAGTGGTCATACAATCCCGCACCCCCTGAAGAGGGACAAACGGACTCTTCCAGGCCTGAGCAATTGTTCTAGTGGCCGATAAAAACAAATAGGACGCCAACTTCTGCTGATGAGCCAAGACGCCCGGTATAGGGCAATGAAGCAAGGCATACCGAGCATCCCGGCGTATAGAGAGATGAAACAAAGTGAAAAGGAGGCCAAACACACGAGACCAAAAATGAACCAGTCTTGGGCATGACCACCAGATATGCAAGACATCGCCACGATGGCCACAACCCCGAAAACATCGATCACTACAGGCAGGGTTAGCCTGGGCCAAACGAGCCGGAACCCAATACCAACAAAACAATACCTTATAGGCTGCCTCCAGCGTGGACGTATTAAATGAGCATTTAGCTATGAGTGACCAGGCCTTATTCCAGTCCTCCGGATCCACAGCCACTCCCAGGTCGCGCTCCCACTGAACAACATATGAAAGAGAAGTATGCGACGAGCGTCTGTTCAAAGCTGCATAAAGAAGGGAGATAAGGCCCGGGGCGCCCGGACGCTGCTGGCAAAGCTGTTCAAAGGAAGATTTCTGGTATGGGAAAGCAGAAGTGCCCCGCAGCGAGAGCAGCCAGTGCCGCAATTGAAGGTATCGAAAAAATTCCGCCGGGGGAACATCCCGGGTCTCCCAAAGAGAATCCCAGGTGGGGAAGGACCGAAAAACCAAAAAGTCTCGCAACCATTAGCCACCCACCAAGAGAACGCCCTTGGGTGATCCAAACCCGGTGGGAAAAGAGGATTATTAACAATTGGGAGCAAAGGCAGAAAGGGTGACATCAGGCCACTGGAGTAACGTACTGAGTCCCAGATTTGTAAGCCATGGAGCAACATTGGGCTCAGAGCCTTAGGGCGCAGGGCAGGGGGAAGCCATAGAAGCGTCGACGGTGCGATAGGGGCACAATTAGGTAGTTCCAGCAAGACCCAGAGAGGGACGTCAGAGGAAGCGTGCAACATAGACAGCAGGGCAATCTGGCTCGCCTGATAATACTTAGTTACATTAGGCACCCCAAGACCACCCTGGAGTCTATGAGCAAAGAGCGTATTCCTGGATACTCTGGGGTGCTTATTGGCCCAGATAAAATGCATAAACTTCGCCTAAGGCAACCGAAGAAAATGAGGGGGAACCGGCACTGGGAGAGTGCGAAAATAATATAACAATTTCGGCAGGATGGTCATTTTCACAGAATGGACCCGCCCTATCCAAGACAGGTGCGGAAATTGCATAAGAGAAGATAGAGAGCTGAGCAATGGATAATAGTTTGCAGCAAAGAGGGAGTCATAGGTGGGGGTCAAGCGAATGCCCAAGTATTCAAGAGAAGAGGAAGCCCATTTGTAAGGGAAGTGGGATTGTAGGCGCGAAACCAAATCTGAAGCCAAAGTAATATTGAGAGCGACAGTCTTATCCAAGTTAATACGGAGACCCGAAATCAAAGAGAAGCGCTCAAGAACCCGTTGCAAATTAGGAAGTGTTGTCAGAGGATCAGTAAGAGTCAAGAGGGCATCGTCCACAAAAAGGTTCAGCTTAAACTCCTGTCCCGCGTAGGAAACCCCCGATATATTGCAATCAGTCTGAAGCGCTAAAGCCAGCGGCTCAAGCGCCAGGACAAAGAGTGCCAGGGACAGGGGGCAACCCTGTCTCGTCCCTCGCCCAATAGGAAAGGGATCCGAGAAATACCCAGCGTATTTAATGGAGGCCGAAGGAGAAGAATACAAGGCTTGGATCCAAGAAAGAATAGAATCCCCAAAACCCCAATGAGACAGCACAAACCGCAGATATTCCCAGGATAGAGAATCAAAGGCTTTATATATGTCTAAGGACAGTAAGAATCCCGGGATTTTCCGCTGTTGCAGAAAGTGTATAAGATGGACCACCTTACGAACGTTATCACCTGCCTGCCTCCCAGGGACGAACCCCACTTGGTCCCTGTGGACCAGGCTCCGCAAATATTTATTGATATGAGAACTAAGAATCTCGCCCAATATCTTCAGGTCTTCATTAAGAAGAGAAATGGGCCGGAAGGTTTGTGGTTCCTGTACATCATCGGTCATCTTAGGAATCATGGAGATATGCGTTCTAAGCGCATCTGGAGAGGGCAAGGAGCCCTGTCGTAACTCATTGAAATAGTCAGCCAAGAAGGGCGCCAACAGGGCCGAGAATTTCTTATAATAGACACCGGAGAAGCCGTCAGGACCTGGAGCCGCTGTGGACCTTAAAGATTTGATAGCTTGGAGCACTTCCGGTACGGTAACACAGGCGTTGAGGGCCACCTGTGCTGCCTCAGATAATCCAGGAAGAGGGAAATCTTGAAAGAATGCCTCTGCTTGAGCCACATGGAAGGGATCTGGTTTAGTGTAGAGGCGCGAAAGGAAGTATGAGAATCGGGAAACAATCTGCTGGGGATTAGAAATACATCCACCTGTGGGAAGCCGCAGTCGGATCGGTTTATGGGGTTTCCCCACAGAATTGAGTTTCCTGGCCAGCATCGGGCCCGGCTTATTAGCACAGAAATAAAATTTGTGTTTGGTCCAACGCAGAGCCCGTTCCGCCTCCGAAGAGGCAAGTAGGTCTAATTCTGTTGCCAGAGCGTCCCGAGCACGTTTATGGGCCGCAGACAGAGATGACTTCCAACGCGCATCCGCAGAGGCCAGGAGAGAATGAAGCTCCAAAAGTCGGCGCTCCCGCTCCCGCTTCCGGACCGCCGCCAGCTGTATAACATGACCGTGGCCTTATGCGCCTCCCATAAGAACACTGCCGAAGAGACCGATCCCGAATTTTCCGTGAAGTATGTTCGTAAAAAAAAAATCTATTTGTTGGCAGGTAGCCTGAGTGGTCAATAAAGAATTGTTGATGCGCCAATGAAAAGGGCGCCGTTCTGACCCAGAGAGGGCAAGGAAAAGTACCAAGGGATCATGATCTGACCAGGGTGAGGAGGGAATAGTTATCTGCCTGACCAAAGGAAGCTGCTGAACCTGCATAAATATATGGTCAATTCTACAAAAACTGTCATGAGAATTGGAGTAGAATGTAAAGTCGCGTTCAGTTGGGTGAAGCTCCCTCCAGACGTCCACTAGCCCCGCCGTCCGCAAAGGAGAGCGCATACGTACCTCCAGCATCAAGTCATGATAAGGGGACGCCCCCTGAGTGCAGCGCCTATCCAATGTCGAATCCAAAGTAACATTTGAATCCCCCAAAACAAAAAGGAGACCCTTGGAGTGTCGGGAAACAATGGTGCAAAGATGCGAAAAAAATGTATCTTGAAAACGATGAGGCGCGTAATAAGAGACAAAAGTAACCTCCTGGTCCCAGAGGGTGCCTTGCAGAAGCAAATACCTGCCCGTGGGGTCCGCTATATTCCGAGCACAGACAAAAGGGAGATTGCATTTAAAAGCTATCAGTACACCCCGACGCTTCTCAGGAGCCAAGGCCGTGTAAAAGGTGGGATAGTGAGGTGAAAGATAACGCAGAGCAGAGGACTGAGAAAACCTGGTCTCTTGTAAACATACCATGTCAATTTGTTGCGATTTGAGGTGATGAAAAACTTTAGCCGAATTGAAGCCTTGAACATTTTGTGAATGTATTTTTAAAGGGGGCGAGGCCATGGCGGCATCAGCGCAACACGCTCAGCAGAAAAAAACATAAAGCAGCTAGAAATTTCCACTCCCAATGGCGATCGGACCGTGGCGTCCCGGAACCCTGTATAAAACAAAAACAAAAAAAAACTAGGGAAGAAAAAAAAACAAAAAGAAAAAAGGAAAAAGACACAAAAAGTATATACAACAGTGCAATCTTGTCACGCCAATGGTGACGTGCATCCTACTCATGAAGGATACCAGTTAGGGGTGGCTCTACCACCGGACACATGGCTGCAAATGTAAACATCAGAAACATAAGCCCTCAGGGGGCAAAGGGCAATAAGGCAATGCACATAATAGAACGGGGTACCAAAGTAATAAAACTAAAAGTCCCAGGAGCGAGGACCTCCGTGATAACCTCCTCATAGAAACCCGGAGAACCATGGGGGCCCACCCCCTCCCACCCAACCGGGCCTACCAGATCAACCTCCCACCCCGGAGCCCGAGGGAACCATCACCCCATGCCACAAATGGAGACCCGAACACAATCACCCGGGCCCAAAACAGGCTGCGGCAGCAGAAAGTCATAATTCTTAAGTCCAGGAGGAGACCCCCCCCAACCAGGGATGGAACCGAAGGGAGCAAGCCGGATCAGTACCAACCCAGAATGCTAACAAACTGGGGAGCCCTAAGGGCCAAACTCACGGTCCTGTCAGAGAGGTCATCGGTGAGATGATACATGGGAAGTCCAGGACGCATCTTCAGCCCGGAGAAGAACAGGAAGGACTTGATCGCGAAGGGGTCTGAGAGAGGGCCCTCTTCCTATTGGACGACCGCTCCCAGATGCAGGCCCGGAGGAATCGGCCTCATCGGGGATCCAGATGAATGAACTGGGCCCCGATCTGCAGCCTCCGGCGAAAGAAGGTGTAAGGATTCCAGGAGAGAATGGGCCTCCTCCGGCATAGCCACAGAGTGACTGCGGCCCTGGTAGGCGAAGGTGAGGTGGAACGGAAAGCCCCAGGCGTATTTAATACTGTGTTTCACCAGGACTGAAGTGAAGGGCTTCAACTGGCGGCGCTTCTGAAGAGTGGTCTGGGAAAGGTCCGTGAAGAGCTGGTAGCGATGCCCCTGGAAACTGAGATCAGGTTTATTTCTGGCCACCAAGAGGATAGTTTCCTTAGTGCAGTAATAAGTGAACTTGATGATAATGTCCCTCAGGGGCCCATCCGGTCGTCTGGGGCCCAATGCATGATGTATGCGATCAAATTCAAGTCGGTCAATGGGAATGGCGGGCGTCAGCTCCTGAAACAGAGCAATAGCAGTGGAAGTAAGATCCGTAACCGTTTCTGGGATACCCCTTAACCGCAAATTGCCACGGCGGGAACGATTTTCAAAATCCTCAAGCCGCAGCAGCGTGTCCGCCAATTCTTTCTTGAGATCACACAAATCCTGTTCATGATTTTCAAGAACCGTAGCCACAGCGTCCATTTTATCCTCGACGTCGTTCGTCCCGTTGCCCAACTCCCAAATTTCCCGCGAAAGACGGTCGGCCAGCTTGGAGGTAGCGGAGGACAATTCTGATTGCAACATAAATTGGAAGCGGCGCAGGAGCTCAGCATCCCGCAGAGATGGCATGGGAGACTGCTGGGATGGCTCTGATGCCAGGTCCTCCACATTGCCAGGATCCGACCCACCTGCGGATAGCGACATCATGGGACCAGAAATCGCGGCTGGGGCTCCATCTAAGGTCTCCGGCGGGAGCCGCGAACCCGCGGCCGGGGTCCTGGAAGTCTCCAGTGGCCGGCCCAAAATCGAGGCCGCGGCTTCAGCCGCGACCTCCGGCGGGTAGGCCGCAAACTCCGGCGGGCTGGAGGCACAGGCGTCCGGCGTTTTTTTGCCTATCGGGCTACTGGAGGGACAAGGGGCCAGAGAGGAAGCAGGGGGACCCCCCCTGAGGAGCAAAAATCGGCCGATGTGTCCGGCGGCCGAGGAATAGGATTAAATAGCAGCCATCCTGGTTGCTGCTCACGAGAGCCCCCCGGGGATCTCATTTTTAAAAGGTATCCGTCAGGAGAAGTGGACAAAAGAATTTCCAAGGCATTAGATATACCATGGAACACAGTGAAGACAGTCATCATTACCAAGAACTAGACGTTCTTCCAAAATTGATGAAAAGACCAGAAGAAAATTGGTCTGGGAGGCTGCCAAGAGGCCTACAGCAACATTATAGGAGCTGCTGGAATGTCTGTGTGGTACATGTGACGACAATCTCCCGTATTCTTCATATGTCTGGGCTCTGGGGTAGAGTAGCAAGACGGGAGCCCTTCCAATTCCAGCTAAATTTTGCAAAACCACATCTGAAGTCTCCCAAACGCATGTGGGAAAATGTGTTGTGGTCTGATAAAACCAAGGTTGAACTTTTTGGCCATAATTCCAAAAGATATGTTTGGCACAAAAACAACACTGCACATCACCAAAAGAACACTAAACCCACAGTGAAGCATGGTGATGGTAGCATCATGCTTTGGGGCTGTTTTTCTTCAGATGGGACTGGGGCCTTAGTCAAGGTACAGAGAATTATTAACAGTTCCAAATACCAGTCAATATTTTCACAAAACCTTCAGGCTTCTGCTGGAAAGCTGAACATGAAGAGGAACGTCATCTTTCATAATGACAACAACCCAAAGCATACATCCAAATCAACAAAGGAATGGCTTCACCAGAAGAAGATTAAAGTTTTGGAATGGCCCAGTTAGAGCCCAGACCTGAATCCAATCGAAAATCTGTGGGATGACATGAAGAGGGCTGTGCACAGGAGATGCCCTCACAATCTGACAGATTTGGAGTGTTTTTGCAAGGAAGAGTGTCAACATGTGCCATGCTGATAGACTCATACCCAAAAAGACTGAGTGCTGTACTAAAATCAAAAGGTGCTTCAACAAAGTATTAGTTTAAGGGTGTGCACACTTATGCAATCATATTAATTTATTTATTTTTTTTACTTTCCTCCACCTAAAAGATTTCAGTTTGTTGTTCAACTGAGTTGTACAGTTTATAGGTTACATTAAAGGTGGAAAAAGTTGTGAAATGATTTAATGTTGTCATATTTTTACATCATAGAAACCTGACATTTTAACAGGGGTGTGTAGATTTGTATATCCACTGTACATCAGAGCCCGCCCCTATCATTCGGATCCCCAAAGATTTCCTCCTTTCCTCATATCAGGGTCCCAAGAATTCCCCCCTCACATCAGATTCCCCCCTTTCCTTAGGGTCTCCAAAGTCCCCTCTTACATCAGGGTCTCTAGAATCACCCCCCCTACATCAAGTTCCCCATAGTTCCCCTTCCTTACATCAGTGTCCTCATTGTCCTCCTTCCTTGAATCAGGATCCCCAGAATCACCCCTGTTACATTAAGATCCCCAGAGCTCCCTCTTTACATCATGGTCCCCAAAACCCCCCTCACATCAGGGTCCCAGAGTCTCCCCTTACATCATGGTCCCCAGAGGCCCCCTTACATGAAGGTCTCCAGAGTCCCCCTTTTTTTACATCAGCATCCCCAGGGTCACCCCCTCCTTTACATTAAGGTCCACAGAGTTTCCCCTCCTTTTATCAAGGTTGTCAGAGTCCCCCTTCCGTACATTAAGGTCCCCATAGCCTCCCCTTACATTATGGTCCTCAGAGCCCCCCCCCCCCCTTAGATCATGGTCCACAGAGATTCCCCTTACATCATGATCCTCAGAAGACCCCCTTATATCATGGTCCTCAGAGCCCCCCTTACATCATGGTATCCAGAGCCATCATTTAGATCATGGTCCTCATAGATCCCCCTTACTTCAGCCTATGTTCCTTCTCAGTGCAGCTTTAGGATAGGTGGAAGCTAACAGTTTTGGGTACTAGGATCGTGCAGGTCTTGAGTTCCTACTTTGCCCTCCTCATTCTCTGAATGCCAGTGCCGGAGGCAGGGCAAGCACATGATTGGTTGCTAGGACACCAGTGGCCCAACCACTATAGCTGTCAGCAGTGGGCAGCGGTGGTGGGTGGATGCTGAGTGCTGTCCAGCCTGATGAGGCTGAGCAGTGCAGATGAGACAGGGACACTGATTCAGCATTTGAACAAGACACTTCGGGGGGGGTTTGAACCCCCCAAACACCCCTTATCTACACCCCTGACTTGGGGGTTTCTGATTAGGAGAATAGTTTAACATAATTTGTTTTATTTATCATTTGCCTCCTTAGCACGGCATGTGCCATATAATGCATAAAGCAAATGTAATGTTCTATTCTCATCCCCTCACTATTTCCAAGGCTTTGCTATAAACATTGTTTGCACTCATGTTTTATACAACGCTACACAAGCTACATAACTAGAGAGATTTCTATATGAATAAAGCACACCATTACTAATTAGCTGTTTAAGGAACAGGTCATTTCACTATTTGTACATAAGAAAGCACAAACCTCTGCAGTTTACTGAATACCTATGAATACATTATGTTTGTGCCTAGATTATTAAGTGTTCTTGCAAGAACACTTCTTGTTATCTCACAAATATATTCTTATTCTTATTAAATGTTCTTGCAAGAACACTTATTGTTATCTCACAAATATATTCTTATTCTTATTAAGTGTTCTTGCAAGAACACTTATTGTTATCTCACAAATATATTCTTATTCTTATTAAGTGTTCTTGCAAGAACACTTATTGTTATCTCACAAATATATTCTTATTAAGTGTTCTTGCAAGAACACTTATTGTTATCTCACAAATATATTCTTATTAAGTGTTCTTGCAGAACACTTATTGTTATCTCACAAATATATTCTCATTAAGTGTTCTTGCAAGAACACTTATTGTTATCTCACAAATATATTCTTATTCTTATTATAGCCAAATTTGCCACGCTAACTCCTCCCACAGTTTTTACACTACAAAGACAAGTAATATATCAAAACGTGCAGATTGTTCCCGATCGGATAGCTCTTATTTTGTGGAACATTTCGCCAAATGGTTCACAAAATATTGCGGTTTTTGTGGTGAAATTTTCCCATAGGAATGAATGGAGCAACTAGAGTGAGACATGAGAAAGCTACAGTGTGGAAGGAAAAATCAGAACATGATTTCTAAACTGCCATCACTCTGTCATTTTCAAGCCCACCTACACAAATCTTATATCAAAACGTTCAGCTAACCCTGCTGTCACTAAAAATGTTCACGGCTAAGCCATAGTCCTGATAGTTTTCACAATATGACCATTTGTTTGCAACTCACCCCTCCCATTGACTTTCATTGAAACTTCACTCACAGCCACCTGAAATTTTAAGGGACATTTTTAAACTGCGACTGTGCCTCCATTTTTAATATTTCAGAGACATACTATACATCAAAATTTAGCTCTGCTTCTTGCTCATTGCTGTAGCATTTATACTTGTAAAACTACAAGTGTTTGAAGATGGCAATCGCCAGTGAAGTTGGCAAGTTGGAGCAGTGTGCTTATAAAACCCTGTCAGCTTCCTGACTGAGTGAGTTGTTATAGCAACCAAACATGACTCACAGGCAGCTCAGTCAGGCTAATTGTGAGCTGCAAAATACAAGCTGAAATGCATTTCTCACTATCAGGCTTCTCATGTGCACTACTTACATTTCATCAATCACTTGGTAAAGGTTGCCTGCAAGAACACTTTACACAATTTCCCCAGAAATTGTAGATTTTCTAGTCTTACAAATATATTCTTATTCTTATTATAGCCAAATTTGCCACGCTAACTCCTCCCACAGTTTTTACACTACAAAGACAAGTAATATATCAAAACGTGCGGATTGTTCCCGATCGGATTGCTATTACTTTGTGGAATGTTTCGCCAAATGGTTCATGAAATATCACGGTTTTTGTGGTGAACTTTTCCCATAGGAATGAATGGAGCAATTAGAGTGGCAGCAGAGAAAAGCTAGTGTGGAAGGAAAAATCAGAACATGATTTATATCAAAACGTTCAGCTATCCCTGCTGTCACTAAAAATGTCCATGGCTAAGCCATAGTCCTGATAGTTTTCACAATATGACCATTTGTTTGCAACTCACGCCGCCCATTGACTTTCATTGAAACTTCACTCACAGCCACCTGAAATTTTAAGGGACACTTTTAAACTGAGACTGTGCCTTTATTTTTAATATTTCAGAGACATACTATACATCAAAATGTAGGTCCGGTTCTTGTGATTCTCACAATATAAAGTTCTTCACAGTAGCATTTATACTTGTAAAACTACAAGTGTTTGAAGATGGCAATCGCCAGTGAAGTTGGCAAGTTGGAGCAGGTTGTTTAGAAAAGCACTTCTCACCTTCCTGTGACTGAGTGAGTTGCCATAGCAACCAAAGATGACTCACCAGGCAGCTGAGTCACCAAGGCTAGACTGTGAGCTGCAAAATAAAAGTGAAATGCATTTCTCACTCTATCAGGCTTGCCATGTACACTTCTTACATTTCATCAATCATTTGGTTAGGGTTGGATGCAAGAACACTTCACACAATTTCCCCAGAAATTGTACCTTTTCTAGTTCTTATTCTTATAGCCAAATTTGCCACGCTAACTCCTCCCACAGTTTTTACACTACAAAGACAAGTAATATACCAAAACGTGCGGATTGTTCCTGATCGGATTGCTGTTACTTTGTGAACCGTTTCGCCAAATGGTTCACAAAATATCGCAGTTTTTGTGGTGACATTTTCCCATAGGAATGAATGGAGCAACTAGAGTGGGACATGACAAAGCTAGAGTGTGGAAGGAAAAATCAGAACATGATTTCTAAACTGCCATCACTCTGTCATTTTCAAGCCCATCTACACATATCTTATATCAAAACGTTCAGCTATCCCTGATGGCACTAAAAATGTTCACGGCTAAGCCATAGTCCTGATAGTTTTCACAATATGACCTTTTGTTTGCAACTCACGCTGACCATTGACTTTCATTGAAACTTCACTCACAGCCACCTGAAATTTTAAGGGACATTTTTAAACTGCGACTGTGCCTTCATTTTTAATATTTCAGAGACATACTATACATGTAGGTCTGGCTCTTGTGATTCTCACAATATAAAGCTCTTCGCAGTAGCATGTATACTTTTAAAACTACAAGTGTTTGAAGATGGCAATTGCCAGTGAAGTTGGCAAGTTGGAGCAGTGTGTTTAGAAAAGCCCTTCTCACCTTCCTGTGACTGAGTGAGTTGCCATAGCAACCAAAGATGACTCACCAGGCAGCTGAGTGACCAAGGCTAGACTGTGAGCTGCAAAATACAAGTTGAAATGCATTTCTACCTCTATCAGGCTTGCCATGTGCACTGCTTACATTTCATCAATCATTTGGTTAGGGTTGGATGCAAGAACACTTCACACAATTTCCCCAGAAATTGTACCTTTTCTAGTTCAGTATATCATGCTGCATTTAGTTGCACTATATATTCTTTGCAGTTCAAAATTCCTATTTTTTTTAATTACATTTTTCAAATTTTCACACTTTTTTCTTTTTTTTACAGTTCTTATGATTGTCTGCGTGATGATCCATTTGCACATGACTGGCCATCTCTTCCTCAACTACCTGGAATTCAATATTCAATGAATGACCAATGCCGATTTGATTTTGGTGTGGGTTATATGATGTGTACTGCTGTAAGTATTAATTTGTACTTTCCATTATTTTAACATGTGTGCAAAAAAAAATCCAACAAAGTATACAGGGCGTGTGTGATGCCCACTCCCACCCTCCACTCCATCCTTCACCTTCACTCTTACCAACAATTCAGTTTGCTGAGAACTATTACTACATCTGTAACTACATCTGTCAAAAATGAACTGCCTGAACAGTGTTTGTGAACTTAGTGATACAAAAATGTTGTATTTACTCTGTTTGGTTCATATGAAGATCAAATGGATGACTTTAATCAACCCCAATTAACTTCTTATTTTACAAGCTATTGTTTGGTCTGCTGATTTTTTTTCTTTTCTATTTTTAACTCCCTTGGCTGCCTGAACAGCTTTTTCAATTTTTGTGCACAATTTAATAATAATTTTAAGCCTGAGGATTACTTAAACCCCAACTTATTATTATATATTTTCTGAAAGCAGAGATCCTGCTTTCAAAACAGTGGTGTCTCCATATTTTTATGTCACTCAAATATAGTTCAATGGTTTATCAAGCACAAAAATTCAGTAAAAAATACACTACAGTTTATTTTAGGGCACACAGAGTTTCTTTATCATACATCACAGGACACATAGACCCGAATTTACTATTGAACCTGGGCGCATTTCTGTAGGCTAGCGTCTACTTTTTAATAGCGACCGTCTACTTTTAGACGGCAAAGACATTTACTAAAGAAAGCGTCTAAGAAGTAGACGCCAAATCGAATTTACTAACTAGACACAGTCCAGGAAGAAGACCCAAAAAGCAGACGTGCTAAGAAGCACATCTAACACCATGAAAAATCACTGCAGAGACATGTTTCCATAAAAATTTGCTTAGCCAAATATCAGGACTTAACTTTTAACAATATCTGACATTTCAAAAAATTTTTACAATGTTTAAATAGTACTTTTTTTTAAGGCTGGTTTTCACATTAAAAAACTAGATGCTTTTCCAGCGGCTCTGGCCGATAGAAATGCGCATGTGCAGAACACATGTTAGACATCTTCTGTGGGCGCTTTCTTTTTAGACTCTGCCCAATAGTAAATCTCAGTGTGGAGTCCACTGACAGACGGCAAAGATTGCATCTACTGTGTTTAACAAACAGCACTAGGCATATCTTTCTGTATTCTAATTTGAATTGCTTAGTTCTTTTGATTCTATTTTTGTTTCTTATCCTTTTTAATTATTTCTGTAATGATTTTACTTCTTTCGAATGTCTATTTAATATTTATTTTGACAGTTGAATATAAAAAAAAAGGTCTGCAGTAAAAAAAAAAAAAAAAATGCGTGGGGTCTCCCCTCCCATCCATATCCAAGCCCTTCGGGTCTGGTATGGATATTAAGGGGGAACTCCACGCCGAAATTAAAAAAGCGAGCGCCCCCCCCCCCTGAATCAACATAGGCCACATGCCCTCAACATGGGGGGTGCTTTGGGGCAGGAGGGCAAGGGCCTCTTCCCCACAACCCTGGCCGGTGGTTGTGGGGGTCTGCGGGCAGGGGGCTTATCAGAATCTGGAAGACCCCTTTAACAAGGGGGCCCCCAGATCCCGCCCCTCCCCTATGTGAATGAGTCTGTGGTACATGGTACCGCTACTAATTCACAAAAAAAGCAAAAGTGTAGTGTAAAAAAACACAGTACAGGGTCTTTGACAAGTCCTTTAATAAAACAATGTCCCCCGAAGTTGATCCAACGTCAATCACGGCGGCGGCGGTGATCCGAAAAAAGAAAAAAAAAGTTCCGGTCCCGTCGGAGGCTTCCAGCCTTATGAAGAGAGTCTCACTGACAGCTCTTAAATAGGTTAGGGGCGGGGCCAGCCGGGGACATCATCCGAGTAACCCTGCCCCATGTGACATCATTGATGTCACATGGGGTGGGATCACATGCTTGATGTCCCCGGCTGGCCCCACCCCTTACCTATTTAAGAACTGTCACCCTGTCTCTCCACTGAGGCTAACCAGCTTTATGCAGGAGACAGTCTGACAGTTCTTATATAGGTAAGGGGCGGGGACAGCCAGGGACAGCAAGCATGTGACATGGGGCAGGGTCACTCGGATGATGTCCCCTGCTGGCCCCGCCCCTTACCTATATAAGAACTGTCAGAGAGAGACTCACTGCATAAGGCAGCTAGCCTCTGTCTAGAGCGGAGCTTTTTTTTTTTTGCCTTTTTTCGGGTCGCCGTGATTGACATTGACTCTACTTCGGGGGACATTGTTTTATTAAAGGACTTGTCAAAGACCCTGTACTGTGTTTTTTTACACTACACTTTTGCTTTTTTGTAAATTAGTAGCAGTACCATGTACCGCAGACTCATTCACGTGGGGGGGGGGGAGCAGGATCTGGGGGCCCACTTTCAAAGAAAAAAGAAAGAAAGAAAAATCGTTCCACACTCGACGAGGCTCACCAGCCTTATGCAGCCAGTCTCCCTGTCATTTCTTATATAGGTGTCAGGAATGGACTTGCCAATAGTGGTGGGACTCACCTGCCTTGTGGGCTGCAGTACCAGGGCTGGCCAGCGGGTGCTCTCAACAACCAGAGGTTCACTTCGGCAATTAGCCATCACCTGGGGCTGATTGCAGGTGTATTTAAGGGATGGCCAGACCTGCAGTCTGTGCCTTGGTGTGTGTTTTTCCATGGGCCCCTGTATCTTGTAACCTGCATTCCTGTTCCTGCCTGACTTGTTGCCGACCCTGCCTGATCCTGACCTCTGCTGACTTCTCCTGTTTTGATCCCTGTGTAAGGGACCGCCCGGCGGTACTACTAGCACTCCACTGAATAGGCGTCCCCAGCGCACGGAGTCTAAGTCCCAGGGTGCTTGTTCACCAGGGCCCCTGATGGTGGGGATGGACTTGGAGCTCCCTGAGACCAGGTCGTGACTACCGGGTGCGTCCGTCAGTGGTAGTAGTATGCGCAAGGGGCTCCCACGGGGAAGAGTCTGATGTGAGGAGGTCAGAAGACCCCACTGCACGGGATGGATGGATGGATGAGCAGGGTCAGACGGGCCGGGTTGGTAACAGAGAGGGCGGCAAGGTACAAGGCAGCGGGCATAGAATGGTCGGGTCACACGCCAAGTCAGCAACAGCAGGTCAAATCCAATAGGGGGCATTCAGGAGAGAGGTCAGGCAAAGCAAGGGTCAGAACAGGCGAAAACAGCAAGGTCAGGTTCAATCCGGGTCAATAACTTACAGGGTACAGGTTCACAGGATTCAGAATGCAGGAAAGACCAGAAGGCACTGAATGACAGCTCAGGGTCGTTTAAATATCCCGCCCTGCGCTGCCATTGGTGCCCAGCGGGCGGCCGCGGCTTCTACTGCGCATGCGCGAACTCGAACGCCGCGGCCGGCCCGGAACCAGTGCTCGAGTCCCTGCGCCGGGCGGCATACTGCGCCTGCGCCGGGACCAACGCGGCGGGGATCGAGGGGATCCCTGACATTGCCCCCCCCCTACGGGCAACCTCCGGATGCCCATCCGATCTCTCCACCACGGGTGATCGCGAAAGAACCTCCGGACAAGTCTGGGTGCATGGACATTATGGGCTGGTTCCCAAGAATTGTCCTCAGGACCATAGCCCTTCCATTTGATAAGGAATTGGGTCTGGCCTCCCCTCCTTCGACACTTCAGGATTGTTTCAACCTCAAATTCTTCTTCCCCTTCGACCGTTACCGCTTCCGGGGGTCTAGATTCCCGGTCAGGGAAGGCATCTGGGACCACAGGCTTCAGAAGGGACACATGAAAGACCGGGTGGATCTTGAGCGTGTCAGGGAGGGCGAGTTCATAGGCTACTTCGTTAACCATCCGTTTAATGCAGAAGGGGCCTATAAATTTGGGTCCCAATTTCTTCGATGGGCAAAGCATCTTTAGATTGGACGTCGCCAGCCAAACCTTCTCCCCAGGCCGCAATACCAGATCTCCTCTCCGTTTCCTGTTGAACGCTTTCCTGTAGTCTTCCTGGGCCCGACTGATGGCCACTTGAAGCTTCTCATTGTTCGCAGCGAAGAACGTTACCACATCTCGTGTTGCTGGTACTGGGCATTCCGACACCAAATCCGGGAGGAAGACTGGGTGAAAGCCATAGTTGGCGAAGAACGGGGACTGCCCTGTTGCTGAGTGGCGGGCGTTGTTATACGCAAATTCCGCTAAAGGAAGAAGTGGCAGCCAGTCATCTTGAGTAAATGAGGTATAGCATCTCAAATATTGCTCTAAGGTCTGATTGGTCCTTTCGGTTTGACCGTTAGTTTGAGGGTGGAACGCAGAAGAGAGAGATAATTTGATGTCCAGGGCTTTGCACAGTGCTCTCCAGAATCTGGACGTGAACTGGACCCCTCGGTCCGAGACAATGTCTTCGGGGACCCCATGCAACCTGACTACCTCACGAATGAAGACTCGCGCGGTCTCGGCCGCCGAGGGGGTCTTCTTCAACGGGATGAAGTGGGCCATCTTGGACAAGCGGTCCACGACTACCAGGATTGCCGTGTGGTCTCGGGATGGCGGAAGCTCGACTATAAAGTCTAGTGAGATCTTTTGCCAAGGCCGTTCAGGAATAGGTAAGGGTCGCAGCAGACCCCAAACCTTGTTTCTTGAGGGCTTGTTCTTCTGGCAGGTGACACAGGACCTGACATAGCCCTTACAATCTTTAGCCATGTCTGGCCACCAGAATGAGCGTCGGAGAAGTTCCAGGGTCTTTTCTGGGCCAAAGTGCCCCGCCATTGGGTGGTCGTGGCAATGCCCCAAGACCAGGGTTCGAGCTTCTTCCGGCACCACAATTCGATCTTCCCTCCATAGGAGTCCCCCCTTGTTCTGGAGTGGCCCTCCGCCTGGGGTAGAGAAGTTTGTGGACGCCTCCATTAGCCTGGAACGAAGGTCCGACTGAAGGACCAAGAAGTTACCCGAGGATAGGATGGTGTCAGGTACTGGGGTCTCCTTGGCGTCTTCGTACATCCGTGATAACGCATCCGGCTTAGTGTTCTTTGATCCCGGCCGGTACGTAATATGGAAGTTGAATCTTGAAAAGAATAGTGCCCATCTCGCCTGTCGCGGGCGTAGACGCTTGGCAGTTCTCAGATACTCTAAGTTCTTATGGTCAGTAAATATTAAGATGGGGTGCACCGCACCTTCCAGCAGGTACCTCCATTCCTCTAACGCCGTTTTGATCGCTAGTAGCTCACGGTCACCGATATCATAGTTCCTCTCCGCTGGGGTCAGTTTCCGTGAGAAGAACGCTACCGGGTGGAGCAGTTCCTTGGTGCCTTTTCGTTGGGAGAGGATGGAGCCTACCGCATTCTCCGATGCATCTACCTCCAAGATGTAGGGCAGAGCGGCGTCTGGGTGACCCAAAATGGGTGCCGAAGTGAACAGCTTCTTTAAGGCATCGAAAGCTTCCTGCGCTTCTGGTGTCCATCTGAATCGGGTCCCCAGCTTGGTTAGCTGAGTAATGGGGGAGACCAGACCCGAGAAGTTCTTGATGAACTTCCGGTAAAAATTTGCAAAGCCGATGAATCGCTGGACGCCTTTCCTGTCTGTGGGTTCAGGCCAATCCAGTATTGCAGCGACCTTCTGGGGATCCATCGCGACCCCCGCGGTGGAGATAATCAGGCCCAAGAAGGCAATGCTGGATTGTTCAAAACAACATTTTTCTGCCTTGGCGTACAACCCATGCTGCCGCAGCCGCCCCAATACTTTTGCTACATGTATTCTGTGTTCCCCCAGAGACGGGGAAAAAATCAGAATGTCGTCTAAATAAACGATCACAAAGACATCCAGAAAATCTCTAAAAATATCATTTACAAAATGTTGAAACGTGGCCGGAGCATTACACAACCCGAACGGCATGACCAGATATTCAAAATGACCGAAGCGGGTGCGGAAGGCCGTCTTCCACTCGTCCCCCTCCCTTATGCGAATCAAGTTGTACGCCCCCCTCAGATCCAGCTTGGTAAAAACTACTGCTGACTTTAAACTTTGGAACAGTTCAGGTACTAACGGTAGTGGGTAACGGTTTTTTATCGTGACCCTGTTCAATTCCCTGTAATCGATACATGGCCTTAAGGTTTTGTCCTTCTTTTCAACAAAGAAGATTCCCGCCCCCGCCGGTGAAGTGGAGTGGCGGATGAACCCCTTCTGGAGGCTGTCCTCGATATATTCCTTTAGGGCCCCCAATTCGGGCTCTGAAAGGGGGAAGATTCGCCCAAAAGGAATTTCTGAGCCGGGTAACAGGTCAATGGGGCAGTCATAAGGGCGGTGGGGGGGTAGAGTATCAGCTCCCCGTTTGCTGAACACATCTAGAAACCCATGGTAGGCCGCAGGGATTACTTGTTTTAATTCAGCTTCCACCTCAGAGCACAGGAGGATTTGGGGGGTCCCTGGGCCCGAAGTGCGGCAGTATATCCGACAGTATGGGGAAGGGAACGTGATTACTCCGGTTTCCCAGTCAATCTGGGGGTTATGGGCCCGTAACCATGGGAGCCCCAGAATGACTGGGAAGAGGGGTGAAGCTATAGCATCCAGGCGGAGGAGTTCCTGGTGCTGGCCGGCAATGACAGTGGTGATGGAGGGGGTTTCCTGGTTCACTACCCCCGATTTTATTCGGGAACCGTCGGCCAAATAAATATTGAACCCCTTTTGTTTCAATTGAAGGGGAATACCCTGCTGGTGAGCAAAATTAATATCCACGAAGCAGCTGCATGCCCCAGAGTCAATTATGGCCGATACTTCCACGGTCCTTTCTGGAAGCTGAAAGGAAAGGGGCACCACTAAGTATTGGGATGGACCAACATTGCCAAGGGATAAGGAAGAAGAGGTGCACTTACTCAGTTTCTGCGGGCAGGAACGCGCCATATGACCAGCTTCTCCACAATAGAGGCACAGGTTCTGGGATCGTCTGCGCAGATGTTCCTCTGGGGATAGTTTAGGCCGTGCCAGGCCGAGCTGCATGGGTTCGGGGTTGTCTCCAGGTGGCCGGTTTTGGATGACTGGCCTAGGTGTTTGACTGGGACCCTGAAATGATCCCCAGGGATTTCCATGACCCTGGCCGGACCTCTCAAACCTGCGTTCCCGCAGTCTACGGTCAATTTTAATGGTCAGTGCTATTAGGTCCTCTAAAGTCTCAGGTACCTCCACCCGGGCGAGCTCGTCTTTCAGGCCGTCTGATAGGCCAACACGGAACTGATGCAGGAGTGCGAACTCGTTCCAGCGAGTATCCCCCATCCACCGCCTAAATTCAGATGCGTACTCCTCCGCCGCTCGGCGGCCTTGCCGGAGTGTGTACAGAGTAGCTTCAGCAGAAGCTGCCCGCTGCGGGTCATCATAAAGGATGGCCATAGCATCAAAAAAACTGTCAACCGAACCAAGGTGAGGGTCATTTTTTCCCCGTAATCGATGGGCCCAGTCTTGGGGTTCACCCTGCAGGAGGGATATGACGAACCCCACCTTCACGGATTCAGTCACGAAGGTTCGGGGTTGTAGCTCAAAATAGAGGAGGCAGGACTCGCGGAATGCTCTGAACCGTGTGCGGTCCCCGTGGAAACGTTCTGGTAAGGGTACTCGGGGGTCGGCCGCCGGGAGTGGTGCGAGTGCCCCAGACACCAGCACAGGGGCTGCTGGAGGTGTGGGGACCGCGGCCTGTGGGGCAGGAACGGATATAGTGCAGGCCTGGAATTGAGTTTCAATCTGCTGACATCTATCCTGCAGGGCCGATACGGCCTGTGTCAAATTGGATAGGTGCCTGCAGATCTCCTCCAGCGGCGAGGGACCTCCTCTAGACTCAGTCATGGCCTTCTGGTACTGTAAGGGACCGCCCGGCGGTACTACTAGCACTCCACTGAATAGGCGTCCCCAGCGCACGGAGTCTAAGTCCCAGGGTGCTTGTTCACCAGGGCCCCTGATGGTGGGGATGGACTTGGAGCTCCCTGAGACCAGGTCGTGACTACCGGGTGCGTCCGTCAGTGGTAGTAGTATGCGCAAGGGGCTCCCACGGGGAAGAGTCTGATGTGAGGAGGTCAGAAGACCCCACTGCACGGGATGGATGGATGGATGAGCAGGGTCAGACGGGCCGGGTTGGTAACAGAGAGGGCGGCAAGGTACAAGGCAGCGGGCATAGAATGGTCGGGTCACACGCCAAGTCAGCAACAGCAGGTCAAATCCAATAGGGGGCATTCAGGAGAGAGGTCAGGCAAAGCAAGGGTCAGAACAGGCGAAAACAGCAAGGTCAGGTTCAATCCGGGTCAATAACTTACAGGGTACAGGTTCACAGGATTCAGAATGCAGGAAAGACCAGAAGGCACTGAATGACAGCTCAGGGTCGTTTAAATATCCCGCCCTGCGCTGCCATTGGTGCCCAGCGGGCGGCCGCGGCTTCTACTGCGCATGCGCGAACTCGAACGCCGCGGCCGGCCCGGAACCAGTGCTCGAGTCCCTGCGCCGGGCGGCATACTGCGCCTGCGCCGGGACCAACGCGGCGGGGATCGAGGGGATCCCTGACACCCTGGCTTGTGACCCTGACCATTCTCTCCACCTGCTCCTCCTGTACCTACCTGCCCGATAGTTATCGACCCGGCCTGCCTAACTACGTTGTGCTCTACATGTGTATGTACCTGGGTATCTGTATCAGTTTAGATTTGGGTTTGTTTCACCTTGTTGTATGTATTTGTGTTAGCTTGAGGTTTGGTGCACTGTGTTTATATTTGTATTGTTAGTCTTTAACCGCTTGCCGCCCTGCCACTGTGTATATACGTGTGCAGGGCGGCAGTGGAGCGCAAAACCACGTTTAAAAACGGGTTCCGCACTCCCGACACTTTCGCCGGCAGGGGGCGCGCGCGCGCGCTCCCGCCGACCCGCGGGTGACACTATTTGATCCAGGAGGGATCAATCATTAGATTTCAGCCAGTGATTTCTGGCTGAAATCACATGATCGGTCCCTGTCCTATCCTGTCCTGTGTTGACATACACACAGGGCAGGATATGATGTCATTCTTCTCTGCCTGGACACATTCCGTTCCAGACAAAGAAGATGTCAGGAATGGACTCAGCACTGGTGGTGGGACTCCCCTGCCGTGTGGGCTGCAGTACCAGAGCTGACCAGCGGGTGCTCTCAGCACTGGTGGTGGGACTCGCCTGCCGTGTGGGCTGCAGTACCAGAGCTGACCAGCGGGTGCTCTCAGCACTGGTGGTGGAACTCACCTGCCGTGTGGGCTGCAGTACCAGAGCTGACCAGCGGGTGCTCTTAGCAGCCAGAAGCTCACAATCAGCCAAACCTGGGGCTGATTACAGAAAGGTGTATATAAGGCATGACCAGGCCTGTGCTCTGGGCCTTGGTGTATGTTTTCCCATGAGCCTCTGTACCTGTATCCTGTGGTCCTGCTTCGTTGCTGACCCGGCTTGATCCTGATCTCTGTTGACCGTCTCCTGTTCTGACTACTGGCTCATCCCTGACTATTCTTCTGCCTACTCCTATGCTGTTTGACCTCCTGTTGCTGTACCTTGGCTTGTGACCCGTTTACTCTTTGCCTGCTGCTCTGTACTGATCTGCCTCCACCGTTACTGACCCGGCTTGTCTGACCACGCTAACTACTCTGCCATCCATCCATCCTGCACGGATCCAGCCGTACCTGCACATACCTCTGGCGGATCCCCCTACCACTAGCAGGTGTACTCAGGGGCCGCGACCTGGTCTCAGTCCTGCGCCAAGTCCATCCCCACCATCAGGGGCTCTGGTGAAAAGGCAGACTGGGGCTTAGACTCCGCGCCCTGGGGAATCCTGCCCTGAGGGCCGCTAGAGGTACCACCAGGCAGTCGTTACAGAACCCTACGGCCGGCCTGACCATTCCACCTCTCCAGCCCTGACTACGCCTGTGTTCCTGCACCACCTAAAGATTAGTGGAAGGTTAGTTTGTTCACTGTGCGTTTATATAGATATATATCTGGGTGGCTAATAATAAACTGTATTATATTACCTGCGTTTCCCTGTGTCAGTCCACACCTTTCTGGTCATTCCTTGATTCCTGACAGAAGAAGACATCCAAAAAGTGAGTACACAAGCACTACACTACAGTTAGAACACTCTAGGACACATTTAACCCCCTGATCGCCCCCCCCCCTCCAGTTAACCCTTCACTGCCCTGTCACCAGTGTCACTGATCAGTGAACCAATTTTTACTGATCACTGTATCAGTGTCGCTGGCGACTTCCGATAGTGTTAGCGCCCCTCCCAGATAGCGCCAGACTGCCCGCCAGTACACCAGTAATCCCGTTTAACCCCTTGATCGCCCCCCCCAGTTAACCCCTTCACTGCCCTGTCACCAGTGTCACTGATCAGTGAACCAATTTTTATTGATCACTGTATCAGTGTCGCTGGCGACTTCCGATAGAGTTAGCGCCCCTCCCAGATAGCGCCAGTTTGCCCGCCAGTTCCCCTAGTAATCCTGTTTAACCCCTTGATCGCCCCCCCAGTTAACCCCTTCACTGCCCTGTCACCAGTGTCACTGATCAGTGAACCAGTTTTTACTGATCACTGCATCAGTGTCGCTGGCGACTTCCGATAGTGTTAGCGCCCCTCCCAGATAGCGCCAGATTGCCCGCTAGTACACCAGTAATCCCATTTAACCCCTTAATCTCCCCCCCCCAGTTAACCCATTCACTGCCCTGTCACAAGTGTCACTGATCAGTGAACCGATTTTTACTGATCACTGTATCAGTGTCGCTGGCGACTTCCGATAGTGTTAGCGCCCCTCCCAGATAGCGCCAGATTGCCCGCCAGTACACCAGTAATCCCGTTTAACCCCTTGATCGCCCCCCCCCCCTCCAGTTAACCCCTTCACTGCCCTGTCACCAGTGTCACTGATCAGTGAACCAATTTTTACTGATCACTGTATCAGTGTCGCTGGCGACTTCCGATAGTGTTAGCGCCCCTCCCAGATAGCGCCAGTTTGCCCACTAGTGCACCAGAAATCCCATTTAACCCCTTGATCGCCCCCCTCCCCCCCCCCAGTTAACCCCTTCACTGCCCTGTCACCAGTGTCATTGATTACAGTGAACAGATTTTTACTGATCACTGTATTAGTGTCACTGGTGACTTCCGATAGTGTTAGCGCCCCTCCTAGATAGCGCCAGTTTGCCCGCTAATGCACGGGATTTTTTTTACCAAAAACATGTAGCAGAATACATTTTGGCTTAAATTTATGACTAACTTTGAGTTTACGATATATTTTTTATAGCTGAAAGTAGAAAATATTGTTTTTTTTCAAAATTTTCGTGGTTTTTTTGTTTATAGCGCAAAAAATAAAAAGCGCACAGGTGATCAAATACCACCAAAAGAAAGCTCTATTTGTGTGAAAAAAAGGACGTAAATTTTGTTTGGGTACAGCATTGCATGACCGCGCAATTATCATTTGAAGTAGTGCAGCGCCAAACAGCAAAAAAAGGCCTGGTCATTAAGGGGGGTAAATCCTCTGGGGCTCAAGTGGTTAATAAAGTGTCTTATTTATACCATATCTGAAGCTTTCCCTGTGTCAGTCCACACACTTCTGGTCACACCTGCATCTCTGACATTACACCAAGGCCACAAACCTGACCAGAAGTGGCTGCACAGGGAGGCCATCTTGGCTTATTGTTGCTGGGAAGGATGGATCTTGATGAGGTGGTGTATTTATCTCTGCTAGTGTTTGATGACAAAGACTATGCTTATCAGACTCCTAAGGAGTATACCCGGGATCAACTGCTAGAGTGTATAAGGATCGCTCATTGTCTAGTTGATCAGGGCACAGAGTTTTCTGAGGTGCAGCCATTGATCCAGGTTTGTGCTGAGTTGGCTCGGTCCTGTACCCCTGAAAGCAGGGATGACTTTTTTCCCCCATTTAGTGTGGATCAAGTGGAATCACTGGTATGGTTGTTGGAGGATGATCCAGATTGTTTCCATGAGCACTATGCAGCATGTCCATCACATGTGCTTATGGATTGCATAAAAGCAGTGCAGTCTTTGATCAGACAGGCTAGGTGTAAGCTGAGTTTTGTTAAACCAGTACTGCAGACATGGACAGATTTGTTACACCCAGCCTCAGTTGGCTTGCAACATCATTCCTCTGCTCAAGGCACTCTTCCTGCATCCCCGACAGCACCCCCAGTGATGGCCCAGTATACTCTGCTAACTACCACATACCAGTCCCCTGCTCCCACTCGCTGCACCTATCCATTCTTCAACCCTGTAAAGAAGTCCTCTGTAGCAACTGCTCCCTCCTCTGTTCCATCCTCCAGCTCTTCTCTGTCTCCAGCTGCTGCATCCGTTTACAAACCTGCGCTTACTTACAGTGCTCCGGTAACTAAAACCAGGAAAAGGCGAAAGTTCTTTCCAACCAATACCATCCTGCCAGTATCCAAACCGGTCAGCCTCCCATGTGAGAACCTGCCTTCCGTGGTGCAGCCTGGTGCCTCGGCGCCCACAATTCAGCCTGATGCCTCTACCCAGCCTGATGCCTCTACCCAGCCTGATGCCTCTACCCAGCCTGATGCCTCTACCCAGCCTGATGCCTCTACCCAGCCTGATGCCTCTACCCAGCCTGATGCCTCTACCCAGCCTGATGCCTCGGATGCCTCTACCCAGCCTGATGTCTCCATTCAGCCTGATGTCTCCATTCAGCCTGATGTCTCCATTCAGCCTGATGTCTCCATTCAGCCTGATGTCTCCATTCAGCCTGATGTCTCCATTCAGCCTGATGTCTCCATTCAGCCTGATGTCTCCATTCAGCCTGATGTCTCCATTCAGCCTGATGTCTCCATTCAGCCTGATGTCTCCATTCAGCCTGATGTCTCCATTCAGCCTGATGTCTCTACCCAGCCTGATGAACTGATCCAGCCAGATGATCCTATTATGCCAGATGACTCGATGCCTGCTGTTCCGCCAGATGACTCGATGCCTGCTGTTCTGCCAGTTGACTCTGTGCCCGCAGTCTTGCCAGACGACTCGGGGCCCGCAGTCTTGCCAGACGACTCAATGCCTGCAGTCTTGCCAGATGGCTCGATGCCCGCTGTTCCACCAGATGACTCGATGCCTGCTGTTCCGCCAGTTGACTCTGTGCCCGCGGTCTTGCCAGACGACTCGGGGCCCGCGGTCTTGCCAGATGACTCGATGCCCGCAGTCTTGCCAGATGATCCAATGCCTGATGACCAGATGCCCACTGTGATGCCTGGTGACCCGATGCCCGCGGTCGAGCAAGACGATCCAATGTCTGATGACCCGGTGCCCGCTGTTGTACCTGGTGACCCGATGCCCGCTGTTGAGCCAGATGGCCCGGTGCCTGCCGCCCTGCCTGGTTGCCCGGTGCCCGCCGCTCCGCCTGGGGGCCAGGTACCTGCTGCTCCGCCTGGTGGCCCGGTGCCTGCTGCTCCGCCTGGTGGCCCGGTGCCTGCTGCTCCGCCTGGTGGCCCGGTGCCTGCTGCTCCGCCTGGTGGCCCGGTGCCTGCTGCTCCGCCTGGTGGCCCGGTGCCTGCTGCCCTGCCTGGTGGCCCGGTGCCCAGCTCGAAGTGCCTCCGTCCGTTGCCCAGCTCGAAGTGCCTCCGTCCGTTGCCCAGCTCGAAGTGCCTCCGTCCGTTGCCCAGCCCGAAGTGCCTCCGTCCGTTGCCCAGCCCGAAGTGCCTCCGTCCGTTGCCCAGCCCGAAGTGCCTCCGTCCGTTGCCCAGCCCGAAGTGCCTCCGTCCGTTGCCCAGCTCGAAGTGCCTCCGTCCGTTGCCCAGCTCGAAGTGCCTCCGTCCGTTGCCCAGCTCGAAGTGCCTCCGTCCGTTGCCCAGCTCGAAGTGCCTCCGTCCGTTGCCCAGCTCGAAGTGCCTCCGTCCGTTGCCCAGCTCGAAGTGCCTCCGTCCGTTGCCCAGTCCGATGTGCCAGTCTTTGATATCCCGCCAGTCACCGGACCCGGGCGGTGGAACATTTTGCCCAGCTAAGACTGTTTGGAGCGTCCTGAGGCCACTCCTTGAGGGGGGGTGTCAGGGATCTCCTCGATCCCCGCCACAATGGTCCCGGCGCAGGCGCAGTGCACTGCCCTGTGCAGGGACACGGGCACTAGGTCCGGGCCGGCCGTGGCGTTCGAGTTCGCGCATGCGCAGTAGAAGCCGCGGCCGCCCGCTGGGCACCAATGGCAGCGCAGGGCGGGATATTTAAATGGCCCTGAGCTGTCATTCAGTGCCTTCTGGTCTTTCCTGCATCCTGTGATTCTGCGAACGTGTACCCTGTAAGTTATTGACCCGGATTGTACCTGACCTTGCTGTTTTCTCCTATCCTGACCCTTGCTTTGCCTGACCTCTCTCCTGGATGCCCCCTATTGGATTTGACCTGCTGTTGCTGACCTGGCGTGTGACCCGACCATTCTCTGCCCGCTGCCTTGTACCTTACTGTCCTCTCTCTTACACCGACCCGGCCCGTCTGACCTTGCTCATCCATCCATCCGCCCATCCCTCGCAGTGGGGTCTTCTGACCTCCTCATATCAGACTCTTTCCCGTGGGAGCCCTTGGCGCATACCACTACCACTGACGGATGCACCCAGTAGCCACGACCTGGTCTCGGGGGGCTCCAAGTCCATCCCCACCATCAGGGGCCCTGGTGAACAAACACCCTGGGATTTAGACTCCGTGCGCTGGGGACGCCTATTCAGTGGAGTGCTAGTGGTACCGCCGGGCGGTCCCTTACAGTACCAGAAGGCCATGACTGAGTCTAGAGGAGGGCCCTCTCCGCTTGAGGAGATCTGCAGGCACCTATCTAATTTGACACAGGCCGTATTGGCCCTGCAGGACAGATGTCTGCAGATTGAGAATCAGTTCCAGACCTGCACTATATCCGTTCCTGCCCCACAGGCCGTGGTCCCCGCACCCCCGGCCGTAGCAGCCCCTGTGCCAGCTTCTGGGGCTTCCGCACCACTCCCGGCGGCCGAACCCCGAGTACCCTTACCAGAACGTTTCCACGGGGACCGCACATGCTTCAGGTCGTTCCGTGAGTCCTGCCTTCTCTATTTTGAGTTACAACCACGGACCTTTGTGACTGAATCCGTGAAGGTGGGGTTTGTCATCTCCCTCCTGCAGGGTGAACCCCAAGACTGGGCCCACCGACTGCGGGGAAAAAATGACCCTCACCTTAGTTCGGTTGATAATTTTTTTGACGCAATGGCCATCCTATATGACCACCCACAGCGGGCAGCTTCTGCTGAAGCTACTTTGTACACGCTCCGGCAAGGCCGTCGAGCGGCGGAGGAGTACGCGTCAGAGTTTAGGCGCTGGATGGGGGACACGCTGGAACGAGTTTGCACTACTGCATCAGTTCCGTATAGGCCTATCAGAAGGCCTGAAAGATGAGCTCGCCCAGGTGGAGGTGCCTGAGACTTTAGAGGACTTAATTGCGCTGACCATTAAGATTGACCGTAGACTGCGGGAACGCAGGTTTGAGAGGTCCGGTCAGGGTCATGGAAATCCCTGGGGGTCATTTCAAGGTCCCAGCCAAGCAACTAGGCCAAACATCCAGAACCGGCCACCTGGAGATATCCCTGAACCCATGCAACTCGGCCTGGCACGGCCTAAACTATCTCCAGAGGAACACCAGCGCAGACTATCCCAGAACCTGTGCCTCTACTGTGGTGAAGCTGGTCATATGGTACGATCCTGCCCGCAGAAACTGAGTAAGTGCACCTCTTCTTCCTTGTCCATTGGCAATGTTAGTCCATCCCAATACTTAGTGGTGCCCCTTTTCTTTCAGCTTCCAGAAAGGACCGTGGAAGTGTCAGCCATAGTTGATTCGGGGGCATGCAGCTGCTTCTTGGACATTAATTTTGCTCACCAGCAGGGTATTCCCCTCCAATTAAAACAGAAAGGGTTCAATATTTATTTGGCCGACGGTTCCCGGATAAAATCGGGGGTAGTGAACCAGGAAACCCCCTCCATCGCCACTGTCATTGCCAGCCAGCACCAGGAACTCCTCCGCCTGGATGCTATAGCTTCACCCCTTTTCCCAGTCATTTTGGGGCTCCCATGGTTACGGGCCCATAACCCCCAAATTGACTGGGAGACCGGAGTAATATCGTTCCCTTCCCCATACTGTCAGGTATACTGCCGCACTTCGGGCCCGGGGGTCCCCCAAATCCTCCTGTGCTCTGAGGAGGATGCCGAATTAAAACAAGTAATCCCTGCAGCCTACCATGAGTTTCTGGATGTGTTCAGCAAACGGGGAGCCGATACTCTACCCTCCCACCGCCCATATGACTGTCCCGTTGACCTGTTACCTGGCTCAGAAATTCCTTTTGGGCGAATCTTCCCCCTTTCGGAGCTCGAATTGGGGGCCCTGAAGGAATATATCAAGGACAGCCTCCAGAAGGGGTTCATCCGCCCTTCCACTTCACTGGCGGGGGCGGGAATTTTCTTTGTTGAAAAGGACAAAACCTTAAGGCCGTGTATCGATTACCGGGAGTTGAACAGGGTCACAATAAAGAACCGTTACCCACTGCCGTTAGTACCGGAGTTATTCCAAAGTTTTTAAAAGCAGCAGTGGTTTTTACAAAGCTGGATTTGATGGGAGCGTACAACTTGGTTCGCATAAGGGAGGGGGACGAGTGGAAGACGGCATTCCGCACCCGCTTCGGCCACTTTGAATATTTGGTCATGCCGTTCGGGTTGTGCAATGCTCCAGCCACTTTTCAACACTTTGTGAATGATATTTTTAGGGACTTCCTGGATGTCTTTGTTATCATCTATTTAGACGACATTTTGTTTTTCTCCCCTTCTTTGGGGGAACACAGAATACATGTAGCAAGGGTATTGGGGCGATTGCGGCAGCATGGGTTGTACGCCAAGGCAGAGAAATGTTGCTTCGAACAATCCAGCATTACTTTCTTGGGCCTGATTATCTCCACCGTGGGGGTCGCGATGGATCCTCAGAAAGTCGCTGCAATACTGGATTGGCCTGAACCCACGGACAGGAAAGGCGTCCAACGATTTATCGGTTTTGCAAATTTTTACCGGAAGTTCATCAAGAACTTCTCGGGTCTGGTCTCCCCCATTACTCAGCTAACCAAGCTGGGAACCCGGTTCAGATGGACACCAGAGGCTCAGGAAGCTTTTGAAGCCTTGAAGAAGCTGTTCACCTCGGCACCCATTTTGGGTCACCCAGACGCCGCCCTGCCCTACATCTTAGAGGTGGATGCATCGGAGAATGCAGTAGGTTCCATCCTCTCCCAGCGGAAAGGCACCAAGGAATTACTCCACCCTGTAGCATTCTTCTCACGGAAGCTTACCCCAGCGGAGAAGAATTATGATATCGGTGATCAAAACGGCGTTAGAGGAATGGAGGTACCTGCTGGAAGGCGCTGTGCACCTCATCTTGATATTTACTGACCACAAAAACCTGGAATATCTGAGAACCGCCAAGCGTCTACGCCCACGACAGGCAAGATGGGCACTATTCTTTTCAAGATTTAACTTCCACATTACGTATCGGCCTGGATCAAAGAACACAAAGCCAGATGCGTTATCGCGTATGTACGAGGACGCCAAGGAGATCCCAGTGCCCGACACCATCTTGTCCTCGGGTAACTTCTTGGCCCTTCAGTCAGACCCTCGTTCCAAGATAATGGAGGCATCCACAACCGTCTCTACCCCAGTCGGAGGGCCCCTCCAGAACAAGGGGGGACTCCTATGGAGGGAAGATCGGATTGTGGTGCTGGAGGAAGCCCGAACCCTGGTCTTGGGGCATTGCCATGACCACCCGATGGCGGGGCACTTTGGCCCAGAAAAGACCCTGGAACTTCTCCGACACTCCTTCTGGTGGCCGGACATGGCTAAAGATTGTAAGGGCTATGTAAGGTCCTGTATCACCTGCCAGAAGAACAAGCCATCAAGGAACAAAGTTTGGGGTCTGCTGCGACCCTTACCGATTCCTGAACAACCTTGGCAGAAGATCTCGCTAGACTTTATAGTCGAGCTTCCGCCATCGCTAGACCACACGGCAATCCTGGTGGTCGTGGACCGCTTATCCAAGATGGCCCACTTCATCCCGTTGAAGAAAACCCCCTCGGCAGCCGAGACTGCGCGAGTCTTCATTCGTGAGGTGGTAAGGCTGCATGGGGTCCCCGAAGACATTGTCTCGGACCGGGGGGTCCAGTTTAAGTCAAGATTTTGGAGAGCACTGTGCAAAGCCCTGGACATCAAATTGTCCCTCTCCTCTGCGTTCCACCCTCAAACTAACGGACAAACCGAAAGGACCAATCAGACCCTGGAGCATTACTTACGATGCTACACATCGTTTACTCAAGATGACTGGATGCCACTTCTACCCCTAGCGGAATTCGCGTACAACAACGCTTGCCATTCAGCGACGGGACAGTCCCCGTTCTTTGCCAACTATGGTTTTCACCCCGTCTTCCTCCCGGATCTGGTCTCGGAATGCCCAGTTCCAGCAACGCAAGATGTGGTAACATTTTTCTCCGCGAACAAAAAGAAACTTCAAGAGGCCATCAGTCGGGCCCAGGAAGACTACAAGAAGGCATTCAACAGGAAACGGAGGGGAGATCTGGTGTTGCGGCCTGGGGAGAAGGTTTGGCTAGCAACATCCAATTTAAAGATGCTTTGCCCTTCGAAGAAATTGGGACCCAAATTTATAGGCCCTTTTTGCATTAAGCGGATGGTCAACGAAGTGGCCTACGAACTCGTCCTTCCTGACACACTCAAGATCCACCCAGTCTTCCATGTGTCCCTGCTGAAGCCAGTGATCCCAGATGCCTTCCCTGAACGAGAATCTAGACCCCAGGAGGCCATAACGGTTGAGGGAGAAGAAGAATTTGAGGTAGAAACAATCCTGAAGTGCCGAAGGAGGGGGGGCCAGACCCAATTCCTTATCAAATGGAAGGGCTATGACCCTGAGGACAATTCTTGGGAACCAGCCCATAATGTCCATGCACCCAGACTTGTCCGGAGGTTTTTTCGCGATCACCCGTGGTGGAGAGATCGGGTGGGCATCCGGAGGTTGACCATAGGGGGGGGGCAATGTCAGGGACCTCCTCGATCCCCGCCGCGATGGTCCCGGCGCAGGCGCAGTGCACCGCCCTGTGCAGGGACACGGGCACTAGGTCCGGGCCGGCCGCGGCGTTCGAGTTCGCACATGCGCAGTAGAAGCCGCGGCCGCCCGCTGGGCACCAATGGCAGCGCAGGGCGGGATATTTAAATGGCCCTGAGCTGTCATTCAGTGCCTTCTGGTCTTTCCTGCATCCTGTGATTCTGCAAACCTGTACCCTGTAAGTTATTGACGCGGATTGTACCTGACCTTGCTGTTTTCTCCTATCCTGACCCTTGCTTTGCCTGACCTCTCTCCTGGATGCCCCCTATTGGATTTGACCTGCTGTTGCTGACCTGGCGTGTGACCCGACCATTCTCTGCCCGCTGCCTTGTACCTTACCGTCCTCTCTGTTACCGACCCGGCCCGTCTGACCTTGCTCATCCATCCATCCATCCGCCCATCCCTCGCAGTGGGGTCTTCTGACCTCCTCATATCAGACTCTTTGGGAGCCCTTGGCGCATACCACTACCACTGACGGACGCACCCAGCAGCCACGACCTGGTCTCGGGGGGCTCCAAGTCCATCCCCACCATCAGGGGCCCTGGTGAACAAGCACCCTGGGACTTAGACTCCGTGCGCTGGGGACGCCTATTCAGTGGAGTGCTAATGGTACCGCCGGGCGGTCCCTTACAGGAGGGGTACTGTCAGGAATGGACTTGCCAATAGTGGTGGGACTCACCTGCCTTGTGGGCTGCAGTACCAGGGCTGGCCAGCGCATGCTCTCAACAACCAGAGGTTCACTTCGGCAATTAGCCATCACCTGGGGCTGATTGCAGATGTATTTAAGGGATGGCCAGACCTGCAGTCTGTGCCTTGGTGTGTGTTTTTCCATGGGCCCCTGTATCTTGTAACCTGCATTCCTGTTCCTGCCTGACTTGTTGCCGACCCTGCCTGATCCTGACCTCTGCTGACTTCTCCTGTTTTGATCTCTGGCTTGTGACCCTGACCATTCTCTCCGCCTGCTCCTCCTGTGCCTACCTGCCCGATAGTTATCGACCCGGCCTGCCTAACTACGTTGTGCTCTACATGTGTATGTACCTGGGTATCTGTATCAGTTTAGGTTTGGGTTTGTTTCACCTTGTTGTATGTATTTGTGTTAGCTTGGGGTTTGGTGCACTGCGTTTATGTTTGTATTGTTAGTCTTTAATAAAGCGTCTTATTTATACCATATCTGAAGCTTGCGTTTCCCTGTGTCAGTCCACACACTTCTGGTCACACCTGCATCTCTGACAATAGGTCAGGGGCGGGGCCAGCCGGGGACATCATCCGAGTGTTCCCGCCCCATGTGACATCATTGATGTCACATGGGGTGGGATCACATGCTTGATGTCCCTGGCTGGCCCCGCCCCTTACCTATATAAGAAATGTCAGGGAGACTGGCTGCATAAGGCTGGTGAGCCTAGTCGAGTGCAGAACGGTTTTTCTTTTTTTTTCTTTTTTCGGGGAGCCGTGACATCGTGATTGACGTTGGATCTACTTCGGGGGACATTGTTTTATTAAAGGACTTGTCAAAGACCCTGTACTGTGTTTTTTTACACTACACTTTCTTTTTTTGTGAATTAGTAGCGGTACCATGTACCGCAGACTCATTCACGTGGGGGGGGCGGGATCTGGGGGCCCCCTTGTTAAAGGGGTCTTCCAGATTGTGATAAGCCCCCCGCCCGCAGACCCCCACAACCACCGGCCAGGATTGTGGGGAAGAGGTCCTTGTCCCCATCAACATGGGGACAAGGTGCTTTGGGGGGGAGCCCCCCTGCCCCAAATCACCCCCCCATGTTGAGGGCATGTGGCTTGGTATGGTTCAGGAGGGGTGGCGCTCGCTCATCTCCCCCCCTTTCCTGACCTTCCGGGCTGCATGCTCGGATAAGGGTCTGGTATGGATATTGGGGGGGACTCCACGCTGTTTTTTTTTTAAAATTTCGGCGTGGAGTTACCCCTTAATATCCATACCAGACCCGAAGGGCTTGGTATGGATGGGAGGAGGGACCCCACGTTGTTTTTTTATTATTTATTTAATTCAAGGAAATGATTTAAAATTCAGCTGTCAGTGGGGAACCCCGATGACAGCTGAAACATTACTTCTGTCCCTGCAGAGAGCTGCGCTATTATATTTGACATTAAAAAGTATAGAGGATGCAACATTGTATCTATTTGTATCCATTTCGGATATAGATGGTTTTATTCGGATACAAATAGATACAATGTTGCAACCTCTATACTTTTTAATGTCAAATATAATAGCGCAGCTCTCTGCAGGGACAGAAGTAATTACTTTGCTATTATATTTGCCGGCCATAGACGGGGTGAAAATCGAACGATTTTTTTTTACCGTTGGTGGTAACATCGGCTGATTGAACAACCGATTTTTCGTTTTTTTGTTTTTTTTTTAAACGGCCAGTTTTCGCCCCATCTATGGCCTGCATTTTTTTTTTTTCTTTTTTTTATTCTTCTTTTTCATTTTCTTCTTCTTTTTCTTGCAGGTCACGGCTCATGTGCAGATTTTTTATCAGTAAAAAGATCGGCCGTTTGCAAAATTGGCAGATTTTTATCCAAATTTACCGATAAAAAAAGTAGCAAAATCCCAAAAAATGGCCGACCAATTAACCCACTAACGACCCGAAAATCGGCCGATTTTTATCCAAATTTACAGATAAAAAAAGTAGCAAAATCACAAAAAATGGCCGACCAATTAACCCACTAACCGCCCGAAAATCAGCCAATTTTTTTTTCGGACGATTTTAGACCCATCTAAAGCAGGCCATAGATAGGTCTAAAATCGGCCGATTTTTCAGCCGAAAAAAAAATCAGAGGATTTTCGGGCTGTTAGTGGGTTAATTGGTCGTCCGTTTTTCGGGATTTTGGCACATTTTTTTATCAGTAAATTTGGAAAAAATTTGGCCGATTTTGCCAATCATTGCCGCGAAAATTGGCAGATCAGAAAAATCGTCCGATTTTTTTCCAACTTTACCGATAAACAAAATGTGCCAAAATCCCGAAAAACGGCCGACCAATTATCCCACTAACGGAAGAGGCCCTTGTCCCCATCAACATGGGGACAAGGTGCTTTGGGGGGGAGCCCCCCCTGTACCAAAGCACCCATGTTGAGGGCATGTGGCCTAGTATGGTTCAAGAGGGGGGGGACGCTCGCTCGTCCCCCCCCCTTTCCTGACCTGCCGGGCCCCCAGATCCCCCCCCCCCCACGTCACCCTGGCTTACTGCATAAGGCTGGTGAGCCTCGGTCGGGAGCGGAACGTTTTCTTTTTTTTTTTCGGCTCGCTGGCGCCTGACACTGTGATTGACGTTGGATCTACTTCGGGGGACATTGTTTTATTAAAGAACTTCTCAAAGACCGTGTCCTGTGGTTTTTTACACTACACTTTGTTTTTTTGTGAATTAGTAGCGGTACCATGTACCGCATACTCATTCACGTAGGGGGGGGGGCAGGATCTGGGGGCCCCCTTGTTAAAGGGGGCTTCCAGATTCTGATAGGCCCCCCCACCCGCAGACCCCCACAACCATCGGCCAGGGTTGTGGGGAAGAGGCCCTTGTCCCCATCAACATGGGGACAAGGTGCTTTGGGGGGAGCCCCCCTGCCCCAAAGCACCCCCCCATGTTGAGGGCATGTGGCCTGGTATGGTTTAGGAGGGGGGGCACTTGCTCGTCCCCCCTCCCCTTTCTTAACCTGCCGGGCTGCATGCTCGGATAAGGGTCTGGTATGGATTTTGGGGGAAATCCCAAGCTGTTTTTTATTTAATTTTAACGTGGAGTTACCCCTTAATATCCATTCCAGACCCGAAGGGTTTGGTGTGGATGGGATGGGGGACCCCATGCCCTTTTTTATTTATTATGGTGCTGGTTTTTAAATCTAATTTTCCCTTTTTTTTTTCTTCACTATAGCTCAGAAATTCACCTGTCACTTCCCCCAGCTAAAAGAGAAATTTTTCTTGGAATTTATATCCCTAAAGGAAAAAATGTTTACTTTGAGTTTATTAAAAGATACAAAGTTTTCTGTAACTTTGGGGAAAGTGACTTCTAAGCTTGCGAACTATAGTGAAGAAAAAAAGGCTGGCATTTGCATTTGAAAATCAGTGCCGACATATACTTTGTATTGCGACAAAAATTATTAACAATTGTGTAAACCGAGGCATTATTTTCAATGGATTTTCATTCGTAAACTGAAAATTACGTTAACCGAGGCGTTGGTAAACTGAGGTACGCCTGTATTAGTATTGCAGTCCTTTGTATTGGGATACATAGAACCAACATACTTCTGAATTGGCAACATAGCACAACATTTGTGGCACATTTGAGATATCTGGCTAGTTACACTGACCTTGCCCAGGGACTTAGGGTTGATTCACACCACAGAAATACAGGTGGGATTAGTGTTCAACAGCTCTGTGGATTAGTGGTTAGCACTGTTACTTCACAACGCTAGGGTGGTTGGTTTGAATCCCAACAACAGCAATGAATTTGCATGATCTCTGTGTGACTACCCTAACATACATGTGCTGGTGGCAGCATCTTTGCTTTCTGTCTAAATAATCCCTAGAATGTGTAGCACCTTATGTGAATGTCAAACAATGGGATGAGATAAGGGCCTGGACTAATGATTGATTGGATAATGCTGGTTTGCACTCCACCTCCTTTTGGGAAAGTTTGTCAAACCATGAGAAGAGTGAGCGAGAGAGAGAGAGAGAGAGAAAAGGATTAAAAAAAAAAAAAAAATTATGGCATGGAGTCCCCCCCAAATCCATAACAGACCCTTATCTGAGCACGATAGTATGCAGATACCGCATGCCTTCAAAGATTTATTTCCTTTGTTGAATTGCCTGCTTGGTTCACACTAGATGTGATTTAAAATTGTGCTTTTTGTTGGCAATTTCACCGTTTTTTCTGTAGATTTACCAATGAGTTATTGCGTTTTCAATTGTGTTTTGCATTGCGATTTCTATTGTAGTCTATATGTGAAATCGCTACAAAATGCTGAAAAAGTTAGACAAGAACTACTTTTGAAATTGTGCTGCAGCAAATCGCTTACGTTAAGACACTCACATCCACATTCATTAGATCGGATATCAGGTACAATTTCAATTCCCAAATCGCACCTGAAATTGTGCACCCTGGATGCGACTTGGCATGCGATTTGCATGGCATGGCGACTTGCGAATCGTAAGCCAAGTCGCACCCTATTGTCTGCTATTAGAGCAGTCACATGAGTGCGTTTCCGACACTGATTTCTAAAGTAGTACATGTACTACTTTTGTGACGATTTGCATAAATATCTGTGTCAGATGTCTTGCAAATCGTAAGCAAATTAGCATCTTCACTGTACGTCGCACAATTTCTAAATCGGCTTTGATGTGACCGCGGTGTAAGGCCTTCTTATGTTTGATTTCCTGAGTGTTTTTCCGATTTATGGGAAATGCCGCATACTAGCAAAAGTGAATTGACATTTTCAGTATTGCATGCGAGATGTGGTCATGTGACTGCCTTAGATGATAAAGAATGAGAGTGCAGCGCTAACCCAAATAGCAAATAGACACAGCTGCTCCTGGAACGGATGACATCTAGTGGTCGCCCTATAGATGACATCCGCCTGATCCTCTAATACAGTGGCTGGACTCAGCTTCCATCCGGATAGATGACATCTAGTGGTCACCCTATAGATGACATCTCCTGGCTCCAGTGATACAGTGGCTGAGCACCAGGGGCAGGTCTTAAATGCTCCATGCGCTTTAATATGCGCTATCTGGTTAGTGCATTATTTGGCTATTATCATTTCTGAAAGTCACTACTTTTGGTTCTTTACATATTGGAGACTGTATGCACTTTCAGCACATCTGATGAACTTACACTGACATTTTACTGATCCACTATCATATGTGGTCTATCATATGTTTAATCGCTATTTGGGTTAGCGCTGCACTCTCATTCTTTATCAATTACTTTGGAGGTTCCCGAGGTGCCTTTTTGTGCAAGCAGCTACCGTACTTACACCTATACACTGCGCTCGATTTTATATATAGATTTTATATATAAGTTTATTTTATGTGACTGCCTTAACTCATGCGATAATCTGGAGTGAATTGTGCCCATAGGGCCAAGAAATATTGCCAATAGGGTTCCCTTTTAATCCCTGTTTAATGTTCTGTTGTATGCTGCACAGGTACACTTCACTGTGGCTTTCTTTCTGACTTTGTGGGGCCTGTATACCAAGGGTTAACGCAGGTGGGAAGAGAATTAATCGGGTGCAAACACTTTCTCTGACCAAATGAATGACTGTGGTGGGTGTGGCCTACCTTATATAAAGAGATGCAGTAGTGGCTGATTTTTGCCTTATACAGGCACATTATTTTCTGCAAGTCCTTCTCTGTGGTGGTTTGGGGGAGGAAGAGATATTGTGGTGAATTGCCCCAGGCCACACTCACGCTGTGTTTTGATGTGGGCTGTAAATGTTTTGCATGTTCTTCCTTCTAAGGTGTGTTTGTGTGTTATTGTACAATGATTGTGTGTTTATTATCTTTGCATTGTAATCCTAACACATGTCAATTGCTCTGCTCTTCCAAGTTTGCTTTATTTAGAATGAAATGCAGTTTTCAGACAAACATGGTGAGAAATGTATGTATGGGGGATTTGGGGAGGTGGGAGGTGTTTTTATTTTGGCACATATGTATTTTTTATATTGATATTTTGATGTGCAGCTTGTTTTGTGAATAAGCCCAAGTGATTAATATTAACCGTTTGTTTCCTGCTGTAACCTGTGAAAGCACAGTTCATTAGAAGTATAATCTTTTAGATTGCAAGCTCTTATGAGCAGGACCGTTCTATTTTAGCAACATCAATCCTGCTTTTTTATTTTCACCAAGATATTGAATGTAGCTTTTTGTTGCTGTCCAAATAAATGTGGAATGTGTATTTGATCAATAAACATTTGGACTATGTATTTTATGGTGGGATTATTTCATGTTCTAGTTGAATGTAGCACAGTGGCTAAATGGTTAGTACTTCCACCTGGCAGTACTAGGGTCGTTGGTTCGAATCCTAGCCATGGCACCTCCTGCCTGGAGTTTGTATGTTCTCCCTGTGCCTGTGTTTTCTCCGGGTACTCCAGTTTCCTTCCACACTCTAAAGACATGCTGGTAGGTTAAATGGATCCTGTCAAAATTGGCCCTAGTATATGTATGAATGTAAGTTAGGGCCCTTAGTATGCCCCTTAAAGGGTTAGGGACTGATGTGAATTTACCACATCTAAATGTAAAGCGCTGCGTTTGACAGCGCTATATAATTGACAGCGCTATATAATTATCTGAAATGTACTAGCACCCCTAACACTTATTTTTGCTAGCTATATAATATGCCCAAATCTTCCTTGTTAGAGCCCACATATGCAAGTATGTCCAAAATAACAAACCAAAAGCCCCCTATTGCACCACAAGACCATGTTATGTACCAATGAATAGGTCGTGTTCAATGTGCAGCTAGCTATTCTTTTTCTACAATCCTCTTAACAGTAATACATTGGGCCCCCAATTTATGTTGACTTTGGGCCTTTACTGGCAAATATATATTCGCCAATGTCATATACACAGTATAGCTGCAAGCATACATTCACCAATGCCAAATCCACAATAGAACTGCAAACATATATTTGCGAATGTCATATACACAATGGAGCCACATGGAAAATTGCTATGGTGCACAAATAAACGCCAAGATGGCTGTTGGAGGAGGCACCAGAGCAGCTGTCATACTGGAAATACGCAATATGTTTGCGGAAGGACGTTTGCACACACCCGGAAGTGGAAGTGGGGAGTGTGAGTGGATGGGAGTGTAGTTAGGAGAGTTTAGTGGTAATTTGCAAGTCTATTTTTTAGTTTTGTGAATTGTTCTTTTGTGGAATTCCAAACCACATCTGGACATGGCGAGATCGCTGTTCTCCACCAAGGAGCTGATCTTCATTTGCCAGGGAAACATTACTAATAATTGTATTTTCAGTTGAAAACATGTCCAATTCCTAGATCCATGGAGGTACATAGCAGAGGTTCAAGGTTCTTCCTAGCTATACAGGTGGCACAGACACAAGCATACACCCAGGACCACTGTTAGATATCACGGGGCCCCGTACAGCATACCTGACAGCCCCCCACCGCCAGAGAAAATATCCAAATTATATTTATGGTAAAAATACACAAAGTTATTAATGGACATAATCCTAACCATATTCCTGTGAAATCTAAATGATAAAACTGTACTGAGTTCATAAATAAAGCTGTGTGTGTAATTGAGATGTAATTGAGGTTTTGGGGCTCATGGGTGCTGTGGCCTGTAGAATGGAAATCAGTGGTTTGTTTTTGTGGATTTCGCTGTTTGCAGGCAACCTATGTTACACTATGGAAATGCTGCAGGTCCTAATTTGACAAGCATATGGGTGCAGGTGTACAGCCCTGAACACAGACAGTGAGCATTCAGGGCCACTTCCCCACGCCTTCACACCTGTCAGATTAAAACTTGTGTTCATACAGCTGCTGTGTCCCCATAGTGTAACAGGTGGCTCTAGCCACATAAACAACCCACTCATTCATGCTGTACAGGCCAGAGGACCTTGTGAATGGGGCATTTTTTACTTTTTTTTTTTCCTCGGCTCGTTAATTTCAATGGGCTGCCTAACATGTGGGAACATGCAAAAATACTGCAGGCATATTATTTTAAAAGTGTGTTGCACCTAACCACGCACATCTGCAAAGGGCATTGCATTTCTTTGCTGTGCTGGAAAATGTGTGTTCTTGCGTTTCTGCACCACCAATGGTGTGAACAAATCCTAAGGGCCAGTTCACACTATAGAAACAGTCTAGATGTGTTCCTGATGTGTTTTTGCATGCCCTTTTGGCATGCATGTTTAGTGTGTTCCAGTACATTTTGGATGCGTCTTGGACACGTTGCTTTGCATTTTTGTATCCCTTCCAGTTAGTTTTTTCTACTTTTCTTTTTATTCAATTTAATTAGGGATATGTGCGTTTTAGTACATTCAAGGACGTTTGAACGTGTTCCAGTACACTTCTGTGTAGAAACAATGCAGCATAGTCAACTTTGTTTACAGCACCTGCAATGCTGAAAATGCAAGTGCTGATGTGAACTATGACATTGACAACCATATAACCTTCTTTCTGTGCGTTTGTGATGCCGAAAAAGCAACCGAAACACATCTAGTGGGAACTGGCACTAAAGGTTATTAGAGGTAAGGTAACGGGACTGACCAGGAATTGTGAATTCAATCAGACTAGTGGTGATATACAATCAGCAATCGTATAATAATGTGAGATCTGAGCTGTAGACGATAGAAAATGAGACATATTCACTTGATCAGTAAATAAATAGTTAAAAAGAGTGGGGCGTGACCCATAGATTTGCATATGGGACAGGTGATGATGGGGTGGGGGAGGGGGTCAAGTTGTATAAGGAGACAGGTTTAAAAGAAGGTAACAAAGTTACAATGAAATATACACAGCATGAAACTTGCACATTTCCAACTTGTCAGAAGAACAGGACGCACACCCCCTTTCCACTTTCTAGTCATTAGGCAAAATCTTAATTGATTTATCAATATTCCTGGCACTGACACAACCAAGAAAATTGATCTCCATTTTTTTAACATTCATAAATGTCAAGGAGTTTATAATCTAAGGGCAGAAACTCAGCCATGTACTAGGCCCAATTAACCTAGCAGCATGTCTTTGGAGTATTGGCAGAAACACATCCATACAGGGAAAGCATGCAAACTGGGATGCAGCCATGGCTGGGATTAGAACCCATGACGCAAGTGCTGTAAATTCTGAGTTCTAACCACTAAGCCACTGTGGGAGACAGAGTTTGAGCTCCAATGTAGAATAGTTACATTGTTTAAAAATGATAAAGCGAGCGCTGGTCAAATTATATAGACTACTAAAATGGTATTACACAAGATAAATATAAATCTAGGTATAGATATGAAGGTATCAGCTAGCACTCAGGGTATTGGCAACAGTCCCAGAATAGAAATATATTAAAGTAATAGTACAGCGCTATAAATGCATGTTATCAATCATAAACGCATGTAAAATCCAAAAAGTGCAATAATTTATTTATTTCAGGTACTTATATAGCGCTGTCAATTTACGCAGTGCTTTACACATATATTGTACATTCACATCGGTCCCTAACTCTCAAGGGGCGTACAATCTAAGGTCCCTAACTCACATTCATACATACACATACTAGGGCCAATTTGGACAGGAATCAATTCACCTACCAGCATGTCTTTTGAGTGTGGAAGGAAACTGGAGTACTCTGAGGAAACCCACGCAAGCACAGGGAGAACATGCAAACTCCATGCAGGAGGACATTCCATTATTCAGGAATGATTATCTGAACTTATTTTAGCACCATTTACCATTTTACATCATTATTGCAATTATTTGCACTTTTTGGATTTCACATGCGTTCATTATTGTCACACATGCATTTATAGCACTGTATTATGGCCTGCATTAGATTGTAAGCTCCTTGACATTTGTGAATGCCCAAAATATGGAGATAAATTTCCAGGGTTCTGTCAGTGCCAGGAATATAGATCAATTAATTAAGATTTTGGCTACTGACTAGAAAGTGGAAAGGGAGTGAATCTTACCTGCGTTCTTTTCTTCTGACAAATTTGAAATTTTCAATTTTCCTTCTGTTTATATTTCATTACAACTTTATTTTCTCTAAGGCTGCGTTCACACTAGCTTTGTCAGCAGGCATCAGACAGGCATTTGGGAAGCGTTTTTTACGCTTCTCAAATGCCTATGAAAATTCTGCACATGGCAGCACACAGTGCTGTTCACACTGAAGCGTTAGCATTGCATCACAGCAAAACTGGCGCCTCCTGTCGAGTCAGGAGGAGTTGAAGCCTCCCATTCAAGTCTACGGTACCGCTCCTCAAATGCCTGGCAGACGTTTGTGGTGTGGTTGCGAGGCATTTTCAGGGCGTCAATACCATTTAACTTCATTACAGGCATTTGTGGTGCAGTTTTAACGCTTGGTAAATGCTTATCACATGCCTCACATAGGGCGTTTGGGGAGCATTTGAGGAGCATAAAAAACACTTCCCAAACACCTGTCAAATGCTATAGGGGTGTTTGGCAAGTTAGAAATAAAGTCAAGTGTGAACGAGCCCTTAAACCTGTCTCCTTATATAACTTGACCCCCTACCCCACCCCCCATGTCATCACCTGTTCCATCTGCAAATCTATGCATCACTGCCCCACTCTTTTTAACTATTTATTTATTGATCTTGTTAATGTGTCTCATTTCCTATCACCTACAGCTCAGATCTCACATTTTTATACGATTCCTGATTGTATCTCACCACTAGTCTGATTGAATTCACAATTCCTGGTAAGTCCCGTTCCCTGACCTATAATAACCTTTAGGGCCAGTTCACACTACATGTGTTTCATTTTCTTTTTTTTTGCATCCAAAACGCACAGAAACAAGGTTATATGGTTGTCAACGTCATAGTTCACATCAGCGCTTGCAGTTCCAGTGTGTTGCAGGTGCTGCCAAAAAAGTCAAACAGGCTGCATTGTTTATGCATAGAACTGTACTGGAATGTGGTAAAACGCCCTGGAACGCACTAAAATGCACATGTCCCTAATTAAATTTTAGAAAAAAAGAGGGGAAAAAAATTAACTGGAATGCATAAAAAAATGCACTGCAACACGTCAAAAACGCATCCCAACTGCACTGGAACACACCAAAAATACATCCAAAATGCACTGGAACACACAAAAAACGCATCCAAAATACAGTGGAACACATCAAAAACGCATCCAAAATGCTGTGAAACACGCTAAACATGCATCAAAAAAGTGCATGCAAAAACGCATCTGGAACACATCTAGACTGTTTCTATAGTGTGAACTGGCCCTTAGGACTTGTTCACACCATTTGTGGTGCAGAAACGCATGTAAGAGCACGCATTGTCCAGCACAGCAAAGAAATGCAATGCCCTCTGCAGATGTGCGCAGGTACCATGATGAAAACTTAATTGCACCTCCACATGTCTAGTAAACACAGATGCATTCACAGCCACCAAAACCCATGGCACCACGTTACTACTTTGTGGTTGGGTGCAACACACTTTTACAGTAACATGCCTGCAGTATTTTTGCATGTTCCCACACGTTAGGCAGCCCATTTAATTAATTAATTAATTAAATTAATTAATGAGCTGAGGAAAAAAAAGTAAAAAATGCCCATTCACACAGGTCCTCTGGCCTGTACAGCATGAATGAGGGGGTTGTTCATGTGACTGGAGCCACCTGTTACACTATGGGGATACAGCAGCTGTATGAACACAGGTTGTCATCTGACAGGTGTGAAGGTGTGGGGAAGTTGCCCTGAATGCTCACTGTCTGTGTTCAGGGCTGTACACCTGCACCCATATGCTTGTCAAATTATAACCTGCAGCATTTCCATTGTGTAACATAGGTTGCCTGCAAACGGCGATAGCCACAAAAACGACCACTGATTCCCACTCTACAGGCCACCCATGTGAATGAGCCCCAAGACCTCAATTACACACACAGCTTTATTTATGAACTCAGTACAGTTTTATCATTTAGATTTCACAGGAATATGGTTGGGATTATGTAAATTAATAATGTTTTTAGTGTATTTCTACCATAAATATAATTTGGATATTTTCTCTGGCAGTGGGGGGCTGTCAGGTATGCTGTACGGGGCCCCATAATATCTAACAGTGGCCCTGGGTGTATGCTTGTGTCTGTGCCACCTGTATAGTTAGGAAGAACCTTGAACCTCTGCTATGTACCTCCATGGATCTAGGAACTGGACGTTTTCAACTGAAAATACAATTATTAGTAATGTTTCCCCGGCAAATGAGGATCAGCTCCTTGGTGGAGAACAGCGATCTCGCCATGTCCAGATATGGTCTGAAATTCCACAAAAGAATTCACAAAACTAAAAAATAGATTTGCAAATTACCACAAAACTCTCCTAACTACAGTCCCATCCACTAACACTCCCCACTACCACTTACGGGTGTGTGCAAACGTCCTTCCGCCAACGTCATGACTTATTTCCGGTATGACAGCTGCTCTAACGCTTCCAACAGCTGTCTTGGCATTTTATTTGTGCACCATAGCAATTTTACATGCGGCTCCATTGTGTATATAACATTCGCAAATATATGTTTGCAGTTCCATTGTGGATTTGGCATTGGTGAATATATGCTTGCAGCTCTACTGTGTTTATGACATTGGCAAATATATATTTGCCCGTAAAGGCCCAAAGTCAACATAAATTGGGGGCCCAATTTATTACTGTTAAGAGGATTGTAGAAAAAGAATAGCTACCTGCACATTGAACACGACCTATTCATTGGTACATAACTTGGTCTTGGTGCAATAGGGGGCTTTTGGTTTGTTAGTTTGGACATACTTGCATATGTGCGGTCTAACAAGGAAGATTTGGGCATATTATATAGCTAGCAAAAATAAGTGTTAGGGGTGCCAGTACATTTATTTCAGATACTTATATAGCGCTGTCAATCTACACAGCGCTTTACATATATATGTGGTAAATTCACATCAGTCCCTAACCCTCAAGGGGCATACTATCTAAGGGCCCTAACTTACATTGATATATATACTAGGGCCAATTTTGACAGGATCCAATTAACCTACCAGCATATCTTTAGAGTGTGGGAGGAAACCAGAGTACCTGGAGGAAACACAGGCACAGGGAGAACATGCAAACTCCAGGCAGGAGGTGCCATGGTTGGGATTTGAACCAACAACCCTAGTACTGCCAGGTGGAAGTGCTAACCATTTAGCCACTATGCTACATTCAACTAGAACATGAAATAATCCCCAAAAATACATAGTGCAAATGTTTATTGATCAAATACACATTCCACATTTATTTGACCAGCAACAAGTAGGTACATTCAATATCTTGGTGAAAAAAAAAAAGCAGGATTGATGTTGCAAAAAAAGAAAGGTCCTGCTCATTAAAGCTTACAATCTAAAAGACTATACTTCTAATGAACTGTGCTTTCACAGGTTACAGCAGGAAACAAACAGTTAATATGAATCACTTAGGCTTATCCACAAAACAAGCTGCAGATCAAAATATCAATATAAAAATGCATATGTGCCAAAATAACACCTGCCACCTCCCCAAATCCCCCACACATACATTTCTCACCATGTTTGTCTGAAAACTGCATTTCATTCTAAATAAAGCAAACTTGGAAGAGCAGAGCAATTGACATGTGTTAGGATTACAATGCAAAGATAATAAAAACACAATCATTGTATAATAACACACAAACACACCTTAGAAGGAAGAACATGCTAAACATTTACAGCCCACATCAAAACACAGCGTGAGTGTGGCCTGGGGCAATTCACCACAATATCTCTTCCTCCCCAAACCACCACAGACAAAGCAAAAATCAGCCACTACTGCATCTCTTTATATAAGGTAGGCCACACCCACCACTGTCATTCATTTGGTCAGAGAAAGTGTCTGCACGTCATTAATTTTCTTCCCACCTGCGTTAACCCTTGGTATACATGCCCCACAAATCAGAGTCAGAAAGAAAGCCACAGTGAAGTGTACCTGTGCAGCATACAACAGAACATTGAACAGGGATGTGAAAGGGAACCCTATTGGCAATATTTCTTGGCTCTATGGGCACAATTCACTCCAGATTATCACATGAGTTAAGGCAGTCACATGACCACATCTCGCATGCAATACTGAAAATGTCAATTCACTTTTGCTAGTATGCGGCATTTCCCATAAATCGGTAAAACACTCAGGCAATCAAACATAAAAAGGCCTTACACCCCGGTCATATCAAAGCCGATTTAGGAATTGTGCGACGTACAGTGAAGATGCCGATTTCCTTGCGATTTGCAAGACATCTGACACAGATATCTATGCAAATCACCACAAAAGTAGTACATGTACTACTTTAGAAATCAGTGTCGGAAACGCACCCTTGTGACTGCTCTAAGAGCAGACAATAGGGTGCGGCTTGGCATACAATTTGCAAGTTGCATGTCATGCAAATCGCATGCCAAGTCGCATCCAGGGTGCACGATTTCAGGTGCGATTTGGGAATTGAAATTGTACCTGATATCGGATCTAATGAATGTGGATGTCTGACATTCCTCGTCCTTTCTATTCCTTGGGGGGATTCCTCCAAGTTCTCTTCTCCTCTTGTATGGACATCCATAAGGCTTCAGCAGCAAGACATACTAGGACTCCAGCCAGGAAACGAGCCAGGGAGCGGACCGGCATCTCCCTCTCCCCTCAGGATGCCAGCCAGCTTCTTTTACTCCCAGAGCACCTTCGTGGCTGACCACGTGGCCCCACCGCATCTCTCTGTCTCCCTGGTAACCCGATGCTCTGTCCTGGATCTCCGCCAGTGCGTCTCAGTTATCCCAGAATACGCTCTCTCGTTCCCTGCTCACAGAGCTTGCTTTCCTCCACCGAGTTCCCCCTCACCTAGGTAGGTCCCCGGTATCTTCCTCTAGGAGGGCGCTTGGGGTGGCTGGTAGCGGAGTCTGTCGGAGAGCACTTACATCGTGCTCTTGTACTCCGCCATGTTCAGGCTCCACCCCCACAATCAGGGTGCACCCTGACAGGTGAGGAATGTCCGACAAATGCAGCCTGGAGCCGCCTCACAGCTGAATTGAGAGGAGGGTGAGTGAGAATGGCCTAGGCTAGCTACATATTGGACTGTGTTATAGAAATAAATATTGTGTAAAGGAGAAAAGGGGGATTCCCAGGGGATATGAAGGAGCGGAAAAATGATCAACTGGCCCTAGAACTGGAAAGGAAAGTGTAAAAGGACAAACAAGAGATCAAGTCTGTATACCTAGTACATATTTATAATATTTACTTACCCTGGGCTTTCAGAAGAGAATAAGTCTAACAGGAGACATGAAGAATAAAAGGGGAAGCGGGCTTAAAGGGTCCCAGACGGGAACGATAAAAAAATATACGTCCCAGGGGAATGCGACTCCAGAAAGGTCTCAAGGTGGAAATGGAAGAGGGGAAATGGAAATGAGCCTGGAAAGTAGCCCTAGATTATCGCTGGGTCTGAATAGTAGCAGTCAACAAATGACAGAAAATATAGAGAGGAGAGATCCTGAAAATGACCTACAACTACCCAATAAAAGAGAAATGGCAGAAATGTTTAAAAACCTGGAAAAAGTTCTGAAACAAGAAATGACAAGTATACGGCAGGATCTGGGGCATTTGTTACTGAGAATGGAAGAAATGGAGGAAAAAGTTAAAAATCATAGTCAAAACATCTCAGACTTAGAAAAAAGGATTGCTACGATTAGGAACATGCAAAAAAATTGATGTATAAGATGGAAGTACAAGATAACAGGGATAGGAGAAGCAATCTCAGGATACGAGGAATCCCAGAATCCTTTAAAGGGGGAGAACAGCAAGAAATTGTATGTAAAATTTTAAACTCTATTATGGACAGATCTGAAACAGAGATAGTTAAATTGGATGGAGTATATAGAATAGGAAGATACCACCAAGGAAACGAGAAGGAAAAACCAAGAGACGTAATTGTTCAGATGTCCAAGTATGAGGATAAGGAAGAGATTTGGAAAAGGATTAAAAGGAAAACAATTATTAAGCACGGAGAAATAAACATTCAGATTTTTGCAGATTTATCGCCTGAGACTCTATGGAGAAGGAGATCATTAAAACCCCTGCTAGAGCAGATGACAGAACGGAATGTACATTATAGATGGGGCAACCCAGCGTGTTTAATCAATTGGAAGAATGGTGTCACAGCTTATTTGAGATTTCCAGAGGACTTGAGAGACTTTTGTGAAAGACTGGAATTGCATAGAATAGTGATTAATGGGTGGGAAGAAGAGGGAGAAGTAGGTGATGGGGGAAGGGAGGATTGGCAGACTATGGGGAGGGGGAGGTATAGAGAGGAGGGTTTTTTGTTTTTTTTTTTATTCTCTCCCCTTTCTCTCGCTCTCCTCTTTGGTCCCCTTTCAGCTTCTTCCTCCTACTGGTCTCTTCCTTTGAAGATCTGCGCTTCTTTCTATTATTACCTTTCCAGATGTACCGTAAAAATTATAGCTTAAGAGAGATTAAACTGATAGAGGGATGAAAATTGGGGGGGCTGGGGGGAGGGGGAGCCGTTCATGAGAGGAGTTCAGCCCCAGGGTTAAATCAATGGTGGGTGTTGACCCACAAATGATTAATAGGCAAATTAGAGGCCTAAAAATGGGGAGGTAGTAAAAGGGGGGGGGGATCAGGGGAGGGGGGAGGGGCATCGATATTTGGGTTAACACTCTGCAGGATTGAGGGGGGATTTAGTAAGCAAGGAAAAAAGAGGAGGGTTGGAAGGGTAAAGGAGAGATATAAGAAAGATGGAAGAACTACAACTTATCACTTATAACGTAAAGGGGTTGAATTGTCCTGAGAAGATATTTAAGTTATTTAAAGAACTACATCATAGAGCGGCTTCAGTGGTTTTATTGCAAGAGACACATCTTGAGATAGAATTTAAGGTTAAGTTTAAAAACTAGAGATTATCCAACATGGTATTATGCAGATTCTCCGATTAGGAGAGCAAAAGGGGTGGCAATAGGGTTAAAAAAAAACCATAAGATTTGAATTGGAGGATAGAAAAGTGGACCCAGAGGGGAGATATTTGTTTTTGAAAGGTAAAATGCAAGAGGTGGAGTGTACAGTAGCTAATATATATTGTCCAAATAAAAAGCCGGAGATGTAATTGAAAGGTGTGCTAAAAAAACTGATGGATTTTAAAAAGGGTTGTTTGATATTGGCCGTGGATTTTAATTTCTGTATGGACCCACAAAAAGATACAACCTCTTCTGTGCAACGTGAGGGGAGTAGATCTCTGAGATTATTAAAGAATGCGATCCATGAGTTTCAATTGGTAGACACATGGAGAATTATGCATATGAAGGATAGAGACTATACATTCTTCTCAAATGCACATGAGACGTATTCAAGGTTGGATTACATATTGATAGAACATCGATTCATTGAGTCAATGGTTAAAGTAGACATAGGAGCAATGACTCTTTCAGATCACGCCCCTGTTGTATTGGAAATGGGATGGGGAAGGGTGAAAGCAGAGGGGGTAGGATGGAGGTTGAATGAAACACTTCTACTAGATAAGGATACTGTTCAGAAGATTGGGAAAGAAATAGAGAGATTTTTTAGAGAGAATGAGACAGAGGATGTGTCGATAGCTACAGTGTGGGAGTCTCATAAGGCATATATAAGAGGTATCCTGATTGCTATTGGGGCAAAAGAAAAGAGAAAGGAGAGAGAAAATTAGTGGGCTCTTAAAAGATATATCTGACCTGGAACAGACACATAAAAATAGTATAGCAAAAGAAATCAAGCAGAAGATAATAAAAAAGAGAGGAGCTAGAGACTTTGATGGAGGAGGAGAGAAGGAGAGTCTATAATAAAGTGTTAAGCGAAAAGTATAAATGGGGAGATAGAACAGGAAAATACCTATTGAGAGCCTTAAGGAAAAAGAAAAATAGGAATTATATTGATAATAAAAAGCCCTAAGGGAGAATTGGTTCATTCAAATAAGGAGATTGCAAAAGTGTTTATGGATTATTACAGAAAGTTGTATAACATCAACCCCTATGACGCAATAAATAATATGGAAAAAGAAAATAGGAAAAAAAGAAAAATATATTTAAAAAATGCGGGTCTATCGAAACTAGAAGAAGCTCAATTAAACTCCCTAGAAGCAGAAATTACACAAGAAGAAATAAAAGTAGCACTAAAAAGCACGGAGACGGGAAAAAGCCCAGGACCGGATGGCTACACGGTGAGATATTATAAAAAATTTAGTGAACTATTAATTCCCAAATTGGAGAAATATATGAATGCTCTGGGAGGAGAGATGGACATGAGGAGAGAATCTATACAGGCTCATGTGTTACTGTTACATAAGGAAGGAAAAGATGCTTCACAGTGTTCTAGCTATAGGCCAATTTCATTGTTGAACTCAGACACTAAGCTATATGCAAAGGTCTTAGCGAATAGGCTGAAAGAGCTTATGCCTAAATGGATACATGGGGACCAGGTGGGCTTTGTCCCAGGAAGGGAGGGCAGGGACAATGGGTTGAGATCCCTGATGCTTATTTAGAAAAGTAGAAAAGGGGTTCTATAATCCACAATGACCAGGTAGGGTTCATCCCAACTCGACAGGCCGGAGATAATGTCAGGCGCGCAACTCTCTTGGCACACATTGCCAAATCCCGCAATATTCCCACCTGTTTCTTGTCCCTGGACATCAGGAAGGCTTTTGATACGGTTTCTTGGCCATATCTACGCTACATTCTGAGCCGTTGGGGCTTCGGCCCACACTTTTTAACTTGGATTTTTTCGCTATATCGAGAGCCTTCGGCCAGAATTAGATACCTAGGACACAGGTCAGCTCACCTTACAATTTCCCGTGGCACGAGGCAAGGCTGTCCTCTTTCCCCCTTACTTTTCGCTTTGGCCATAGAACCACTTGCCCTCCTAATTAGAGCTAATCCGGATGTCCGAGGACTTGAGATAGGTGGCTCTCACCACAAGTTATGCCTATTTGCAGATGACGTTCTACTATTTCTCACTTCTCCTTTGACTTCCTCTCCTGCCCTCCTCCGGCTCCTCGAGAGGTTTGGAACACTCTCTGGCCTGATAATAAATCCCTGCAAATCCGTGGCTCTTAATATATCCCTCCCCCCCCTCAGAACTGGCCCACTTGCAACAGATTCTCCCTTTCCCCTGGATGCAAAATCATATTCCTTTTTTGGGAATCAAATTGACCCCCAATATACCGGATCTGTATGCAGCTAGCTAGCGCACCTTACCGCTCTAATGACTAAATGGTCCTCTTTACCACTCGCTTGGCTAGGCAGAATAGCAGTCATAAAGATGTCGATACTACCAAAAATTTTATATTTATTCAGAGTTCTCCCAATACCTGTACCTCCACATTATCTTATCGTACTTCAGCGGCGCATCTTCTCTTACATATGGGGCACTACTCGCCCCCGTGTGCCCCGCTCCACCCTCTTTCGCTCCAAACTCAACGGCGGTCTTGGCCTTCCCAATATTGGTAAATATTATCAGGAAGCGCACTTAGCTCAACTGCCAAAATACCATGCGATCTATGAAATTCCTCAGTGGGTCGTCCTCGAATCTATAGATTGTGACCCCCTGTCTACGGCTAACTTACTTTGGCTTAGACCAATTGATCGCCGTCCGATAACTAACCCCATCACCTCTCACTTCCTATCACTGTGGGACAAAATGAAGACTCGCCATCATCTCCAATTACTGCATAACCCCTTACTCTCCTTTCTTAAAAACCCAGCTTTCCCCCCAGCATGGTCATCACCACACTCATTCAATCTCTGGACCTCTGCTAACCTACTTCGCACGCATCATTTCCTACAGAGGAACAAATTCAAATCCTTCACTTCATTACAAGAGGAATATAGCCTCCCACCCTCCAAAATATTCCGATATTTACAACTACAACACTTTTATGGCCCCTACACTAACATACCCAATCAAACTAATAGTATGTCTCCTTTTGAACAGGCTTGCTATAAAGATCCCCGCAGGTGCGGCCTCATCTCCAGCCTGTACTCCCTCATCACAAATTCAACCGCCGCACCCCCCCCCTTCATACACCCTCAAATGGGAAACAGACCTGAACAGGCAATTAGATTCATCTGATTGGGACCATATTTGGACCAACACAAAATCATCTACGCAGAACGTTGTAGCCTTGGAAACCAATTATAAAAATTCTGACTCGTTGGTACTTGGTCACTGCGAGAATCGCAAAATATACCCCTAACTACCCCCCGACTGTTTTAGAGGTTGTGCAGTTCCGGGTACACACTATCATATCTGGTGGAACTGCCCGATAGCCCATAGTTTCTGGACTGGTGTTTATGCTATGTTATCCAAACTTTGTGCAAACTTGCTTCAACCTGATCCGACAACAGCTCTTCTTAATCTACGCCCTCTTGGCGTAACTTCGCCACAATTCAAACTATTCCTGCAAATAACCACAGCAGCCAAACAGGTTATTGCAAAATCCTGGAAAACCCCCACCTTAAGCATTGCTGCTGTCAAAATCAGAGTAACGCAAGCCATGGTACATGCAAAGGTTGAAGCCACAATTCTCGATACAATCCCTAAGTTCCTGAATGTCTGGAATCCCTGGGTAGAGTGTTTCCTCCCGCAAAATTTTGATGAATCCCTCCTTCTACCCTGATACACAAACAACAAATCTTCTGCTTTTTCCTGATACCATCCCTAGCCAGGCAAACAACCTAATTTCACTCTTCCCCACAAATCATGGAGCCACCTTCCTCACCACCCTTCTTCCTCCCTCCCTCCCTCCCTCCCTTTTCCTTGGTCGTCCCCCGATATTCTGTTGTCAATATGCTGTCTATTGCCTACAATTATTATCTTTACCCTTATGTTTTGATACCAATAAAAAGTTTGAACAAGAAAAGTAGAAAAGGGGAGGTACCGATGGTGGTTCTTTCGATCGACGCCGAAAAGGCCTTTGATAGAGTAGACTGGGGCTTCATGATGGATACCTTAGAAGCCCTGGGAATTGGAGCTAGAATGAGGGAATGGATTAAAAAGTTGTATAGGGAACCCTCCGCAGTTGTAATAGTAAATGGGGAAAAAACAGAGCCCATTGGGATGTCAAATGGAACAAGACAAGGTTGCCCTTTGTCCCCCTTGTTGTATGTTTTGTCATTGGATATAAAGGGAATTCAGATAGGAGACATAGAGCATAAAATGGCGGCCTTCGCGGATGATCTGTTATTTTATGTGGGGAATCCCAGGATAACACTCCCAAATTTAATGAAGTCCCTGAAGGAATATGGGGAATTATCAAATTTAAAAATTAATCCAACAAAAACTGAGATTTTAAATATAAATATCCGAAAAAGTGAAAAAGAGAAAATACAAAAGGAATTCCCCTTCATCTGCAAAGAAAGAGATATAAAATATTTAGGAGTAAGGCTCACTACGGCGTATAAGAATCTGTATAAACTAAACTATATTTCATTATTAAATTAAGTGAAGGAGGAAAACATTAGAGGAATTCCATCATGGTTAGGACGTATAAACCTGGTAAAGATGATAATTGTACCGAAAATCTTATATAGATTTCAAATGATCCCAATTAAACTCCCAGAAGCCTTTTTCAAAGTAATAAAAAGAATGATAACAAGATACATCTGGAGGAATAAAAAACCGAGGGTGTCTTATGAAATAATATGAAGTAGAGACAAAGGGAAGGGTGGTCTGGGAGTTCCAGATATTAAGAGATATTACAAAGCAGTAATATTAGGGAGAATTTTCGATTGGACGTTCAATTTAGAGGGGAAAAGTTGGGTAAAAATTGAAAATACACTTTGTGGAACTAATTTGAATAGAATTATATGGTTATCGGCACAATATAGAGGATTGAAGGAGGATTTAAGTTTGTACACTGTAAATGTATTAAGGGAATGGGATAAAGGACACAAAAATATGAAGTGGGAATTTAACTCTATATTAATGCCACTAAGAAATACAGAATTCTTTCCCCCAGGTAGAGAGGAGATAACAGGTAGATGGTTTAAAAAGGAAGATGTCCAACTGAGAGATATAATGGGGGAGGGGAAATTGAAGTCTTTTAAAGATCTGGCAAAGGAAAAGGGAAAGATTTTTACTAGGTTAGATGAGTGGCATTATCACCAATTAAAATGTTTTTGGGGAAACCTCCCAAAACCTCTGAGAATGAAAAAGGACTGGAATTTGTTTGAAAGGTTGTTGGATACATGGGGGGATGGGAAACACGGAACAGCTAAAATATATAAAATTCTCACAGAATTAGACACAAGCACTAAACCAAAGCACATTGCAAAATGGGAAAGAGATATGGGGGTGGTATTAGATGAAGTAAAACAGAAAAAAATAAATAGATTAGCCCACGAAAATGTAAGTTTGAGGGATGTAGAAATAAATTATAAATGTTTGATAACATTGAGAAATCACAGTGGTGTTGGCGAGGGTGTGGGGAAGTGGGGACAGTGTATCATATTTGGTGGGAATGTCCAAAAATTCAAATATTCTGGAAAACGATAGTGCATTTAATTGAGACCATAACTGAGATAAATATTGGGTTAGACCCAGAGATGTGTTTGCTGCATAGTTCAGAGCTATCAGTAAACAAATATAAGAAATTAGGTTTAGGGTATTATATGAACGCTGCAAAAAGTCTGATCCCTAAGTTTTGGAGGAAACCAGAAGTACCGAAAGAGGAGGATTGGATAGAAAGAGTGAACTGGATTAGTAGGATGGAGAAGCTCTACTACATGCAGGAAGATAAGATGGAGGTATACTATGCGAAATGGGAAAAATGGGAAAACTCTGGAGTAAATGTGAAAAAGTGAAATGTAGGATAACATAGAGTGGGTGGATGGGTAAGATATTCTTGCTTTAGATAAGAGGTAGTAAAAGAATTGCAGAGTGGGGGGCTTGGGGAGGGGGGGGAAGGTGGTAATGTTTTAACCTCCCTAGTGGTATGATTATTCATATTTTTGGTGCTGAAAGCGGTACAATTATTTTGCATGGAAATATGTAGTTTTTTTATTGTAGGCTGTAATTTTTAGGAATAACTCACTGAAATCTGTCTGAACAAGATTCTAAATCATACATTTAATTCAATAATATAATCAAACCAAAAACACTGAAATTTGAAATATAGCGCCAAGTTCGCACATCACTGAGCAAAGTCGCAGAATCGTTTTCAGTGTTTGATGACGAATTTCTCCACGAATCATCACTCAATTCTGCAAGTGGTTTTGATTTACTATCGCTGTTGTCTAGCTGAACTAAACCCGCTTTTGACCTAAAGGGACACTTTTTGGACGCCATGGACTTTTCTAAGTTTCCAGGCAGAAAGAACAATCAAAATGCAGACAGGGGACAGGACAAAGCACTAGGGACAAAATGTATGTGAAATGGGTTGAAACCGCAATGTTTTACTATGTAAATTTGTTTTGAAAAAAATTAAATTTTTTTAAAATTTTCAAATTTCCCGCCGCTGCCGGCGGCGCCCGTACGTCCCGACGTCGCAGGGACCGGAACACAGGAGGCGGATGCCGGCATCAGCCGGAGGAGATGGCCGGGGACGCTGCAGGGGACACATCGCGGGAGCCAAGGACAAGGTAAGTGCTGCAGGGACTCCCTATGCAGCGCTGCATGGTAAGCCCGAGTGTAGCTTGGGGTTACCGCTTTTGGTATAGACATTTTACCCCGAGCTACACTCGGGAATACCGTTAGGGAGGTTAATGAGGGAAAAAGAAAAGGGAATAAAAAAGAAAAATAGTTACGTATATTTATTTTTCAGCATTTTGTAGCGATTTCATATATAGACTACAGTAGAAACCGCAGTGCAAAACACAATTGAAAATTCAATAACTCATTGGTAAATCTACAGAAAATATGGTGAAATTGCCAACAAAAAGCACAATTTTAACCACTTGAGCTCCTGAGGATTTACCCCCCTTAATGACCAGGCCTCTTTTTGCTACTCGGTGCTGCACTAATTCAACTGATAATTGCGTGGTCATGCAATGCTGCACCCAAACAAAACTTACGTCCTTTTTTTCACACAAATAGAGCTTTCTTTTGGTGGTATTTGATCACCTGTGCGCTTTTTATTTTTCACGCTATAAACAAAAAAAGACCAAATATTTTGAAGAAAAATGATATTTTTTACTTTCAGTTATAAAAAATATATAGTAAACTCAAAGTTAGTTATAAATTTAGGCCAAAATGTATTCTGCTACATGTTTTTGGTAAAAAAAATCCCAATAAGTGTATATTGATTGCTTTGTGTGAAAGTTATAGCGTCTACAAACTATGGTATAGATACTGCAATTTACGCCATTTTTTTGCTATACAGCGCTGTGCTAGTCATGCAAACGGACAATTGCGCAGTCATGCAATATGGTACATAAATTACATTTATGTCCTTTTTTTTAACACAAATAGAGCATTCTTTTGGTGGTATTTGATCACTTGTGCACTTTTTATTTTTGGCGCTATAACCAGAAAACGTTTTGAAGAAAAAAATTTTTTTTGAAAAAAAACAATATTTTCTCATTTTGGTCATAAAAAATATCTAAAAAAAACTAAAATTTTGTCATAAATTTAGACCAAAATGTATTCTGCTACATGTTTTTGGTTAAAAAAATCCCAGTAAGTGTATATTGATTGCTTTTTGTGAAAGTTATAGCGTCTACAAACTATGGTATAGATAATAGAATTTACATAGCTTTTACTTTCTGACTGCCCATCACATTTCTTGAGGTGCTAAAATACCAGAATAGTACAAACACCCTCAAATGACCCCTTTTCGGAAATTAGACACCCTAAGCTATCTGCTGAGAGGCATATTGAGTCCATGGAAGATTTATTTTTTTTCCACAAGTTTCTGGAAAATGACAAACTTTTTTTTACACGATGTTGTAATTTAAATGATTTATTTCTCGCACAAGCCATGGGTATATGTGGAATTACACCCCAAAATACATTCTGCTACTTCTACTGAGTATGGGGATACCACACGTGTGAGACTTTTTGGGAGCCTAGCCACATACAGGAGCCTGAAATCCAATGACCACTTTGAAAGCATGAAGGTGCGTAACTTCCTCATTACACTTCCTCACTACCTATCACAGTTTCGAAGGCCTTGACATGCCAGGATAGCCCCAAACCTCCCCAAAATACCCCTTTCTGGAAAGTAGACACCCCAAGAAATTTAAAAAGAGGCATGGTGAGTATTTTGCAGATCTCATTTTTTCTCACAAGGTTTTGAAATAAAAAAAAAAAATAGAAAAAATATGTTTTTGTTTTTTTTTTCTTCATTTTTCCAAAAACTTGTGGCAACAAATGAGATCTGCAAAATACTTACCGTGCATTACTTGGGGCGTCTACTTTCCAAAAAGGGGTAATTTGGGGGGGGGTAGGTGCTATCCTGGCATTTCATGGCCTCCGAAACTGTGATAGGTAGTCTGGAAGTGTAATGAGGAAATAAAACCCTTTAAAATCCTGAAGGTGCATTGGATTTTGGGGTCCTGTACTTGGCTAGACTGCCAAAAAGTCTCTCACATGTGGTACCCCCATACTCTGGAGAAGTAGCAAAATGTATTTTGGGGAGTAATTCCACATATAACCATGGCATGTGTGAGCAGTAAATCATTTAAGTGACCATTTTGTGTAAAAAAAAAATATATATTTATTTTTGTCATTTTCCAAAAACTTGTGGTAAAAAAATAAATTCTTCTATTGATTCAACATTCCTCTCAGCAAATAGTTTGGGGTGACTACTTTCCAAAAAGGGGTCATTTTGGGGGGTGGGGGCGTTTTATGCCCAGCATTAGAAGTTTATGCCACACATCATTCACTCTTCTAACCACCTGAAGACCAAGCCTTTTTGTTCACATGAAAAAAATCAGTATATTTTGCTAGAAAATTAATTTAAACCCCCAAACATTATATATTTTTTTAAAGCAGACACCCTAGTGAATAAAATGGTGGGTACTACAATTTTTTATGGCACATAGTACTCGTGCAGCGATTTTTCAAAAGCAATTTTAAAAATAAAAATACACTTTTTTTACTTTTAATGCACAAAAACACAATATATTGGCCAATTGTTTGGTAAAATATAAAAGATAATGGTATGCCGAGTAAATAGATACCAAACATGACATGCTTTAAAACTTCGCATGCCCCGTTCAATGGTGACAAACTGCAAACATTTTTAATATCCATAGGCAGCGCTTTAAAAGCCTTTAAAGCCACCATTTTAGATTTACAGAGGAGGTCTAGTGTTAGAATTACTGCCCTTGATCTGACGTTCACGGCAATACCTCACATGCATGGTGCAACCGCTGTTTACATAACGGCACAGGGTCAAGGCTTGTGCACACAGGTGTGTGCGCATGGGAGGGGCAATTTTTTTTTTTTTTTTTTTTTTAGTTATTTTGATTTTTTTTTTATTATTTTTACATTGTACCTTTCATTTTTTTTTTTTTTTTAATCACTTTTAATGCTATAATAGGGAATGCAAATAACCCCTATAACTTCAATGGGCATTGTCATACATTCTTTTTTGAGAAATCTGGGGTCTGTCAGACTCTAGATATCTCCTCTGCCCTTACATTATCTAATCAAACCAAAATCGGTGTGATCAGATGCTTTCCCAATTTAAAATGCTTGTAGCTTCCGAATTCTTAGACTATAAAGATGATTGGCACCATTCTGGTCTCCAATCAACTCTATGGTCAGCTGGCAGAAACACCGGCTGCATTCTCAGGTTCCCTTGATGGCACGGGACTGCCCGAGAAGGCCGTGGAAGGCAGTGGGGGAGGGTGGACATCATCTCCCACTGCTTGTAAAAGCAATCTTGCAGCTAATTAGCCACTAAGATTGCTTTTACATGAAAGCCGATCACCGGCTGAAAAAACAACACCAGGATAATGCCTGCAGCTGCAGGCATCATCCTGGTATAACCATTGAAATCCAGTGATGTACCAGTACATCGCTGGTCTTTGTTGGTTATATATGCTATGTTCTTTTTTTTTTTTTTGTATACAGCCAGTGGACTGAATGAAAAAATGAGAAGAAATCTCTGCCAGAAAAAGTGTGTGGTATGCCCACCATTAGAATATACCACCTGCATCTACCGACTTCTAATGGTGGGCACACATTAGGTCACACTTTGCCACAGACTGCTGGTACTCGCCAGTTCACCAAAAGGTAGAGCGGCATTAGTACTGGCACTCTGCTGCATATGAGTCATCAAAATTTACCGGCAAGTGCTAACAGAGATCAGGCCTGATTCTGCGAACACTGCGATTTTGTGTGCAATGTATCAAGTGACAGTGACCTACTGACACTGCACTTGCTGGGGGAGAAGGGGGGGTAAGCATAGGGGCTAAATGCAGGTTGGCAGGTGCCGGGGCTGATCCCGCTAACGCTGCATTTTTGGGGACGCTATACTAATATGAACGCCGGTATAGTGCTGACCTGATCAAACATATTGACCCGTTCAGACACTATACTAGCAATGGAGGCTTATTGTACATGAGTGTGCTCCTGGCAATCAAGGGGTTAAATGTGATGACTGGTGTACTGACCGGCAATCTGACGCTATCTGGGAGGGGTGTGAAAACCACGGGAGCGCGAATCACGTATATATATATATATATGTATGTGTGATTTTGTGTACCCATGCCGCCCTGTAGCAGTATTTCTGCTGTAGGGTGGTCAGGAAGCGGTTACAGAAGAGGTTTGTGTTATGGCGCTGCATTACTTTAACTGGCAAGTGCGCGGTCATGCAACACTGCACCCAAATTAAATTTACATCCTTTTTTTCCCACAAATTGAGCTTTCTTTCGGTGGTATTTGATCGCCTGTGCGTTTTTAATTTTTTGCGCTATAAAAAAAAAAGGCTGACAATTTTGAGAAAAAAAAACAATATTTTGGACTTTTTGCTATAAAACATGTCCAGTAAAAAAAATAAAAAAATCAAATTTTGTCACAAATTTCATCCAAAATGCATTCTGCGACATGTCTCTGCTAAAAAAAATCCCAATACGTGTAAATTAATTGGTTTACATGAAAGTTATAGCGTTTACAAATGGCGGGAAAGATACTGGGATTTTTAATTTTTTTTATACTAATATTGGCGGCGATCAGTGACTTATGGCGGCGATCAGCGACTTATGGCGGCGATCAGCGACTTATGGCAGGACTGCGGGACTGCGGCGGACATTTTGACACTGGGGGGGAACTGACTTGGGGTCACTGACATCCCCAGTGACACCAATACAGTGATCAGTGAAAAAAAAACCCACTGACACTGAACTAATGGCACTGGGGAGGAAGGGGTTAACATTTTTAGAGTTTACTGTGTGAGGGGAGTGTTTTACTAGGGGGCGGGGGTGTGTGCTGGATGGGGACAGACTGATCGAGAGAGAGAAACTCTTCTCTCCCTCTTCAGCTTGTCACGAGCTGTCAGGGAACTGACACAGAGCAGGGCGTGTATAAACAATGCAGCCCTGCTCTGTGTCAGCGATTACCGCGAATCGCGGGGAAACGGCCAGTAATGACCGGCCGTGACCCGGCGGCGGAGACCCGCTGCTGACACCCGCGGGACAGATAGGGCAGGCGCGCGCCTCGCGCTCGCCCCCTACCTGTTTTGCAAAACCACATTTTAAAACGTGGTTTTGCCTGCCCGTGCCGCCGTGCAAACGTATATATGCAGTGGCTGGGGCAGAAGAGGTTAAATCGCATCAAGTGTGAACCAAGCAGGCAATTCAACAAATGAAATGAATCTTTGAAGGCATGCGGTATCTGCATGCTCGGATAAGGGTCTGTTATGGATTTGGGGGGGGGGGGGCTCCATGCCATTATTTTATTTTATTAATTTTTTTAAAATCCTTTTCTCTCTCTCGCTTACTCTTCTCATGGTTTGACAAGCTTTCCCAAACGGAGGTGGAGTGCAAACCAGCATTATCAAATCAATCGTTAGTCCAGGCCCTTATCTCATCCCATCGTTTGACATTCACATAAGGTACAACTTTAAAGGTGTTTGAACAGACAAGGCCTCATTCTAATTCACATTCTAGGGATCATTTAGACAGAAAGCAAAGATGCTGCCACCAGCACATGTATGTTAGGGTAGTCACACAGAGATCATCCAAATTTATTCCCATCGTTGGGATTCAAACCAACAACCCTAGTGTTGGAAGGTAGCAGTGCTAACCACTAATCCACAGAGCTGTTGAACACTAATCCTGCCTATATTTCTGTGGTGTAAATCAACCCTAAGTCCCTGGGCAAGGTCAGTGTAACTAGCCAGATATCCCAAATGTGACACAAATGTAGTGCTATGTTGCCAATTCTGATGTATGTTGGTTCTATGTATCCCAATACAAAGGATTGCCATACTAATACAGGCGTACCTCGGTTTACCAACGCCTTGGTTAACGGAACTTTTGGTTTACGAATGAAAATCCATTGAAAATAATGCCTCGGTTTACACAATTGTTAATCATTTTCTTTTTCGCAATACAAAGTGTATGTCGGCACTGATTTTCAAATGCAAATGCCAGCCTTTTTTTTTCCTCCACTATAGTTCACAAGTTTAGAAGTCACTTTCCCCAAAGTTACAGAAAACTTTGTATCTTTTAATAAACTCAAAGTAAACATTGTTTCCTTTAGGGATATAAATTCCAAGAAAACTTTCTCTTTTAGCTGGGGGAAGTGACAGGTGAATTTCTGAGCTATAGTGAAGAAAAAAAAGGGAAAATTACATTTAAAAACCAGCACCATAATAAATAAAAAACAGCATGGGGTCCCCCCTCCCATCCACACCAAGCCCTTCAGGTCTGGTATGGATATTAAGGGGTAACTCCACACCAAAATGTAAACAAAAAACGTTGTGGGGTCCCCCCTCCCATCCACACCAAGCCCTTCGGGTCTGGTATGGATATTAAGGGGTAACTCCACACCAAAATGTAAACAAAAAACAGCATGGGGTCCCCCCTCCCATCCACACCAAGCCCTTCGGGTCTGGTATGGATATTAAGGGGGAACTCCACGCCAAAATTAAAGAAAAAAACAGTGTGGGGTTCCCCCCAAAATTCATACCAGACCCTTATCCGAGCATGCAGCCCGGCAGGTCAGGAAAGGGGGGGGACGAGCAAGCCCCCCCCTCCTGAACCATACCAGGCCACACGCCCTCAACATGGGGGGGTGCTTTGGGGCAGGGGGGCTCCCCCCCAAAGCATCTTGTCCCCATCTTGATGGGGACAAGGGCCTCTTCCCCACAACCCTGGCTGGTGGTTGTGGGGGTCTGCGGCTGGAGGGCTTATCAAAATCTGGAAGCCCCCTTGTTAAAGTAGATCCAACGTCAATCACAGTGTCACGGCGGCGACCGGAAAAAAGAAAAAAAAACAAAAACCGTTCCGCACTCGACGAGGCGTACTAGCCTTATGCAGTGATCGAGGGTGACATTTCTTATATAGGTAAGGGGCGGGGCCAGCCGGGGACATCATCCGAGTGACCCCATCCCATTGATGTCACATGGGGTGGTATCACATGCTTGATGTCCCCGGCTGGCCCCACCCCTTACCTATATAAGAAATGTCACCCTCGATCACTGCATAAGGCTAGTAAGCCTCGTCGAGTGCGGAACGGTTTTTGTTTTTTTTTCTTTTTTCCGGTCGCCGTGATTGACGTTGGATCTACTTCGGGGGACATTGTTTTATTAAAGGACTTGTCAAAGACCCTGTACTGTGTTTTTTTTACACTACACTTTTGCTTTTTTTGTGAATGAGTAGCGGGACCATGTACCGCATACTCATTCACGTGGGGGGGGCAGGATCTGGGGGCCCCCTTGTTAAGGGGGGCTTCCAGATTCTGATAAGTCCCCTGCCCACAGACCCCTCACAACCACCAGCCAGGGTTGTGGGGAAGAGACCCTTGTCCCCATCAACATGGGGACAAGGTGCATTGGGGGGGAGCCCCCCTGCCCCAAAGCACCCCCCCATGTTGAGGGTATGTGCCTTGGTATGGTTCAAGAGGGGGGCGCTTGCTCGTCCCCCCCCCCTTTCCTGACCTGCCGGGCTGCATGCTCGGATAAGGGTCTGGTATGGATTTTGGGGGGAACTCCACACTTTTTTTGTTTTTAATTTCGGCGTGGAGTTATCCCTTAATATCCATACTAGACCCGAAGGGCTTGGTATCCCCTGCCTTATGCAGTGAGTCTCTCTCTGACAGTTCTTAAATAGGTAAGGGTCGGGGCCAGCCGGGGACATCAAGCATGTGATCCCACCCCATGTGACATCAATGATGTCCCATGGGGGGGGTCACTCGGATGATGTCCCCGGCTGGCCCCGCCCCTTACCTGTTTAAGAACTGTCACGCTGTCTCTCCACTGAGGCTAACCAGCTTTATGCAGGAGACAGTTCTTAAATAGGTAAGGGGCGGGGCCAGGCAGGGACATCAAGCATGTGACATGGGGCGGGGTCATTTGGATGAGGTCTCCGGCTGGCCCCACCCCTTACCTATTTAAGAACTGTCAGAGAGAGAGAGAGTCACTGCATACCATGTACCGTAGACTCATTCACGTGGGGGGGGCGGGATCTGGGGGCCCCCTTGTTAAAGGGGGTTTCCAGATTCTGATAAGCCCCCTGCCCGCAGACCCCCCCAACCATCGGCCAGAGTTGTGGGGAAGAGACCCTTGTCCCCATCAACATGGGGACAAGATGCTTTGGGGGAGGGAACCCCCCTGCCCCAAAGCACCCCCCCATGTTGAGGGCATGTGGCCTGGTATGGTTCACGATGGGGGGTTCGCTCGCTCATCCCCCCCCCCCTTTCCTGACCTGCCGGGCTGCATGCTCGGATAAGGGTCTGGTATGGATTTTAGGGGGAACCCCACGCTGTTTTTTCTTTAATTTCGGCATGGAGTTCCCCCTTAACATCCATACTAGACCCGAAGGGCTTGGTATGGATGGGAGGGGGACCCCACGCATTTTTTTTTTTTTATTGCAGACCTTTATTTTTACATTCAGCTGTCAAAATAAATATTATCTAGACCTTCAAAATAAGTAAAATCATTACAGAAATAATTATAAAGGATAAGAAACAAAAATAGAATCAATAGAACTAAGGAAATCAAATTAGAATACATAAAGATATGCCTAGTGCTGTTTGTTAAACACGGTAGACACGACCGAGTGTCGGCTGTCAGAGGAATCCAGCCAGAGATTTACTATTGAGCAGCGTCTAAAAAGCAAGCACCCACAGAGGACGTCCAAAATGTGTTCTGCGCATGCGCATTTATATCAGCCAAAGACGCTGCACAAGCGTCTAATTTTTCACTGTGTCGACTTGCTTAAAAAAAACTATTTTTAACACATTTTAAATTTTTTTTGAAATGGCAGATATTGTTTAAAGTGAAGTCCTGATATTTGGCAACGCAAATTTCAATGTGAACATGTTTCTGCAGTGATTTTTCATGGTGTTAGACGTGCCTCTTAGCAAGTCTGCTTTTTGAGTCTGATTCCTGGTCTGTATCTCATTAGTAAATTCGATTTGGCATCTACTTGTTGACGCTTCTCTTTAGTAAATCTATTAGCAGGGTAAAAGTAGACGGTTGCCACAAAAAAATAGACGTTCGCCCACGGAAATGCGCCTAGGCACAATAGTAAATCATGGTCATAGCATCCATATTAATGGGTTATGCAACACCTATAAGTGAATGTACACTGACAAACACAGGAAATCCTCCCCTATATAGCCCTTCCCATACAGGAAGTGTTTCAGTTTTTTTTTTCACCAGCTTCACCTGTAGCTGATGGTCTCTGCACAGACACTGCCATGTGCTCAAAATGGTTCCAGTAGGGATCTAGAGTTTGGCTTTCTGGATCCATTCCTATAGCTAAAATTTTCAGATGAGTATTACCCAGGCTCCATTGTGATAGAAGAGGTGGACATGTAGGCATTGCCTGTAAGGTGACCATTTAATGCTAGACCCTGCATATACTGAACCCTGCACAATAATAACTGATCAAGGCATTTCTGGTAGGGTGCTCTACAGGTCCAGGGTAGTGAACCCCAGGAAAGGGGGATGAGTCCCTGAAGGTCCTGAGTGACATTGCCCACTGTGATGGGTGAAGATTGGTTCTTGATGTTCTAGGTCAGAACCTGTGCTTTCTGGTAGCCTTGGTCCCAGGAGTTTTTTCACCCATATTGTGGTGTTTTCATTTTTTATTAAGGTTTTGTATAATTCATTCTTCAATACAATAGTACAAATAAGTACAAAACAGTATAGAAAAAATATAAGAAGGGTGTCAAGGTACGATACGTTATGAAGTGACATTCTTATACACAAAATTACAACTTAGTATTTAAGATGCTAAACTTATGTTTCTTAACCATCTTCATTAAGTCTCCCATGGGATCCCCTCACACTGAGATCCTCCATCCGGGGCTCGGGGAAGCTCCCAGCACCCATTGGCCCTGAGGTTAGATCCCATCGGCTCCGGCCACCCTGGGGAGGGGGACCCGCCTATCGGCCCATGGTCCCACGCCCTTCTCCAGAATGGCTGACAGACCACAAACCGACCGAAGATATAGGTGGGTAAAGAGGAATAAAAGAAGAGAAAAGAGAGAAAAAAAGGGGGAATAAAGGAGAATCAGCGAGTCATTACTGTGGCTCAAGGGGGCTTTCAGCTATCCTGATTGAGCGGAGCCTGTAAAATACTCAATCCAAGGTTCCCAAGTTCTGTCAAAGTTTGATAACCTGTTCTGCAGAATGGCAGATAAACGTTCGTTCAACATTATCCAGGACAATTTAGACTTTACTAGGTCAAAAGAGATCACAGGTGATTTCCAACATCTCGCTATTTGTGATCCTTGCTGCTATGAAGATGAATGTTATGAGGTATTGAGATTGTCTTGGAGTCCCTTTCGCAGGACAGCCCAATAGAGCCTGACACAAAGATTTAATCAAATTCACCACTGTACGGGAATAAAGGAGGTTATAGATGCGGATCCAGAATCTCCAGAATGATAAGCCATCCATTCCTGACTGCAGCCTCGGAAGCACTTAGAGGAGCATCTGGTATTCACTTGGCTATCCTGGCTGGAACCATGTACCACCTTAGTAAGACTTTGTAATTAGCCTCAATTAAAGATGTGTTCAAAATCGCTTTGGTGGCCCCTTGGGCTACATTGTGCCATTCTGCAGGTTCAAGGGACTTGTTCATATCTTGCTCCCATCTAGTCATATAGGGTCGTTTACCATCCTGAGAGGACAAGATAATGTATACCTTTGATATGTAACCCAAGCATTTATTGATATTCAAACATAAGTGTTGCATAAAAGTAGTAGTCATGAGATCAGAACCCCGTTTCAATGAGGATATAAAATTAACTATTTGGGTAAAACGATAGTATTTGGTGGGTGGCATATCATATTTTTCTCTAAAATAGCGGATGGTCATAAAAATCTGCTATACGTAAAAGCCCTTTGTTTGTCCACCATGTAAATGCTTGGGGGAGGAGACCCAGGGTGAATGTGGGGTTTGCCAATATGGTGCGAGTGGCGTGTAGGCTGATTGAAATGAATGTCTTGAGGATAACCTATTCCACATATATATTATGAATGATAAGGTGGGGCATAGGAGTGACGGACAAGCTTTGGATGGGAGCCATAGCAAATGGGCAACTGGGGTTGTAGGCAAAATTGAAGCTTCAAGCTATATCCAAATGGGTGGCTGAGTTTGTATTGGGAATGATCAGGGATGCTATGAGTTGTGTGATAATAATGCAGCAGATCAGGGACCCCCAGTCCCCCTTGTAGTCTAGGGGTATGAAGATTTTTTTTGTTCACCCTAGGTCTCTTGTTTCCCCAGATGTATGCAGATACTGAGCGTTGAAACTTCTTTAGGTCCGATATATTTATAGGCACAATAATAATTTAGGTAACACATTCATTTTGAGCGAGTGCAGCCTGCTAAACATGATGGTGGGCTAATTGACCAACGTGCCATATCTTCTGAGAGCAACCTGTTGTCATTTAAATGGGAAAGAGCTTTAAATGGCCTGGACCATTCTCTCATCCAGAGAGATGTTCATAGCTTGAGATTTGTGGTGATTAATGCAAAGACCATGTCAGCACTGGTGATAGTGAGCTCTTATGGATCCTCAACTTGGGGTTCCCCAGGGTGCGGAGTCTAAGCCCCAGCCTGCTTGTTCACCAGAGCCCCTGCTGGTGGGGATGGACTTGCAGCAAGCTGGGACCAGGTCGCGGCCCCCAGGTACACCCAGCTGAGGTGGAGGAGACCTCTCGCGGGAGCAGGGTATCACGGGAGAAGACAAACAGAATCCGATAGGCAAGTTGAGGTCAGGACAGGCGGAAAACAAGCAAGGTCAGAGAACAAAGCCGGGGTCGGTACACGGATATTCAATATAAGATTCAAGACAACAAACACACAGGAGCTCCAGCAAGTAGGAAGTTGCTCAGTCAAAGTGGCCTAGTCTGAGCACGTCTTATATAGACAGGCAAACAAGGAGGCGGAACAGGAAGTGATGGAAGGGAAGGAAATAAAACCCAGAGGACAGCAGATGACGCCCATAGATGAGCACAGACAAACATGAGAAGGGATCAGGAACAGGACTGAAGCAAGAAGGTAACAACACAAATGAAACTGCAGTCTAACGTGTGACAGTACCCCCCCCTCTTACGAGGTCTCCCCACTCTTTTAGGGTCAGGCTTAAGGGGAAACTTATGATTAAAAAATTCCACCAGAAGGGGTGCAGAAACATCAGTAGAAGGAATCCAACACCTCTCCTCAGGACCATATCCCTTCCAGTCAATTAGATACAAGAGCTTCCCTCTGATGAATTTAGAATCCAAGATTTGCTTATCTTCATACTGATCCAAAGTACTCGCTATTGGGTAAGGATGACGGTGAGGATGGGAAAATCTGTTGATGATATACGGTCTCAGAAGAGAAACATCGAAAACATTAGGGATTCTCAGATGTGAAGGAAGGCAAAGTTTAAAAGCAACAGGATTGACCTGGCGAAGGATGGTAAATGGACCAATGAACCAAGGAGCAAATTTCATAGAGGCTACCCATAGACGGATACTCTTGGTAGAGAGCCAAACCTTGTCACCAGGAAAAAATTTGGGACTCACCTGGTGATGACAATCTGCAGCTACTTTGTACTTGGAAGCTGACAGATGTAAGTTCTTGGAAACATTTGCCTCAGAAGGAGTAAGAATAGGAGAACATACGACAGGAAACTGGGCTGGAGCAGACACCAATAACCAGGATGAAGGGTCTGGTGAGGAGGCTGCCAGGGAGGGCACAGGAGTAGGCGTGAAGGCTTTAATTTGTACAGTGGGCAAGACAGGCTGTGCAGAACAGGAACCTGGGGTAATACAAGGGACAGAGGGCACTGTAGGGTGTATGGGGGCAGTACAGGGGACAGAAGGCACTGTATGGTGTAGAGGGGCAGGACAGAGGGTACAGTATCTACTAATGTGGAAACCACGGCTGGGTCCAAAGCAGCTGAAGGGAGTTTTGGGGTCTAAGCAGGCAGGGCACATGGATCTAGTAACTCAGATGGTACAGAGGTCACAGATGTTGGGACCTCCACCCATCCAGAAGGTAGCAACATAGGAGCTCTGAGCTGCACAGTATGTAAAGGGACCGATGATTTGGGCAGCAAAGAAGGTAAGGAACTAGAGGTGGACAGCACTGGAAGGGGGCCCTCAATAGGAGTAGGCAGGGGAGCAACTTTACTACAAGAAACATCTTGTAAGGTCTGGCAATGTTGAAGGAGCATCAGAGAGGTGGTGGCCTCAGCCATGGGTACAGTGTGAGGTGGGAGCATCTTAGGGAGACCAGTTTGATTGCATTTTGACCCCCAAAACAATACTTGGCTAGAGTTCCAGTCAAGATTGGGTGAGCGTTTCTGCAACCATTGAAGTTCAAGAATGATGGGGCTAGAAGAATTAGGGAGGATCAGGAAGGAGATTTCCTCACAATGAAGAGTGCCAACATGCATAGTTATGGAGGTGGTTCAGAAGTGCAGAGGTCCTAAGGCCAAGATAGAGCCATCAACTGTAGATACTGATTGGGGTGTCATCAAGGGGACAAGAGGAATGCCCAATTCAGTGGTCAAAGATTGCTCAATGAAGTTTTCAGCTGCCCCAGAGTCCAAATAAGCAGAAACCTGGTACGAGTTCAGGGCCCAATGAATGGAGACAGGTATGATAAATCAAGGGATGGTGGCAGAATTCAGGTTCTGGTCTAGATCACCTCCCTCAGAGTGACCTAGACCCGAGTTTCCCGGGCTGACAGAACATGACTTAATTAGATGACCTTCAGCCCCACAATAAAGGCATAGACCAAATCTTAGGCGACGCAATCGCTCTTTTGGAGTGAAGTGTGTTCGGCCTAACTGCATAGGCTCTTCAGATGTCGGTATGGTTGCAGAGGTAAGTTGATCAGGGACTTTCTGGAAAACAAGAGCAAAAGAACCCACTGGGGGGTGACGTGGACGAGCCCTTTCCAGATCTTGCTCCTGGAAGCGGATATCGATTTGGATGCTAAGAGCAATCAAGTCATCCAGGGTGGTGGGTATGGTTATTCAAGCTAGTTCATCCTTAATACGGTCTGCTAGACAATGCCAAAAGGTTGCAGAGAGGGCCTCATTATTTCATGCCAAAATTGAACTGCATATTGTCCAACAGTCCTGCTACCTTGATGAAGCAAAAGAAGAGCTGCTGCGGCAGATGAAGTCCTGCTGGGCACATCAAAGGTTTTACGGAAAGCTTGCTGGGAGGCTGCAAATAGTTGGATCTTGACGCTCCCACAGTGGCGAGGCCCAAGCCAGTGCTTCACCAGAAAGGAGGGAAATCATGTACTCCACCTTGGAACGGTCAGTAGAAAAATTGTGGGCTGCTAGCTCGAAGTGAATTGAGTACTGATTGATGAAGCCCCAACAAGCTTTGGGAGAACCAAAGAAGTGAGGCGGTGGAGGCAGCTGGAGTCTTGAAGGACAGTGTTCCACTGGGGGAACAGCAGAAGGTGGAGCAGCAGGAACCGGAGCAGGGGCCGGGACAGGAGGCGAAACAGAGGGTGAGGAAGTGGACACAACCTGCAGACAGTACATAATTTGTACTTGATAGGTCTGCTGGACATCGACTCTCTGTGCCAAACACTGAAGTTGTTTCAGGAGAGGCTGTGTCTCTGAGGAGCTCATGGCCTGAGCAAACTGTCAGTACCGGTGGTAGTGAGCTCTTATGGATCCTCAACTTGGGGTTTCCCAGGGCGCGGAATCTAAGCCTCAGCCTGCTTGTTCACCAGAGCCCCTGACGGTGGGGAAGGACTTGCAGCAAGCTGGGACAAAGTCACGGCCCTCCGGGTACACCCAGCTGAGGTGGAGGAGACCGCTCGCGGGAGCAGGGTATCATGGGAGAAGACAAACGGAATCCGATAGGCAAGCCCAGGTCAGGACAGGCAGAAAACAAGCAAGATATTGTATGTACTCTCCAGCGCCTCAGGATATGCACAGCCAAAAGGGAAGCCAAGGGTACCAGGACAGCGACAACCAAAGGAAATGCTTCAGAGGTGCAGCCCTCCTCAGACGGGGAAATCAGCCACTGGATAGAGAGAAAACAGGTGGCGCACACACCCCTAGTGCATTATCCAAGGTTTATTGTAAGGAGTGAAAGAATAATAAAAACATACTCAGACGTAGCATGTATCTAAAAAGCATAGAAAAATTACAATGGCCACAACAGCAGGCAAGGTGTTCACTGACAGTGAGAACACCTTGCCTGCCGTTGTGGCCATTGTCATTTTTCTATGCTTTTTAGATACATGCTTCATCTGTGAGTATGTTTTTATTATTCTTTCACTCCTTACAATAAACCTTGGATAATGCACTAGGTGTGTGCGCCACCTGTTTTCTCTCTATCCAGAAAACAAGCAAGGTCAGAGAACGAAGCCGGGGTCGATACATGGGTAGTCAATATAGGATTCAAGAAAACAGAAACACACAGGAGCTCCAGCAACTGGGAAGTTGCTCAGGCAAAGTGGCCTACTCTGAGCATGTCTTATATAGACAGACAAACAAGGAGGTGGAACAGGAAGTGATGGAAGGGAAGGAAATAAAACCCAGAGGATAGCAGACGATGCCCATAGATGAGCACAGACAAACATGAGAAGGGATCAGGAACAGGACTGCAGCAAGAAGGTAAGAACACAAACAAAACTGCAGTCTAACATGTGACAGACCAGATATCGAGGAGAAAGATTTCAGGACTATATAAAGGTTAGGAATAGAGGTAATCGGGGAAGAGAGAAGCATCAACATCCACAAATAGTGCACATTTGTGTGTCATTCCCCCACAGGGGATACCCTGGATATCATTATTTTCTCGAATGCTGATGGCTAAGGGTTCTACTGCTAAAATGAACAGCGGGGGAGACAGGGGGCATCCCTGACGTGTTCCTTTGCCTATTAGTAAACAAGGGGAGCTGTAACTCTTAATCTGGAGATGAACTGTAGGTCCACTATAAAATGCGCTTAGCAAAGTCAAAAATTTGGTACCTGAACTTTTGTAGGACATAAAAAAGGTAATCCCAAGACAGGGAATCAAAAGCTTTTTGTAAGTCTAAAGACAGAAGCATACCTTTTCTCTAGCCTTGTCTATCCCAATCAAAATGAATAGCCGAAATTATATCTATGAGTCTGCTCGTTTGGGCAAGGGGTCTGTCTGCCTGGGACAAACCCTACTTGGTCCGGGTGTATATAGCATGATAGAAAAGTATTGAGCTGGTTCTCCAAGACCTTTGTCATGATCTTCAAGTCTACATTAATTAGTTTTGCCCTTGTAATGGAAGGCTAAACGAAAAGGAAATTGCCACTGGTATTTTATATTTTGGTTGAGTAGGTGCGTAAGCAATGGCTTGGGGGAGTGATGTTTCTGGACCATGGACGGAGTCAGGTCTGCAAAAAGCTGTATGGGGTGGAAGGAGATTTGGAGAGGCCCTCGCAGCTCCCATCATCCGTTCCTTTATACGGTAGTCGTATGGTTTCATGATGAGCCTCTAGGCAGACCATCCTGTCTCGGGGCTGTAAATGCACGATGAATACGATCTATTTCCAGCTGATGCTCGGAAATGTCAGGGATAAGTTCTCGCATCAATTGGTGAGCTACATCTTCCAAATCTTTGATATCTTCAGGTATCCCTCGAATTCTCACATTATATCATCTGGATCTATTTTCCAAGTCTTCTATCTATGTATTAGCATCATCCAATTGTTGAAGGTCTGAGATCATTTTTTAATTCTGATTAACTCGACGGACCGTTCCATCCATCTCGGATTCTATTGTATCCTGCCTTTCACTAATGAACTTTAAATCCCCCTTTAAATCAGTTGTGACCAGGGTGCAAGCTTTAGTGAGTGCTTGCTGCATTAAGGCTGAACATCTTTCTATTAGAACCACATCTCCCAAATAAGAGACTGGGGGAGCAGTTATTGGCTCGGGGAAAGATTCCGGTTGGCTAAGGGCTGATTCTGCCAGTCCCTTCTGTTTAGCCATATGGCGGTCAGTGGATGAGGCTGGAGACATGGCTGCCTCTGGTTCCCCCTGGGATAGGGCTGTGAAGTTGAAGCTCAGAAAGTGCTCACCTGGTGGTGTGGAGGGGGAGCTATCCGGCTGTGAGGGGGAGCCCAGGTCTTTTGCTCCCACTGACATAGACCTCGTTGAACCGTATGGTGCCCTCTCTGCATGGCTAGAAGATGTCCCAGCCCCTTGTGCCTGGGTGGCTTGGTGGGCCATGGTCGCCGTCTCCAGCACCACCTTGTGTCAGGAATGGACTTGCCAATAGTGGTGGGACCCACCTGCCTTGTGGGCTGCAGTACCAGGGCTGGCCAGCGCATGCTCTCAACAACCAGAGGTTCACTTCGGCAATTAGCCATCACCTGGGGCTGATTGCAGGTGTATTTAAGGGATGGCCAGACCTGCAGTCTGGGCCTTGGTGTGTGTTTTTCCATGGGCCCCTGTACCTTGTAACCTGCATTCCTGTTTCTGTTCCTGTTTCTGCCTGACTTGTTGCCGACCCTGCCTGATCCTGACCTCTGCTGACTTCTCCTGTTTTATCCCTGGCTTGTGACCCTGACCATTCTCTCCACCTGCTCCTCCTGTACCTACCTGCCCGATAGTTATCGACCCGGCCTGCCTGACTACGTTGTGCTCTATATGTGTATGTACCTGTGTATCTATACCAGTTTAGGTTTGGGTTTGTTTCACCTTGTTGTATGTATTTGTGTTAGCTTGGGGTTTGGTGCACTGCGTTTATGTTTGTAGTGTTAGTCTTAATAAATTGTCTTGTTTATACCATATCTGGAGCCTGTGTTTCCCTGTGTCAGTACACACATTTATGGTCACACCCGCATTCCTGACACCTTGGCTGGAGAAGGAGTCCGAGAGGGACAGGACTGACGGGGCAGCGCGGCCAGTGGTCCAGGCTTCTTCTTCTTCTTATCATCCTCCAATAAATGATAGCTTACGGCCGCGGATAAATTGCTCAGTCACTGTCCCCGAGTCTCTGAAAAACTGATGTTCAGCTGTAATGTGCCGGCACGTGTTGTCTTCTGTTAAAAGTACAACAGTTATTTTGCCAGAGATGGATTTAACCTGTTGTCTTAAATTATTGTGGAGGATGAATGACGGATGATGAGTATATATTTATAAATGTACCTTTCCTGCAGCAACTAGTCCAACAGTTCTTTTCCAGAGAGATGCATTTATTCAGATAAAGATATTTGTTACAGATGACAGAAATCCAGCTGAATATTTGTAAATATTACAATGAACAACATCCCCCAGAGTCCCATGTAAGATACTTCATATCAAACATGGAGATACTACACCGTCCAGCATGTCCAATCTATAATATGCACCTAGGTATTTTCCATGCATGCAATAATGCGAGTTATGACCTATACCTGTGCTTCCATATTAATGAAAGGAAGAAGCTCCTCATATACACATGCTCCCAATTTGATAGAATGGCAAGCACTCTGGGCACTTTTAGTAGCCCTTTTGATCTTCTGGGTGACAGGTAATGCCTTTTGGGCTTGGACAGCTGCAGTCATAATTCTAATCAAAGTTGTCCAGATATTTCCTAGTGCTGCCAGTCAGTGCCATCAGTCAGTGTCACCCATCAGTGCTGCCTATCAGTGACCATCATTGCTGCATATCAATGCAGCATCATCAGTGCCTCCTCATCAATGCCCACCAGTGCAACCTCATCAGTGCCACCTCATCAGTGCAGCCTATCCATGCCACCTCATTAGTACCCAACAGTGCTGCCTATCAGTGCAGCCTCATCAATGCACATCAGTGAAGGAGAAAAATTACCAGTTTGCAAAATTTTATTTAAATTTTTTATAGTGCAAAAAAAAAAAAAAAAAAAAACATTGGTGGTAAAATACCAGCAAAAGAAAGCTCAATTGTCATTCAGAGTGCGACAGAACTGCAAGCTAAAAATTGGCTTGGGCACGAAAGGGGTATAAGTGCCTGATAGGCAAGTGGTTAATGGCAAGCCTTACAGTGAAGTGAACTAGGGATTTATCCACGCAAATATTTTTGTCGGAAGTAAATATTTCCTTGAAGTAAACGGTTCCTTCAAGGTTAATTAGTGGCCGAATTTTAAACAGTTTGTCATAATATGGATGATTTTGAGGAGGGCACTGGGTATTATTGAAATGTAAAAACCTCATTATCATCTCATAGCGTGTTTTTGGCATACAAGATGACCTATACCTATAATGTATAGGTTGGGTAGACCAGCAGGCATGGACTTTTTTTTTTTTTCAGTCCCATATACAAAGTCCCAGAAAATTTTTAATTCCTCTACGGTGAGGGGTTTCTACACAAATGAGCAGCCATATGATGAATTAGGATTGCTGGCAATATATTGGCTGGCATACAGATTACACTGTTCCAAAATGGGGTAACATTTTCTGCTTGTAACTGAGGGCCCAGGTGTGCTGTAAAAGGGGGAATTGTAGGTTCTGCCGAATTAGCGGGTAGCCGTGTGGGATATAACACTATGTCTGGGAGGCTTGTATGGGCCCTACGTCGTTGATGTGGTCAAGACACACTGCTGCTAGTTCCTCGCCTATCATCTGGGAATGCAGCCCTGCTTGTACTCGCCACTGCACCAGGATTTGCTGCACTACTGATGGATGCCTGCCTAGCTTCTGGGAGTTATGCGCTGCATGTACTTGCCATTGGGCCACTGCTGAATTCCTGCTCCTTCTTAGATCTCCTGAACATCTTTGTTTGGATTCTCTCCTGCTTTCAGGTGGCTCATACTCAGAACCTGAGTTTGACAGAGAGAGTTCTCTGCTACTCTCATCCATCATACTCAGAATCTTGAAAGCCTCCGCGCTGCTGTATAATTTTTTAGACGTGTAATAGATGTTGATCACTTTTATAGATGTGGATATGACATGGTACACTGTGAAAGATGTTGATCACTGGTACTGATGTGGATTTGACACTGGTATACTGTGACAGATGTTGATCACTGGTACAGATGTGGATGACCACTGTACACTGTGACAGATGTGGATCACTGGTACACAGACAGATGTGGTTGAGCACTGTGACAGATGTGGGGGACATTATCTGGGTGATCTGTGTTTGTGTGTGCTTGAAAAACTCACTGGCAACACAGATTGGCTCTGCTTCTCCTCACTGGCGGCTCTGTGTGAGAATTAGAGTCAGTCAACTGACAGGCAGCTGTTTACATTACATGATGGCTGTGTAGCCCATGGTCCATGCCACGTTCTGAGTGATGTACGGGAACAACCACTCAGAATGGTAAAGCTCCCACCTAGCTGTTTAAGTGCAGTGGCCAGGTGGGCAGTGGTTAAATAGGCAGCTAGGCACCAATGCACGAAACGTTGCATGCTGATGTGCATTGGTGCACAGAAATGCGCCTACGTGTCAGTGCAAGCTGGATATTAGCCTGAGCTCCTCTGTGTGCTGGTACATGTGAATGAGCATTAGCTGCATGAGAATGAGCATTAGCTGTAGAAGAATTAGCATTTAGCCGTTTAGGTTTCCTGACAGTGCCCCCCCCCAATGGGCAACCTCCGGATGTACATTCTGGCCATCTTCTCTGGGAATCTGTTGGCAAGGACTTGGAGTAACTCAGGAGCATGAATATTCTCTTCTGGCTCCCATGAATATTCTCTTCAGGGGGGGGGGGTGAACCTTCCATTTTATGAGATACTGAGTTTGGCCTCCTCACCTTCTACAGTTCAGGATGGATTCAACTCCAAACTCCAATTCACCACCTACAGTTACAGGTGGAGATGATGGCACACTTCTCCCAGGAAAGGGATCAGGCTGGCTTCAGCAACGGGACATGAAACACTGGGTGAATATTGTAAGTACTGGGTAACACCAGTTTGTATGCCACAGGATTGATTCTCCTTTTTACCTTAAAGGGCCCAATATATCTTGGACCCAACTTCCGTGAAGGGCATGTAAGCTTCAGGTTAGCTGTCGATAGCCAGATTTTATCTTTTTCTTTTAGAACCAACTTCCCTCTCTGCTTTCTGTCATAGTATTTTTTGCTGTCGTCTTGAGCTTTCTGCATGACTTCTTGAAGCAGCTGTGTTAGACCAGAGAAAAGCTAGCTTATCTTGGACCATGGGCTACTGTTTCTGGTATGATGTCTGGTAGGAAGGTAGGGTGGAACCCATAGTTGGCCCAAAACGGAGCCTGATTTGTGGAAGAATGGACTGTATTGTTATATTCAAATTCTGCAAGGGGCAGCAGAGTATCCCAATCATCCTGCAAAAAGGTGCAAAACATCTGTCACGTACCTGATCGGAGACTGCAATAGAGAGAGGGCTTCCCTTATGGCTAAGTGCAGTGCGCCCCTGGAGGTGGAAGCAGGAGGTGCAGTTCCCAAAGAAACACGGGTTGCCAGTGGTGTTGCTGCTGGACATGCTTGGTGAGAAGGAACCTGTGGGTGCTCCGGTTGCAGGAGGAGTTTTTTCAGAGAACACGTGGATCCCGGAGGATGGGTAGAGTAGTCAGTAGCCAGAGACAGGGTCAATATGGAACAGCAGACAGGAGCAACGTCAGGATCAAGCCGGGGTCATACACTGAGCAGCGGACAGGAGCAAGCCGGGATCATACACAGAGCAGCAGACAGGAGCAAGGTCAGAATCCAGCCGAGTCGGTAATGGGTAATCAGCAGTAAACTCAGGAACACAGGAATGGGAGGGGCTGATGATAATCCAGCAATCACTGAGCAGAGCTGTAGTCCTTATAAAGGCCACTGAGTGTCAGCAATTAGTGCACCCTGCATGTGCTGGTGAGTTTTTTTGCACAGGAATGTGCAATTACATGCCGCCTGCCTATGCGCATGCACACTTTGTGCGAATTGGCGCAGCCATATTGAGCATTGGCGCATCTGCCCAGGCTTCCTCGTCTTTTCCCCTGACAACATCTGAGATACTGCTCCAGGGCTGGTTTAGTATGCTCTGTCTGGCCATTGCTCTGAGGATGGTATGCAAAGAATAAGCAGGTCTCAATTTTTAGAGCCTTGAAGACTGATTTCCATAATCTAGAAGTGACTTGTACATCTGTCAGAGATGATGGGGTTGATTTACTAAGAATAAGGTGAAGCAATAGATGTTAGCCACCAAACTTCATCTAATTGAAACAATTAAGAACTTGGTCCCTATACACAGGATTAAGCCAAGATTCTATTTCTTTGTGTGTAAAAAAAAAACAATTGGCAGGTGAGATTTGTTGTTTGGCATTTTTTATGCTAATTCTATTATTAATTCTCTTTCCTATTTTGTAGTGTTTTTTACATGTTCTGCAAGCAAATGCATTTTAATGAATGTTACAGAGTAAGCATACTATTTCCTAATGTTAAATATGTATTTAAAAATTACTTATATATCTTGTTATATGGCTAATAATTTTTAATGTCTAATTTGCATTTTCTTATATCTACTTATAATTATATATCTTAATTCTTGAATCATGGTACTGCTACAGTATATATTCTAGACACTGCTATAGTCAGCATTGTGTTTAGTAGTTAGCCCTACTGCCTAGCAGCACTAGGGTTGCTGGTTTGAATCCCAACCAAGGTACTAAATGCATTGAGTTTGTATGTTCTACCTGTGTGGGTTTCCTCTCATGCTTCAAAGATATGCTGGTATTTGTTTTGGCTCCTGTCTAAATTGTCCCTATTATATGAATGTGAGTTAGGGACTTTAGATTGTACACTCCTTGAAGGCAGGGCCTGATGTGAATGTACAATATGTATGTAAAGTACTGTGTAAATTGACAGCACTATATAAGTACCTGAACTAGAGATGAGCGAATCGAAGTAGCCGAAGTGGAATTCGAGTCGAATATCGGAAAAATAGCCTACTTCGGACGCGCGAATCGAAATTTTTCCGAAAATGGCGGCGGACATGTGCGGCGACGGAGCGGGGATGTCTGGGAAGGCGCGCAGACAAGGCGCGCTGACCCATAATGCATTTTTCGGATTCGGCGCGAATCGAAATTTTTCCGAAAATGGCGGCGGACATGTGCGGCGACGGAGCGGGGATGTCTGGGAAGGCGCGCAGACAAGGCGCGCTGACCCATAATGCATTCCTCAATGACATGTGATCGCATCAGCCAATCAGCAGCCAGCCAGCCAGCACTGTGTAATGGTCGAGCTATAAATAGCGGCCATTTTGGAATTCTTCATTTGCCTGCAGTCATTGAACAGAGGCAGACCGCTCTGTATTAGGGACAGAGTTAGGGCCACAGAAACGATACTTGGGGACAGAGAAACGTTACTTAGGGACAGAGAACCATTACTCAGGGACACAGAATTGTTAGTGAGGGCCACAGAATCGTTACTTAGGGACAAAGAAACGCTAGTTAGGGCCACAGAATTCTTACTCAGGGACAGACAGAATTGTTACTGAGTGCCAGAGAATTGTTACTTAGGGCCACAGAAACGTTATTAGGGCCACAGAATTGTTACTCAGGGACAGACAGAATTGTTACTGAGTGCCAGAGAATTGTTACTTAGGGCCACAGAAACTTTAGTTAGGGCCACAGAATTGTTACTCAGGGACAGACACAGAATTGTTACTGAGGGCCACAGAACTGTTACTTAGGGCCACAGAAACGTTATTAGGGCCACAGAATTGTTACTCAGGGACAGACAGAATTGTTACTGAGTGCCAGAGAATTGTTACTTAGGGCCACAGAAACTTTAGTTAGGGCCACAGAATTGTTACTCAGGGACAGACACAGAATTGTTACTGAGGGCCACAGAACTGTTACTTAGGGCCACAGAAACTTTAGTTAGGGCCACAGAATTGTTACTCAGGGACAGACACAGAATTGTTACTGAGGGCCACAGAACTGTTACTTAGGGCCACAGAATTGTTACTCGCACAGACACAGAATTGTTACTCAGGGACACAGAATTGTTACTGAGGGCCACAGAACCGTTACTTAGGGCCACAGAATTGTTACTCGCACAGACACAGAATTGTTACACAGGGACACAGAATTGTTACTGAGAGTCACAGAACCGTTACTTAGGGCCACAGAATTGTTACTCGCACAAACACAGAATTGTTACTCAGGGACACAGAACTGTTACTGAGGGCCACAGAACTGTTACTTAGGGCCACAGAATTGTTACTCGCACAGACACAGAATTGTTACTCAGGGACACAGAACTGTTACTGAGGGCCACAGAACTGTTACTTAGGGCCACAGAACTGTTACTTAGGGCCACAGAACTGTTACTTAGGGCCACAGAATTGTTACTCGCACAGACACAGAATTGTTACTCAGGGACACAGAATTGTTACTGAGGGCCACAGAACCGTTACTTAGGGCCACAGAATTGTTACTCGCACAGACACAGAATTGTTACACAGGGACACAGAATTGTTACTGAGGGCCACAGAACCGTTACTTAGGGCCACAGAATTGTTACTCAGGGACACAGAATTGTTACTGAGGGCCACAGAACTGTTACTTAGGGCCACAGAATTTTTACTCGGACAGACACAGAATTGTTACTCAGGGACACAGAATTGTTACTGAGGGCCACAGAACCGTTACTTAGTGCCACAGAAACGTTAATCAGGGACACAGAATTGTTACTGAGGGCCACAGAACCGTTACTTAGGGCCACAGAACCGTTACTCAGGGACACAGAATTGTTACTCAGGGACACAGAATTGTTACTGAGGGCCACAGAACTGTTACTTAGGGCCACAGAATTGTTACTCGCACAGACACAGAATTGTTACTCAGGGACACAGAATTGTTACTGAGGGCCACAGAACTGTTACTTAGGGCCACAGAATTGTTACTCGCACAGACACAGAATTGTTACTCAGGGACACAGAACTGTTACTGAGGGCCACAGAACTGTTACTTAGGGCCACAGAATTGTTACTCGCACAGACACAGAATTGTTACTCGGGGACACAGAATTGTTACTGAGGGCCACAGAACCGTTACTTAGGGCCACAGAATTGTTACTCGCACAGACACAGAATTGTTACACAGGGACACAGAATTGTTACTGAGGGCCACAGAACCGTTACTTAGGGCCACAGAATTGTTACTCAGGGACACAGAATTGTTACTGAGGGACACAGAATTGTTACTTAGGGCCACAGAATTTTTACTCAGACAGACACAGAATTGTTACTCAGGGACACAGAATTGTTACTGAGGGCCACAGAACCGTTACTTAGTGCCACAGAAACGTTAATCAGGGACACAGAATTGTTACTGAGGGCCACAGAACCGTTACTTAGGGCCACAGAATTGTTACTCACGGACAGACACAGAATTGTTTCTTGAGGGACACAGAATTTTTAATGAGGGCCACAGAACCGTTACTTAGGGCCACAGAAACGTTAATCAGGGACACAGAATTGTTACTGAGGGCCACAGAACCATTACTTAGGGCCACGTAAACGTTAATCAGGGACAGACACAGAATTGTTACTGAGGTACACAGAATTGTTACTGAGGGCCACAGAACCGTTACTTAGGGCCACATAAACGTTAATCAGGGACACAGAATTGTTACTGAGGGCCACAGAACCGTTACTTAGGGCCACGTAAACATTAATCAGGGACAGACACAGAATTGTTACTGAGGTACACAGAATTGTTACTGAGGGCCACAGAACCGTTACTTAGGGCCACATAAACGTTAATCAGGGACACAGAATTGTTACTTAGGGCTACAGAACCGTTACTTAGGGCCACAGAATTGTTACTCACGGACAGACACAGAATTTTTTCTTGAGGGACACAGAATTTTTACTGAGGGCCACAGAACCGTTACTTAGGGCCACAGAAACGTTAATCAGGAACACAGAATTGTTACTGAGGGACACAGAATTGTTACTGAGGGCCACAGAACCGTTACTTAGGGCCACATAAACGTTAATCAAAGACACAGAATTGTTACTGAGGGCCACAGAACCATTACTTGGGACCACAGCAACGTTAATCAGGGACACAGAATTGTTACTGAGGGCCACAGAACCGTTACTGAGGGCCACAGAACCGTTACTTAGGGCCACACAGAATCGTTGAATTAAAGAGTATGTCAGACAACATGCAGAGGAGTGGCAGAGGAGGCAATGTTTTAGGAGCGAGCAGACGTGGCAGCAGAGGAAGGGGTCGAGGCAGCACTAGTCGCAGCCAGAGGCCAGTGCTCCCGGTGTCATCCAGCGGTCGTGTCTCCACCGACAACCCTGCCGTCATCGATTGGTTGGCTCGGTCGTCTTCCTCTTCCCAGGTCACCTCTGACACCTACAGCCAACGGTCGGTGGGTACGTCAGACACAACCGTTAGTTGGCATGGCCCGGGACCAAGCCCACTGAAATCACGTGTCCTCTACCTGCCCCTGTTCTTTGGTGTTCCCTCACCAAGCGAAGTATCGCATGCTGTGGGCTCAGCCCCACTGTACAGTGAGGAAGAGCTAACAGAGGGCGGTCAGGAACGGGGGGAGACATCCGCCTTTTCAGCAGCCAGGCGAAGAAGTAGTGGCGAGGAGAGTGGCCCGGTAGCCGGTCTAGAGACAGGTCTGTCTCCTGACCCAGACGCAGCCGAGGGGGCTAGTAGTGAGGCGGAGACCCTACTTGATGATGAGGAGGTTGATCGCACTTGGCAGCCTCGTCGTCATCAGGCAATTTCTTCCGCATCATCAGGAGAAGAGGGTGGCAGCTTGGCAGTGAGCGAAACAGTCGGTGGGTTGCCCAGGAGACAGCAGCAGGGTCACAGCAGTGTCAGTGGAAGCAGTGTCAGTGGAGCCAAACGGCCACGGAGTAGAGCACCAGCTCCACTGCAGCCTACCACCACGGCCAGTAGTGGTGCCGGTGTGCACGGAGGAAGCAGCAGTCAGCCAGTGAGGAGTATCGGGGGCAAAGTTTCCTACTCGGCGGTGTGGCAATTTTTCGTCAAGCCGCCCGAGGAAGTAAACGTAGCCGTATGTCGACTATGTGGCCAGAAAGTCAAGCGTGGCCAGGGGGCCCATGTTGGGACTACAGCGTTGCGGCAGCATATGCAGCGTCGCCATTTGGTGGCCTGGGAAAACCGTGATAAAGATACGGCGGTTCTGCCCGCCCCAGCCCCCGCTCCATCACCCGCTCCGTTACTTGCTCCGTCACCCGACGTCAATCGCCCTCCATCAGCCAGTCAAGGCTCCAACACCTCTGCTGAGGGGAGTTGTCGCTCGTTGGCATCTTCCGCTCGTTCAGATGCTCCTTCTCCTGCTACTCCTCTTCACGGATTCCGTCAGCAGTCTTTCTTGGAATCCAATTCCAAGAGACAACAGTTTGCGAGCACGCACCCGACGGTGCAAAAGCTGAACGTCCTCCTGTCCAAGTTGCTGGTGCTGCAGTCCCTCCCTTTCCAAGTGGTGAACTCGACACCTTTCAGAGAAATGATGGCTTGTGCCGCGCCGCGGTGGAGAGTGCCAAGCCATCATTTCTTCGCCAAAAAGGCAGTGCCAGCCCTGCATTCACATGTAGAAGACATGGTGGGCCAGTCTTTGAGCATGTCGGTCTCTGCCAAAGTGCACGGCAGCGCCGACGTGTGGAGCTGTAACTACGGTCAGGGACAGTACATGTCATTTACGGCCCACTGGGTGAACGTGGTGCCGTCACAGCCGCACCAGCAACTTGGACAGGTCACGCCGCTTTTGCCTCCACGTTTGCACGTCCTTGGTTCGGCAAAGATGTCCGCCTCTACCACCTCTTCTTCCGCCGTGTCCTCAGCCGCCACCCCCGTGCCAAGTCCCATTACCCGACCGGCATATCACATGTGCAGGGCGCAACGGTGTCACGCTGTTCTGCACCTGGTATGCCTTGGCGAACGTAGTCACACAGGGGAGGAACTTCTGAGTGTAATGAACAGAGAAATCGACAGATGGCTGTCTCCGCGCAAACTGAAAATCGGAACCATGTTGACCGACAACGGAAAGAACATGGTTTCTGCTCTGCGTCAAGGAAGGTTGTGCCATGCGCCATGCATGGCTCACGTGTTCAATCTGGTTGTCAAGCGGTTCCTAAAATCCACCATCCCACTGCAAGACATCCTTAAAATGTCACGTAAACTTTGCATGCATTTCAGCCATTCCTACACCGCAAAGCACACCCTCCTTGAGCTGCAGCGGCAGAACGGAATTCCACATCATCGCCTGATCTGCGACGTTGCAACAAGGTGGAATTCAACCCTACACATGTTAGACCGCCTTTACGAGCAGCGAAAGGCCATCACCGATTTCCTGATGTTACAAGCGGATAAAGGTACTCCCCTGTGTAACTTCGATGTCAGCCATTGGCAGCTCATGCGTGACACCTGCCGCTTGCTCAGGCCCTTTGAGGAGGCCACGCTATTCGTGAGTCGGCAGGACTATGGGATGAACGACGTCATTCCTCTGTTGCACGTCCTTGAACAAATGCTGTTAACAATGGCTGGTCAGGGTGCGGTAGACGTGGCGCACAGATCTCAACGCCACATGACCCCTGTGGGGGCAGGACAGGAAGAAGAGGAGGAAGTAGAGGAGGACATTTGTGCTCAGGAATTATTGAGTGAAATGGGTGGTTTTTCCACTCAGCGGACAGGAGTGGAGGAGCAGGAGCATCTGGTAGAGGAGGAGGAGGAGGAGACAGAGGACCCAGACGCACCGTGGCAGTATGCTGTGGAGATGGAGGCAGGGAGTCCCTCGCATTCCTTGGCACAAATGGCCCATAGCATGCTCGGTTGCTTGCGTAGCGACAGCCGAATAATAACCATCAGACAGAGGGATGACTTTTGGCTGTCCACCTTGTTGGACCCTCGCTACCGTTCAAAAATGGTGGCCTTTTTCACACCTGCTGAGAGGGAGGCCAAAATAACGTACTATAAAAACCACCTATGTAGTCAGTTGGTCTCTGCCTTTGTGCGCCAACGTCCATCCTCAGACACTGTGGGCCCTGTGCGCTCGCGTTCCGCTGCCATGGCAGCAGGGGAGGGGTGGGGTGGTAGGAGCAGTGGCAGCTCCACCAGCAGCGGCTGCCTCTGTCTGCAGTCGATGATGAGTAGCTTTCTTCACCAGCGCAGTGAGGAAACTACTAACCAGCCGCAGCAGCAGCAGCAGCAGCATCAGGTGGACCTGGAGCAGGACCTCAAACAACAGGCTTGGGCCTACTTGGACAGCACCCTGCCAACCGAGGTAGACAATCCCCTTGACTACTGGGCAACGAAACTTGACCTTTGGCCCCAACTAGCTGAATTTGCCCTTGAAAGGCTGTCATGCCCGGCCAGTAGCGTGGCATCGGAGCGCGTGTTTAGTGCGGCAGGAGGTATTGTAACTCCGCGGAGGACACGACTGTCCACCCAAAGTGTGGAGAGACTCACGTTTGTGAAAATGAATCAGGCGTGGATTAGTCTGGATTTCAAACCACCAGTTCCTGACACAACTGACTAAATCCGCCATGAATCATGCCTCAAACATGTGCCACTTTCAGGTCTCCTCACACACTGCTGGTGTGTTCCATTTTTTGTCATAGGGTGCTGGCAGATTACGGGCCTCCCATAGCTGCTGCCAGGCCCCTAATCTGCCATGGGCCCCTATATACCGCCTCCTCATGCTGCTGCCAAGTCCAGAGTCTCTCATGGGTCCCTATACGGCCTCCCATTGCTACTGTCTCCATCGCCACACTCTGCCATGTGCCACTTTCAGGTCTCCTCACACACTGCTGGTGTGTTGAATTTTTTGACATAGGGTGCTGGCAGATTACGGGCCTCCTATAGCTGCTGCCAGGCCCCTAATCTGCCATGGGCCCCTATATACCGCCTCCTCATGCTGCTGCCAGGTCCAGAGTCTCTCATGGGTCCCTGTACGGCCTCCCATTGCTGCTGTCTCCATCGCCACACTCTGCCATGTGCCACTTTCAGGTCTCTTCACACTGCTTGTGTTTTCAATTTTTTGACATAGGGTGCTGGCAGATTACGGGCCTCCCATAGCTGCTGCCAGGCCCCTAATCTGCCATGGGCCCCTATATACCGCCTCCTCATGCTGCTGCCAAGTCCAGAGTCTCTCATGGGTCCCTATACGGCCTCCCATTGCTGCTGTCTCCATCGCCACACTCTGCCATGTGCCACTTTCAGGTCTCCTCACACACTGCTGGTGTGTTGAATTTTTTGACATAGGGTGCTGGCAGATTACGGGCCTCCTATAGCTGCTGCCAGGCCCCTAATCTGCCATGGGCCCCTATATACCGCCTCATCATGCTGCTGCCAGGTCCAGAGTCTCTCATGGGTCCCTGTACGGCCTCCCATTGCTGCTGTCTCCATCGCCACACTCTGCCATGTGCCACTTTCAGGTCTCCTCACACACTGCTGGTGTGTAGAATTTTTTGACATAGGGTGCTGGCAGATTACGGGCCTCCTATAGCTGCTGCCAGGCCCCTAATCTGCCATGGGCCCCTATATACCGCCTCCTCATGCTGCTGCCAAGTCCACAGTCTATCATGGGTCCCTATACGGCCTCCCATTGCTGCTGTCTTCATCGCCACACTCTGCCATGTGCCACTTTCAGGTCTCCTCACACACTGCTGGTGTGTTGAATTTTTTGACATAGGGTGCTGGCAGATTACGGGCCTCCTATAGCTGCTGCCAGGCCCCTAATCTGCCATGGGCCCCTATATACCGCCTCCTCATGCTGCTGCCAGGTCCAGAGTCTCTCATGGGTCCCTGTACGGCCTCCCATTGCTGCTGTCTCCATCGCCACACTCTGCCATGTGCCACATTCAGGTCTCTTCACACTGCTTGTGTTTTCAATTTTTTGACATAGGGTGCTGGCAGATTACGGGCCTCCCATAGCTGCTGCCAGGCCCTTAATCTGCCATGGGCCCCTATATACCGCCTCCTCATGCTGCTGCCAAGTCCAGAGTCTCTCATGGGTCCCTATACGGCCTCCCATTGCTGCTGTCTCCATCGCCACACTCTGCCATGTGCCACTTTCAGGTCTCCTCACACACTGCTGGTGTGTTGAATTTTTTGACATAGGGTGCTGGCAGATTACGGGCCTCCTATAGCTGCTGCCAGGCCCCTAATCTGCCATGGGCCCCTATATACCGCCTCCTCATGCTGCTGCCAGGTCCAGAGTCTCTCATGGGTCCCTGTACGGCCTCCCATTGCTGCTGTCTCCATCGCCACACTCTGCCATGTGCCACTTTCAGGTCTCCTCACACTGCTGGTGTGTAGAATTTTTTGACATAGGGTGCTGGCAGATTACGGGCCTCCTATAGCTGCTGCCAGGCCCCTAATCTGCCATAGGCCCCTATATACCGCGTCCTCATGCTGCTGCCAGGTCCAGAGTCTCTCATGGGTCCCTGTACGGCCTCCCATTGCTGCTGTCTCCATCGCCACACTCTGCCATGTGCCACTTTCAGGTCTCCTCACACTGCTGGTGTGTTCAATTTTTTGACATAGGGTGCTGGCAGATTACGGGCCTCCTATAGCTGCTGCCAGGCCCCTAATCTGCCATGGGCCCCTATATACCGCCTCCTCATGCTGCTGCCAGGTCCAGAGTCTCTCATGGGTCCCTGTACGGCCTCCCATTGCTGCTGTCTCCATCGCCACACTCTGCCATGTGCCACTTTCAGGTCTCCTCACACTGCTGGTGTGTAGAATTTTTTGACATAGGGTGCTGGCAGATTACGGGCCTCCTATAGCTGCTGCCAGGCCCCTAATCTGCCATAGGCCCCTATATACCGCCTCCTCATGCTGCTGCCAGGTCCAGAGTCTCTCATGGGTCCCTGTACGGCCTCCCATTGCTGCTGTCTCCATCGCCACACTCTGCCATGTGCCACTTTCAGGTCTCCTCACACTGCTGGTGTGTAGAATTTTTTGACATAGGATGCTGGCAGATTACGGGCCTCCTATAGCTGCTGCCAGGCCCCTAATCTGCCATGGGCCCCTATATACCGCCTCCTCATGCTGCTGCCAGGTCCAGAGTCTCTCATGGGTCCCTGTACGGCCTCCCATTGCTGCTGTCTCCATCGCCACACTCTGCCATGTGCCACTTTCAGGTCTCCTCACACTGCTGGTGTGTAGAATTTTTTGACATAGGGTGCTGGCAGATTACGGGCCTCCTATAGCTGCTGCCAGGCCCCTAATCTGCCATGGGCCCCTATATACCGCCTCCTCATGCTGCTGCCAAGTCCAGAGTCTCTCATGGGTCCCTGTACGGCCTCCCATTGCTGCTGCCAGGAGGCAGCAGGGTCGCAGCAGTGTCAGTGGAGGCAAACGGCCACGGAGTAGAGCACCAACTCCACTGCAGCCTACCACCACGGCCAGTAGTGGTGCCGGTGTGCACGGAGGAAGTAGCAGTCAGCCAGTGAGGAGTAGCGGAGGCAAAGTTTCCTACTCTGCGGTGTGGCAATTTTTCATCAAGCCGCCCGAGGAAGTAAACGTAGCCGTATGTCGACTATGTGGCCAGAAAGTCAAGCGTGGCCAGGGGGCCCATGTTGGGACTACAGCGTTGCGTCAGCATATGCAGCGTCGCCATTCGGTGGCCTGGGAAAACCGTGATAAAGATACGGCGGTTCTGCCTGCCCCAGCCCAGGGTTCCATTTTGTCATAGGGTGCTGGCAGATTACAGGCCTCCCATAGGTGCCGCCAGGCCCCAAATCGGCCATGGGCCCCCGTACCGCCTGGTCACGCTGCTGCTGAGCCCACAGTGTGACCTGGGTCCCTGTACGGCCTCCCATTGCTTCCACTCTGCCATGTGCCACTTTGAAATCTCCTCACACTCCTGCGGTTGTCCATTTTGTCATAGGTTGCTGGCAGATTACAGGCCTTCCATAGGTGCCACCAGGCCCCAAATCGGCCATGGGCCCCCGTACCGCCTGGTCACGGTGCTGCTGAGCCCACAGTGTGACCTGGGTCCCTGTACCGCCTCCCATTGCTCCCACTCTGCCATGTGCCACTTTGAGGTCTCCTCACACTGCTGGTGTGTTCAATTTTTTGACATAGGGTGCTGGCAGATTACGGGCCTCCCATTGCTGCTGCCAGGCACGTAATCTGCCATGGGCCCCCGTACCGACTCCTCATGCTGTGACGTTGCAACAAGGTGGAATTCAACACTACATATGTTAGACCGCCTTTACGAACAGCGAAAGGCCATCACAGATTTCCTGATGTTAAAAGCGGATAAAGGTACTCCCTGTGTAACTTAGATGTCAGCCATTGTCAGCTCATGCGTGACACCTGCGCTTGCTCAGGCCCTTTGAGGAGGCCACGCTATTCGTGAGTCGGCAGGACTATGGGATGAACGAGGTCAAATCGGCCATGGGCCCCCGTACCGCCTGTTCACGCTGATGCTGGTCCCACAGTGTGACCTGGGTCCCTGTACCGCCTCCCATTGCTCCCACTCTGCCATGTGCCACTTTGAGGTCTCCTCACACTCCTGCGGTTTTCCATTTTGTCATAGGTTGCTGGCAGGTTACAGGCCTCCCATAGGTGCTGCCAGGCCCCAAATCTGCCATGGGCCCCCGTACCGCCTGGTCACGCTGCTGCTGGGCCCACAGTGTGACCTGGGTCCCTGTACCGCCTCCCATTGCTCCCACTCTGCCATGTGCCACTTTCAGGTCTCCTCACACTCCTGCTGGTTTCCATTTTGTCATAGGTTGCTGTATGGCCTCCCATTGCTGCTGCCTCCACCGCCACACTGTGGCTCCAAACACTGGTTTTGGCCCCGTGACTGGCCAAATGAGTGAAGTGTGCGGTGATTCTAAGATCGACGGCACTCATCTGCATGTCATACTGAGTGACAGTATTATTTCTCTTCCCCAGCAGACTCCAAGGGCATTTAAATTAAAGGTACAGTGTTCTGCACTAATATTAAGTCTCTCTGAAGCCTAGAAACACCCTTTTTTAAGTTAAATTCACAGCGAATTTATTCGACTCGAATCGAATATTGTCCACGAATTCGCCGAATCAGTCGAATCGAATTTTTCATTTCTTCGCTCATCTCTAACCTGAACTAATAACAATGCATATTTATATTTTTTTTTTTGCAATCTGGTACATTTTAGAATTTCACATAATGTAGACAAAAGAGCTGACATTACAAACAAAAAGTGTGTATGGGGGGGGGGTGCTCTTCTAGCCCACTTTTCTTGCCTGCAGGACTGTGTGCTCAGATAAGGGTGTATTGGTGATTTTGGGGGGAAGCCACACTTTTTTGGGGGTAAGGGGTTCCCCTTCAAATCCATGGTTTATATCTATATATATCTATATATATTTTTTATATACTATCTACTTATGATTATACATCTTAATTCTTGAATCATGGTACTACTATATATTCCAGTTAATGTTATTGGTGGCATGGTGGCTTAGTGGTTAGTACTTCTGCCTAGCAACACTAGGGTTCACATCCTACCCATGGCACCATGTGAAAGTAGTTTGAAGTGCAATTACTCCCCTAACTGCTTTAGAGGCTGTGTAGACCCGGGAACGCATTATCACATATGGTGGGACTGCCCAATAGCCCAAACATTCTGGACGGACGTCTTTAACATGATCACCAAATTTAGTGCAGCCCCGCTTCACCCATCCCCTACAATAGCACTTCTCAATCTACGCCCTCCTGGCGTAACTACGTCGCAATTCAAACTCATCCTACAAATTACCACTGCAGCCAAGCAGGTTATTGCAAAATTCTGTGAAATCCCCCACTTTAAGCATTGCCGCAGTTAAAACTAGAGTAACACAAGCCATGATACATGCAAAGGTGGAAGCCACAATCCTTGACGCAGTTCCTAAGTTCCTAAATGTCTGGAATCCTTGGGTAGAAGGCTTCCTCCCGCAGAACTTTGATGAATCGCTCCTTCTTCCCTGATGTGCAAACTGCGCATTCTTAGCATTAGTATGGCACCACTGTGAAGCGAACACACAAAACGCTACCTCTTTCCCTTCCAACCAGGGAGTCACTTTCGTCACCCCTCTCTTAACCCCCCCCCCCCTCAGTCCCCCTCTGTTCACCCCTCAAACTCATCCTACAAATTACCACTGCAGCCAAGCAGGTTATTGCAAAATTCTGTGAAATCCCCCACTTTAAGCATTGCCGCAGTTAAAACTAGAGTAACACAAGCCATGATACATGCAAAGGTGGAAGCCACAATCCTTGACGCAGTTCCTAAGTTCCTAAATGTCTGGAATCCTTGGGTAGAAGGCTTCCTCCCGCAGAACTTTGATGAATCGCTCCTTCTTCCCTGATGTGCAAACTGCGCATTCTTAGCATTAGTATGGCACCACTGTGAACCGAACACACAAAACGCTACCTCTTTCCCTTCCAACCAGGGAGTCACTTTCGTCACCCCTCTCTTAACCCCCCCCCCCTCAGTCCCCCTCTGTTCACCCCTAACTCTCCAAGCAACTCTGGAGAGTCCTCATCCCCATCGTTTAATGTCTGTGTGATATGCTACTACTTTTTGACAAGAATTTTCACTTACTTGGCATTACAGGTTGTACTGCTTTGTTTTATTGACTCTCCCTTGATATATAATGCAATTGACACTGAATATATTTTCTCCCGCACTTTACTGTTGATATAATGTCTATTGCCTACTGTCAATGTATTCCTTCCTATGTTATAATACCAATAAAAAGTTTGAACAAGAAAGTAGTTTGAAGTGTGGGAGGAAGCACACAGAGAGAACATGTAAAGACATTTTAGTAGGTTAATTAGCACTAGTATGAATGTAAGCTCCTTGAGGTTAGGGATGAGCTCATAGAGGTGCATAATTGCTTCTTGTCCTAAGTAAAACCTGCAATGGACATCCTGCAAGTATGCATATGGTTCAAAAAAGCCATGCCATGTGCATCCCTCCTCTCTGCAGAAGACTGGCAAACATAGCCAGTAGCTGTGCCTCGTCCTCTTCAGTTGTGAGGCAAAAGTGGTTGGTGGCGTGAATAAATACGTGCAATTGACACCTCTGTTTGGTGTTTTTGAGTTTGGCAAGTGTCACCTGCTTCCAGCTGTTGTGTTTACTTTTGGCCAAGGAAATTAACTTTTGTTCTTATGTCCATGGACCCTGCGGATGTCCTTCCGCAAATGTGATGACACAATTCTTGTGTGGGTGTTAGTCCAGAGACCATTTGTGAGATTTATTTTGCGCAATCATGGCACCCACCTTTGCAAATAGATTTTCTTTTATGTGCAATATATTTATTATAAAAACTATTTGACTTTAGTTCCTCAGATTGCAACTAGTGTGCTCAAAAAACAAAAACAAAAGAAAAACAAAGGCCCCGGCTGTCATCTTAAATACTCTACCTATCCATCAGCGGAATTCAATTTTCCCTGAAATTCAGTTTTGGAGCTGTTAAAGTTTGCTGGGTTTGGTTTGTTTTTTTGGAGGGGTATTTTAATTTAGCACCTTGCATGTGTGCAGAATATTATTTTGCAGATTTGTATGGATGTTAACCACTTGCTGACCAGTCACAGTACACATACTGCGGAAGGTCGGCAGCGCTGGGCAAAATCACGTACCGTATTTTTCGCTCCATAAGACGCACTTTTTTCCCCCCAGTCTCTTGGTCATCTATTGTACTGTCTGCAGTCTCTGGTCATCCCCTGTACTATGTCCGCAGTCTCTGATCATCTCCTGTACTATGTCCTCAGTCTTTGGTCATCACCTGTACTGGGTCTGCAATCTCTGGTCATCCCCTGTACTGTGTCCGCAGTCTCTGGTCATCCCCTGTACTATGTCCGCAGTCTCTGGCCATCTCCTGTACTATGTCCGCAGTCTCTGGTCATCTCCTGTACTGTGTTCGCAGTCTCTGCAAGCACTGACAGGGAGCACGGCTGCGGTGTTTACACTGCAGCTCTCCTCCCTGTCAGTTTATGCACACTGATCCAGATGGGTGAGCTCAACCTTCCGGATCAGTGTGTTACAGTGAAGCACACCCCCCCTCGCCCCCTAGTGAAACACTCCCCTCACACAGTTACCCTTTGATTGCCTTCTAATGTTAACCCCTTCCTCCCCAGTGCCATTAGTACAGTGTCAGTGATTTGTTTTTTTGCACTGATCACTGTATTGGTGTCACTGGGGATGTCAGTAACCCTAACTCAGTTCCCCCCATGTCAGAATGCCCGCAGCAGTCTCACCATAAGTCGCTGATTGCCACCATAAGTCGCTGATTGCTGCCATAAGTCGTTGATCACTGCCATTATTAGTATAAAAAAAATCCCAGTATCTATACCGCCATTTGTAGACTCTATAACTTTCACATAAACTAATTATTTACACATATTGGGATTTTTTTTTAGCAAAGGCGTGTTGCAGAATACATTTTGGTCTACATTTATGATGAAATTTGATTTTTAAATTTTTTTACTGGACATGTTTTATAGCAAAAGTCCAAAATATTGCTTTTTTTTTCTCAAAATTGTCTGACTTTTTTTTTTATAGCACAAAAAAAAAAAAATGCACAGATGATCAAATACCACCAAAAGAAAGCTCAATTTGTGGGGAAAACAGGATGTCAATTTCATTTTGGAGCAGCGTTGCATGACTGCGCAATTGTCAGTTAAAGTAACATACCGCCGTAACACAAACCTCTTCTTCTGTAACTGCTTCCTGACCACCCTATAGCAGAAATACTGCTACAGGGCGGCACGGGTGCGCAAATTCATGTACATATACGTAATTCACACTCCCATGGTTTTCATGCCCCTTCCAGATAGCATCAGATTGCCCATCAGTACACCAGTAATCACATTTAACCTCTTGATTGCCAGGAACACGCTCATGCACAATAAACCTCCATTGCTAGTATAGTGTCTGAACAGATCAATATCTTTGATCAGATCAGCACTATACCAGCATTCACATTAGTTTAGTGTCCCCAAAAATGCAGTGTTAGCGGGATCAGCTCCGACACCTGCCAGCCCCTGCGTTTAGCCCCTACGCTTACCCCCCCTTCTCTGCCAGCAAGTGCAGTGTCAGTGGGTCACTGTCACTTGATACATTGCACACAAAACTGCAGGGTTCGCAGAATCAGGCCCAATTTCGGTTAGCACTTGCCTGTAAATTTTGATGACTCTCATATGCAGCAGAGTGCCAGTACTAGTACCACACTAATGTTTGGTGAACTGGCGAGCAACAGAGGCCTAGTGCATCCTGGTCTTTCACATACCAGCATTGCAGTATCACTTGGTGACGTGGCGAGTCCCATAAGTGCAGTATAACCTGGTGCGGCGGCGAGCACATGTATTGTCCCGCAACCACCAAGAATTTGCACACAGAGAGCCCCTAGTATTCTTCTGGATGTAGAAGCAAATCCCAATTGGCAGCCCACAAATTCTGCAGCACCCATACTTCCCTCATTCATTGCCCAACCCGGAATTCAGTTGAAAACAGCAAATTTAACTACTCCCCTTAATTTTTTGGAGCTGTTTTTCACGGAATATCTATATGCATTGATTGTGGATCAAAGCAATTTATATGCACAGCAATTTATCGCCGCCAACCCAAATTCAAACCTTGCCAGACCAGTTGCATGGAAACCCATTACAGTTTCCGAATTAAAGTTTTTTTGGGCCTAACCCTCAACATGGGCATTACTAAAAAAAATTAATTGCGGCTGTATTGGTCCACAGACCCAATTCATCATATGCCCGTGTTCTCTGCTGCCATGGCCAGGCATAGATATGAGAGTATAATGTGTTTTATGCATTTCAACGACAATACACTGTCATCCTCAAGGTGGCCCTGAATTTGACCAGCTCTACAAAATTCAGTCTCTCGTAAATCACCTTAACCAAATATTTTCAGATGTATATACTCCCCAGCATAAAATCTGTGTTGATGAGTCCCTCATTAATTTTTCTGGCCGCCTTGCATTCAAACAATTTCTCCCCAGCAAGCATGCCAGATATGAGGTCAAGATGTAGAAGACCTGTGAGAGGGCAACAAGCTATACATATAAGTTTCAGATTTACGAGGGAAAAGATACACGTGGAGCCCCACGGATGCCCAGACTACATGGGTAGTAGTGGCAAGATAGTGTGGAACTTGGTGTCATCCTTTTTCCATATGGGGTACCACTTATACGTGGACAATTTTTATTCAAGATTGCCACTATTTAAACATTTGTACAATCTTGGAACTGGCGCATGTGGCACCGTGTGATTTAATGTGTGCCCACCATTAGAAGTGGGTGGATGCAGGGCGGTATATTCTAATGGGTGGCATACGACAATTTTTCTGGCAGAGATTTCTTCTTCCCACAGGCTGCATACAAAAAAAAAAGAACATAGCATATATACCCAACAAGGACTAGCGACGTACTGGTACATCACTGGACTTTGAATGGTTATACCAGGATAATGCCTACAGCTGCAGGCGTCATCTTGGTATAGTTTTTTTTTTTTTCAGCCGTTGATCGGCTTTCAAGTAAAAGCAATCTTAGTGGCTAATTAGCTGCAGGATTGCTTTTACAAGAAGTGGGAGATGATGCCCCTTCTGCCTCCCTGCCTTCCACGGCCTTCTCGGGCAGTCTCGTGCCATTGGGGGAACCTGAGAATGCAGCCGGTCTTTCTGCCAGATGACCATAGAGCTGATTGGAGACCAGAATGGTGCCAATCTTTTCTATAGTCTAAGCCAGTGGTCGGCAAGCCGCGGCTCACGAGCCACATGCGGCTCTTTACACATTTTAATGCGGCTCTTCTGTGTGCCGGGCGCCCGCTCCCCTCCCTCCTCTCGGGCGGCCGCCCCAAAAGTCAGGACTCTGCAGCAATGGGCAAACTACGGCCCGCGGGCCGTATACGGCCCGGCGGACCTTTTAATCCGGCCCGCGGAGCGTGGCAAACATTGGCTGTCAGGATGTAGGCGGGGCAGCGTGACAAACTCCTCTCCTCTCACAGTCCGCCCTGAAGACCGGAACGGCGCGGGAACACGGGCGAGAGGAACGCGCGGAGAAAAGGTAAGTGAATTGACACAATATGGGGAATGAATTACTATAGGGGGGATGAATTACTATATGGGGGATGAATTACTATAGGGGGGATGAATTACTATATGGGGGATGAATTACTATGGGGGATGAATTACTATATGGGGGATGAATTACTATATGGGGGATGAATTACTATGGGGGATGAATTACTATATAGGGGATGAATTACTATGGGGGATGAATTACTATATGGGGGATGAATTACTATGGGGGATGAATTACTATATGGGGGATGAATTACTATATGGGGGATGAATTACTATATGGGGGATGAATTACTATGGGGGATGAATTACTATATGGGGGATGTATTTTCAGTTTTAAAAATGTGGCTCTCAAAATAAATTTCAATCGTGGTTTTGGCGAGATTTGGCTCAGTTGAAAAAAAAGGTTGCCCACCACTGGTCTAAGCTATGAGCATTTCATCACTTCAGTTTCGCAGGATATAAAAAGCGCCATTTGTAAATTGGGAAAGCATCTGATCACACTGATCTTGGTTTGATTAGATAATGTAAGGGCAGAGGAGATATCTAGAGTCTGATAGACCCCAGATTTAGCAAAAAAGAATATTTGACAATGCCCATTGAAGTTATAGGGGATATTTGCATTCCCTGTGATAGCATTAAAAGTGATCAAAAAAAAAAAAGAAAAAGAAAGGGATAGTGTAAAAATAAATTTCAAAAAAATAAAAATAAAAAAAGCACCCTCATCCCAATCCACCCCCCCCCCCGCATACCTGTGTGCGCGAGCATTGACCCTGTGCCGGTATGTAAACAGCGGTTACACCATGCATGTGAGGTATCACTGTGAGCGTCAGATCAAGGGCAGTAATTCTAACACTAGACCTCCTCTGTAAATCTAAAATGGTAGCTTGTAAAGGCTTTTAAATCGCTGCCTATGAATATTAAAAACTTATGCAGTTTGTCGCCATTGCACGGGGCATGCGCAGTTTTAAAGCATATCATGTTTGGCATCTATTTACTCGTCAGACTTGTGCTTATCCGTACTTCCTTGTGGAAAGGGACCTACTATATTGAGTCGCTCAAAGGGCGGAAGAAACCATTGAGCAACTGGTGGTGCCCAAATCTTACAGGAAGTTGGTGTTGGAGTTGGCCCATGGACACATCCTTGGAGGTCATTTGGGCGCAGAGAAAACACGGGAAAGAGTATTACAGAGGTTCTATTGGCCTGGGGTTATTAAGGAAATAGAAAATTACTGTTCCTCTTACCCTGTGTGTCAGAAGTCATCCCCTATGCCCCATTTCCGTAGTCCACTCATATCTCTTCCCATCATTGAGGTCCCTTTTGGGAGGATTGCAATGGATTTGGTAGGTCTGCTGGTGAAGTCCGCTAGGGGGCATCAGTACATGTTGGTCATATTCGACTATGCCACCCGCTATCCAGAGGCGATTCCACTCCGAAATACCTCTGCCAAGACGATAGCTAAGGAGCCATTTCTCATTTTCAGCCGAGTGGATATTTCAAAGAAACTGCTTACGGACCACGGTACCCCCTTTATGTCCCGGGTGATGAAAGAGCTGTGCAAGTTGTTCAAAGTAACACAATTGCGCACCTCTGTGTATCATCCTCAAACAGATGGGTTGGTTGAAAGGTTCAACAAAACCCTGAAACAAATGTTAAGGAAGGTGGTGGATAAAGATGGAAAGGGTTGGGATAATCTAATACCCTATTTGATGTTTGCCATCCGGGAGGTACCCCAGTCCTCTATGGGTTTTTGACCGTTTGAGTTGCTCTATGGGAGACACCCAAGAGGGCTGTTGGACATTGCCAAAGAAACTTGGGAAAGTGAGAGTTCTCCCCACCGGAGTGTGATTGAGCACGTCGCCCAAATGCAAGATAGAATTGCACAGGTAATGCCGATCGTAAAAGAACATTTGGCCCAAGCGCAGTTAGCGCAGCAGAGGGTGTACGATCGGGGAGGCCCAGACCTGGTCATTTGCCCAGGAAGATAGAGTACTAGTGCTAATCCCTACAGTTGAAAGCAAATTCCTGGCCAAATGGCATTGCTCATATGAGGTAATTTAGAGAGTGAGCGAGGTGAATTACAGGGTCAGACAACCAGGAAGGTGAAAACCTGAACAGATATACCACATTAATCTGTTGAAGGCCTGGAGGGACAGGGAATCCCTGTGACTAGCAGAGGCTTTGTCGCCAGCTCAATATGACTGCTTGGTTCCTGAGGTTGGGATAGCAGTCACTCTATCTAAAACCCAACAACAGGAAGTTAAAGAGTTTGTTCTCCGCAACACAGAAGTTTTTTCTGAGCTTCCAGGACAAACCTCTGGGGTGGAGCATGGCATTTTCACCCCACCGGGTGAAAGGGTAAAACTAAAACCCTATAGAATCCCAGAGGCCAGTCGGGAGGCAATACATGGAGAAGTGCAGAGAATGCTGGATTTGGGAGTGACTGGTCCAGTCCCATAGTGTTGGTGCCTAAACCGGATGGGAGCTGGCTAATGACTTTCGACAGTTAAAGTAAAAAAATTTGACACCTACCCCATGCCACGGATAGATGAATTAAATCGACCGACTGGGAGCATCCTGGTACATGACAACGCTCGATTTGACAAAAGGATATTGGCAGATTCCCCCTAGCTGAGTCAGCAAAGGAGAAGACCCCATCAGAAGTATGCTGCAGCTTACCTGGACGATTTGATTGTCCATAGCACAGATTGGGCCTCACATTTGCCAAAATTTCAGGCTGTGTTGAATTCTATACGGAAAGTTGGGTTTATGGCCAACCCAAAGAAGTGTACTATTGGACAGGAAGAGGCCAGGTACCTTGGGTACACTATTGGGAGAGGAGTAAAAAACCCCCAAAGCAACAAAGTTGAAACGATACAGAGTTGGCCGTGTCCAAACAAGAAGCAGGTATGGGCCTTTGTAAGGGATTTCTGGCAAGAAGAATCGCGATCAGAAATGCGCATGTGCATAGGTATTCCCGCAGAAGAATTGCTGGTTGTGCGCATGAGCGCAGGAATGCGTGATCGCGCACACGCACCTGCACACGCACGGTGAAGATTGGTGCCAGACGGCCTATTTAAGGAGTGTCTCTGCTCATGTTCAGTGCTGACTGGTCTTCAGCTCCCCCGTGTCCTGCTTGTTCCTGTGTGATTCCTTTGTTGCTGACCCGGCTTCTTCCTCACCTGACTCTGATTGCTCTCCTGATACTGGTTCCTGACTTCGGCTCTGCTCCTGACCTTGGCTTTTCCTTCTGATTCTGTACCGTGCTGCCCGACTGTTGATGACCCTGGCTATTCCATGACATTGCTCCTGTCTCTTGTCCTCACTTACCTGCCTTGCTCTGGTGCACGCCTGGCAATCTACAAAACCTGCTCTGCCTACTGCTACTGTGCCAAAATCAGAGGATCATCAGCCTTCCAAGGTCATCATCTGCAAGAGCTGCAAGCAACAACTACTGGCACTCTTGTTCCCCTGGGTCCTAGACTCCCTCTGTACCAACTCCAGCAGGGTCAGGGCTAGTGACACAAGTGAGGCCGACCTCGTCATTGCAGTCTCTCATCAGGTATGTGACAGCCTTTCTAGGAATTGCTGGCTACTATCGGTGATTCATTCCCCATTTTGCTTCTCTGGCAGTGCCCCTAACCAACTTGCCAAAAGGGAAGGAGTCGGTCATGGTTAAGTGGACCCCGGAGGCTGAAGCAGCATTTCAGTCTTTAAAAAGGGCCTTATGTAGCCAGCCAGTTCTATACTCACCGGACATCTCAAAAGACTTTGTGTTCCAGACGAATGCATCCAATGTTGGTTTAGGAGCAGTGTTGTCCCAGGTTTGAAAGGGGGAGGAGCACCTGGTAATCTACCTCAGCAGAAAGCTAATGTCTCACAAAGAAAATGATGCCACGATTGAGAAGGAGTGTTTAGCTACCGCTAGGCAGACATTTTGACCTGATCATGGACCACGCTCCCTTAAAGTGGATGGCTCAAAATAAAGAGACCAATAGAAGGGTAAATAGGTGGTTCCTGGCCCTGCAAGAGTTCCACTTCACTGTAAAGCATCCCCTGGGGCTCAGATGGGGAATGTGGATGCTTTATCCTGGGTTCATGCGTGCCTGACTACTTTTGTGTTACAACCCCAAGGTTGAAACAGGAGGGGGGGGGGGGCGAGGGGGTATGTGACAGTAGGCAGGTAAAATCACCTGGTTGCATCCAGGATGGTAGGTACATTTGTCCGAGATTTAGGCTCTATGTATTGTTCCACTAGGGGGAAGTGCTGAGCCCTTCAGCAGTGAGGTAATGAGCCCAGCTGAAGGTAGTGGGCTCTTTAGGGCCTCTATAAAACTTCCCAGCCTGCTGAGGGAGTTGCTCCATCCTGGAACCAGTTCTGTGCCTGAGTGGACTTGGGAACATCTGTGCCATGAGACAAATTCCTGTGTGGCTAGCCTCAAATTAACAGGGAGATAGGGACTGGGTGTAGCACAAGGCTGCATCTAGTTGATAGCAAGGGAAGCTTTTTGTATAATAAGTGGCCAAGTTGGTAAGGATTTTATTTTCATGTTTCTTTTTGTTTTGATATTTTTCTCTTGTAAATAGTGTACATAAACTGCACCTTTGTTTTTTCACCTACACTGCTGTTTTGCTGTGCCTGTTATGTGTTGTGAACTCACCCAGGGGGTCACACACACCCACTGCTGAGCAAACCCCTTTACTATAGATAGATAATTTCAAAATTGAAATCTCCAATCCTGGGACCAGGTTTTGGAATAGGCCAGGAGACTGATTGCACAGGTGTGTGCAGGCCTTTAGATAGAGTCAGGACTAGAGTTCTGGGCTCCACCCCGGCAGACAGGAGTCAGGAGGGCTCCACCTTGGCAGACGGGAGGTCTCTGCCTTGGAGTCGGGTGGAAGCCAGACTAGCTGTGTGCTAGTGCCATGTTTTGGGAAGAGTCTGCAGGAGACAGACGTAAGCCTGAAGAGGAAGGCCAGTGGAAGATTGTATATCTGAGAGAGCCAGGAGGCTGAATTTTGTTTATGTGGATGATCGATACTTCTGTTTTGAACTTTCGTTTAAATAAAAGTGGGCTAAAAAGGCCCTGAAAAATAAGCGAGTTGCTGTGTGCTTTGAAGAAGCTCTACCATTTAGAAGCGAGTTCCCACAGTATATAAAACAATAAAGAATTAATGCATACAATCGTGGGGAGGCCCATGGATCTTTGGAGGTGAAAATGTAAGACTAAAAAATATAAATAATATTAACTACGGTAACCAGGGCCCTCTGGTGTTTTCTGTTTCTATTAAAAGTTTTTAGCATGTTTTTCCAACTGTGTCAGTGTGTTATGGATGTATTTTGTAATATATTCTGAATTGGATAGGCTTTGTAAATTGTAAAGTCTTGAACAATTTGTATTTTCCAAAGCACACAGCATTTTCCTAGTCACTTTTAGAGTTGCTTAACCCTAGCTTGAAGTTCCAAGCAACCTATTTCTGATAACTTAAAATTGCTTTTTAATCCCTTTCATAAAATTTTGACGAAATGATAAAAAAAAAGGATAAATTATTTTTTTATCCTTAGTTTCGAACATTTGACCCCTGCAAGCAACTTTGGTGCAGTCATCCTGACAATCCATATTTTTGCAAAACAAAGAAAGGCCCTCCTTTGGATGGAACAATGTGTGCTCAAGGAAAGGTAAGATTAAGTTTGGATAATCATATTTGTACTACCTTGAAAATTGGGGCCCATTAACTGTTTAGCACTATGTTTTGTTTGTTGTGAATGCAAGTTAACTGCTTGCCGACCAGCCACAGTACTTATACTGCGGCATGGCGGCACCGCTGCGCAAAATCACATTTGTATATATACCTGATTTTGCATTTCCGGGTAGGAGGCGCACGCAACCGCCCTACCCGCGCTGCTGATCGATGCCACGGGTGTCATTCACCGGGTCCCGGCCGGTGATTACTGGCAAACACTGACAGGGAGGAGAGCTATATTGTTTACAATGCAGCTCTCCTCCCTGTCAGTTTGGGCACACTGCTCAGGATGGCTAAGCACAGCTGTCTCGATCAGTGTGCTTACACTGAAGCACACAACCCCCACCCCCTAGTAAAACACTCCCATCACACAGTTTACCCTTTGATTTCCTCTAAATGTTAAACCCCTTCCTCCCCAGTTCCATTACACAAGTACAGTGTCAGTGCTTTTTTTTCTTTTGCTCCGGTCACTGGTGATGTCAGTGAACCCCCAGTGTCAGAATGTTTGCTGCAGTCCGAAAGTCCCGCCATAAGTCGTTGATTGCCGCCATTATTAGTATAAAAAAAATCCCAGTATATATACCATTTATATGTAAATGCTCTACGTACCTTTCACATGAACCAACTAATTTACACGGATTGGTATTTTTTTTTTTTTTTAGCAAAGACGTGTCACAGAATACATTTATGGCCTAAATTTATGACTAATTTTTATTTTTTTTTTCTGGACAAAAAAGTCCAAAATATTTTTTTTTTTCTCAAAATTGTCAGGTTTTTTTTCTTATCGTGCAAAAAATAAACGCACAGGAGATCAAATACCACCAAAAGAAAGCTCAATTTGTGGGAAAAAAGGACGTACATTTCATTTGGTGCAGTGTTGCATGACTGCACAATTGTCAATTAAAGTATTGCAGTGCCATAACACTAACCGCTTCCTGACCGCCCTATAGCAGAAATGCTGCTACAGGGAGGCACAGGTGCTCAAAATCACGCATATATAAGTTGTCCTGCCTTCTCTGCAGTTATGAAAGGGTTAGAGGATTACAGGCAGTATAACCTTTGAGGTCCACACAGTAAAGAGTCGATGATTGATAACCGATGATCTTTTACTGATAACATGTGACATAATGAGAATGTGCGTGAATAAATGTGCAGATGAATGTGCGTGAATAAATGTGGTAAAACTGAAATACAAACAGAATAAACAGACATGAGTACATATCTAACTACCTAGCTATATACATAACATTCCTCAGTACATAGGAGGGGTACTTACAGACTTTGGGGGTCTAATCAAGCCCATATATGAAGAGGGAACAGCATCCCACATGTACTTGCATTGTAGAATTTCTTCAGTCTGAAGAGATGAGGTCACTTCCTCCCAAGTTAGCAAACAGGAAGTCTCAGGCCTTAAGGGGACAGACACTGCTGAATGCTAAAGAATGCCTTGTGTAATACAAGGCAACACACTCCCCACCTGGCATAATAATGATATGCCACTATTAAACTCCTGGAAGGAGTAAAACGACTTCCGTGATGGGTCTAAGGTACACCTTAGGGGTGCCCTGTTTTACTACTCTGACCTCTACTTTCCTGACTCTGCTATCACTACTAGCATCAGTCCCCACAATGAGTCCAATTGGCCACTCGTTCCTGTGGGCCTGAGAGTCTTTTAGTAGAACAACATCTCCAACTTGTAAGTTGAGCTTGTCGGCTTGCCATTTGTTGCGTGGTTGGAGGGTCGTCAGGTACTCCTGCCTCCATCTCTTCCAGAAGATATCTGCAAGGCTTTGAACTTGTTTCCATTGCTTGGTGTATAAGTCTTTAAGATCAAAGTCTCCGTTGGGAGCTGTCACCATCTCCATCTTCTGGGTCAGCAACGTTGCCGGTGTCAAGACGGTTGGCATCTCTGGGTCAGTAGACACTGGGACCAAAGGTCTGGCGTTCATGATAGCCATGACTTCGGCCATCAGCGTGGTTAGGACTTCGTGTGTGAGACGAGTAGATCCAATCTTTAGAAGCATTGCATCTAGAATGCGGCGAGCTACTCCAATCATCCTCTCCCAAGCTCCTCCCATATGTGAGGCATGAGGAGGATTGAAGATCCAAGTGCATCTTTGGTTTTGAAGATAGTTACTTGTCTCTGAGTCTGTTGCAATGATCTTCAATTCCTTGCAGGCTCCAATAAAGTTTGTGCCACAGTCAGAACGAATCTGTTTTGCTGGTCCTCGAATGGAGAAAAATCTTCTCAAGGCATTTATGAAGCTTGAGGTAGATAGAGACTCAATTACCTCAATGTGGACTGCTCTGGTACTCATACACGAGAAAAGAACAGCCCAGCGTTTGCTCTCTGCACTGCCTCCTCTGGTCTTGCGAGAAGAAATGTTCCAAGGACCAAAAACGTCCAGGCCCACATTTGTGAATGGAGGATCTGAAGCCAGCCTGTCTGGAGGTAAGTCTGACATCTTCTGGACTTCAAGTTTTCCTCTGATTTTCTTGCAAGTTACACATTTGTTAATCACACTGGAGACTAGTCTTTTACCTCCTAGGATCCACAATCCAGCTGAGCGGACTGCTCCTTCAGTGAGGTGGCGACCTTGATGTGCAACTTGCTCGTGGTGGTGTCTTGTCAGAAGAACGGCAACATGATGATTCTTGGGTATGACAATGGGATGTTTTTCTAGAATAGTCGTATCAGCTGCGGGTGGACGACCTCCAAGTCTCATCACTCCATCTTCATCAAGGACAGGGTTCAACTTTTTGAGTGGGCTTTGTTTAGAAAGATCTTCTTTCTTGAGAAGACATTGAATTTCTTCCTTGAAGGCTTCCTGCTGAACACATCTGATAATGGTGACATTGGCTCGCTCAAGATAGTCATTGTTACCCTGGTCAACACTGGCTGTTTTGCTGAAGGATCTGGCCAATCAGATGAGTTTCCCTATGGCACGGATGAGTGACTTCCAGCTGGAAAACCTTTCGAACCTACATGAGCCAAGACCTTCTCTGGTGGTTAGAGTCTTGTAAACTGCAACTAGAGGTCTTACCTCTTTGTCTTGGTCTGGTTCTACAAGCTGAAAAGTTCCTTTCTGATCAGTCTCTTCAGTTTCTGGTCCAGTGAAGAAGGATGGACCTGTGAACCAGTTAGTCTGTTTGAGGACAGCAGCTGGTACCAGTCTAGTCCCATGATCAGCAGGGTTCTTGTCTGTACTGATGTGATGCCACTGTTCTGGACTTGTACACTTTCTGATACGTGTTACTCTGTTTGACACGTATGTGTAGAATCTTCTTGAAGCGTTGTGGATATAACCTAAAACAATCTTGCTGTCTGTGTAGAAGTTCACTGCATGGATCTCGATGTCCAGTTCCGCAATGAGTAAGTCTGCTATCTCCACAGCTAGGACAGCAGCACAAAGTTCTAAGCGTGGGACCGTGTGAGCAGGTCTTGGAGCCAGTTTGGACTTTCCCAGGATGAATCCTGCATGGCTTTGTCCCTGAGTGTCTATGACTCTAAGGTAGGCTACAGCTGCTATAGCCACGGTGGATGCATCTGAAAACGCATGTATCTCTCTTCGTTTTGTAACAGACAAAGAAACAGAGACGTATGGTCTTTGGAAGCTAAATCGCTCAAGCTCCAGCAAAGAGTCTTTCCACAACTTCCACTGCATTTCTTTCTTTTCAGGTAGAGGTGTGTCCCAATCACTTTGTTCTAGCTCAGTTGTAATCTCTCTCAAAAGAGCTTTGCCTTGCATGGTGATGGGTGCTACGAACCCCAAGGGATCGTAAAGACTGTTGACCGTAGACAAGACACCTCGCTTTGTGAAAGGCTTCTCTTCCCTGGATACTCGGAAGGTGAAGCTGTCAGTCTTCAAGTCCCAACTAAGCCCTAAGCTTCTTTGAAGGGGTGGTGAATCTGTACCTAGATCTAGGTCTTTGAGGTCTTTTGCACGGTCTTCTGCTGGGAATGCTTCCATTACTTTGCTGTTGTTGGAAGCCACTTTGTGCAGTCTTATGTTAGAGTCTGCTAGCAAGTCTCTAGTGCTTTTCAAAATGTTAATGGCTTCTCCACTACTGGAGAAGGAAGCAAGTCCATCATCTACATAAAAGTTTTTCATAACAAATTGTTTGGCTTCAGGGTTGTGTCTGTCACCTTGCTGCGCTGCTCGTCTCAAGTTGTAGATAGCGACAGCTGGTGAGGGACTGTTCCCAAACACATGTACTTTCATCCTATACTCTATGATACCTTTGATGAGGTCGTTGTCTTCATACCATAGGAACCTCAGGTAGTCTCTGTGGTCTTCACGGACAAGGAAACAGTAGAACATCTGCTGTACATCTGCTGTTACTGCAACAAGTTCTCTTCGGAATCTGATAAGGACTCCAAGAAGTGTGTTGTTCAGGTCTGGTCCACCGAGAAGTACATCATTAAGGGAAATACCTTCATGCTTTGCACTGGAATCAAATACTACACGTATCTGACCTGGTTTTTGAGGATGGTACACTCCGAATATTGGCAAGTACCAGCGTTCTTGTTTCTCATGCAGTTCTGGTGCTTTTTCAGCTTGATCTTTGTCAAAGATTTTCCGCATGAATTCTTGGAAGTGTTCTTTCATGTCTGGCTTTCTTTCAAGAGTGCGCTGCAATAGCGCAAGGCGTTTCTCTGCTTGCACTCTGTTGTTGGGAAGACGATGCCGTGGTGTACGGAATGGTAGTGGGGCTACCCAACTGCCTGCTTTGTCTTTGAAGACTTCTCTGTCCATGATCTCAAGGAAGAGGTTATCTTCAACAGATGGTGCTAGTTTGTCATCATCTTGAGTTCTCTCAAACACTTTGTGGCCTAGCTGATCTGAATCTTCAGCTGAGGCTGTATCTTCCAGGAACCTCTGGATGTTCTGGGGATGTGTTGGGTTAGATAGTTTCTCTTTAATCTGCATACTGTTACATGGGCAAAGACATGATGTGCGACCGTTCTGCAGCAGTTTTGTTCTGTAGACATTAACCTTTGCGGGTTTGTGAAGTCCGTCCAGACATACATTTCCAACGATAACCCATCCAAGATCAAGACGTTCAGCAAATGGTGCATTGTGTGGCCCATTGTATTGTTCTCTGACCTTGTGCACTCTCAGTATGTCTCTTCCTAGTAGGACGATTGCAGCATCTGGGTTGAGTGTTGGGATCTTGTCTGCTATTCGCACGAGATGAGGGTAGTGACGTGCCACTTCAGGTGTGGGAATCTCTGACCTGTCATCTGGTATCATGTCACATTCTATGAAGGTAGGAAGAGTCAACTGCGTCTTTCCATCTAATGACTCGATGGTGTAGTTGTTTGCTCTTCTCCCTGATGTCTCTATAACTCCAGAACATGTCTTCAAGGTATATGGAGTTGAACTTCCTTTGTCACCGAAGAGGTAGAAGAACTCTGTCTTTGCTAGAGACCTGTTGCTTTGTTCGTCTAGGACTGTATACATCTTCACTGCCTTTTCTCTGAGACCGTTGGAATACACTTTGACTAAGCATATCTTGGAGCATGATCTAGAGAGTCCTGGTTCTGTACAGATCTCAGTGCACTTTGAAGTTATCGCTGGTGTTGTACTTTCTTTTTGCTCCCCACCATGATCTTCTTGAGTTGCTGGAACTTCTGATCTCCATGGTGGTGGTCCTGGGTGCAGTGCTGACAGATGTCGGTCATTGTTGCATTCTGTGCACCGTATTTCTCTCTTACAGTCTTTTGCAAGATGTTGCATTGAGGCGCAGCATCTGAAACAAATGTGATTGTCTTTAAGGTAAGCCTTGCGCTCCTCTAATGTCTTACTTCTGAAACTGTGACATTTTCTTAGTGGATGAGGCTTGTTGTGTATTGGGCACTGTTTGTCTGGATCCTCAACTTCCTTGCTTGTGTTGTCTTCCTGATTGGCTGCAGCCTCAGGCGGAACTTCTGTCTTCCGCACAGACACTGTTGCTCTGCGTTCTTTGTAGTGTACTGGCGGCTGCTTCTCTGTCCTTGGGGAGCTTGCAACTCTCTTGTTCAGGAAGGCGAAGCTTGGGTCATTGCGTGTCTTAGCTTGGTCTACAACGAATTCAGCGAGGAAGACAAACGGTGGAAATGCAACTCGATAGTCTTTCTTGTATCTGGATGCTTGAGAGACCCACCTTTCTTGCAGGTTGAAAGGGAGCTTCTCGATTATGGGCTCTACTCCACGTGCTGTGTCTAAGTATAAGAGACCTGGCAGAGTTCCACTAGTCTTTGCTGCTTCTATCTCTAGGAGTAGGTTTCCAAGCTCTCTCAGCTTCTGATTGTCTTTGTTTGTCATTTTTGGGCAAGTTTCAATTTTCTTTAAAAGTGCTTCTTCTATTACTTCAGGTGACCCATAGCAGTCTTCCATTCTCTGCCAGACCATCGCAAGTCCTGCTGTTGCATCATGGACATGCACTGACCTGATTCTTTTGGCCTGCTCTGAGGACTCTGGTCCTAGGTATTTGGCGAGTAGGTCGAGCTTCTCTCTGTCTGTCAGCTCTAAGTTTTGGGTGCTGCTTAGGAAGGATGACCTCCAGGCCCAGTAGTTTTCAGGACGATCGTCGAACTTCAAGAGACCAGTGCTCACCATCTCACGGCGCATCAGGTATTTCGACACGTCTGTAACCCTTGCTGTGTCAGGTGCGTTTGTTCTGGGTACAAATGCGGGACAACTGGCTGATAGTGACTGATGGGTTCGTTGAGGTATTTGACTAAGTCTATTTTGGTCAGATGGTTGCTCTCCTCTATTGTAGTCTAGATCTGGTTTTGCACGAGGAGAGGTTATATCGCCATCTACTTGGTTTCTTAGTGTGTTGGCGGTTTGGTATCTGAGCACGTGATTGGTTGACTTATCACGTGGCGGTTCAGTCTTGTAGTGATGCGTAACATCAAAGCTGTCTGCTCCCAACTGGGTCCTTGATGGTTTCGGTGCGTCACTAGGCTGTTTATCAGGGTACAGGGTTGCTTGTGATTGCACGTACTCACGGGTGCGTTGGAATGTACTGAGAGGTGTTATCAGGGTTTCCAGTACATCGCTCTCTACAAACTGAATATCTGCAGCTCTCGCGAGAACTTCGGCTTCAGCTATGGCTGCTGCAGCTATTTTCTGTTGCTGAAGTATGTGTAAAGAGGCTTGCACTTCTGCCTTTCTCCTAAGCGTTTCTGCTTTACTCTTCTGCTGCTCTTCATCTAGGTAGCCTTGCTCTTTCATAAGCTCTGCTTCCCGTATGGCATAGGAGGCCATGGCGCATGCGGCCTCGGCCTTGGCGGCGATAGCGCTGACTGAAGACAAGTTTGTGACATTTGAATGTTTGGAGCTCATGCTTTTACTTCTGGTTGCTCCAGCACTGACTGACGATAGGTCTGTGACCTTTGAATGCCTGGAACTTGAACGCTTAGATCTGGCGGTTTCTGCTTTGGATGACGACAGATCCGATTTGTTATAAGTTCTCGGCGTGCTGCATTGTGACCTAGTTTCCAGCGTACTGTGCATATTTTCTTCCTGTTTGCACGAGATTTTAGGAAGGGTTGATTTAGTGATATCTTTCATATCTTTCTCTGTGTCTGTGTGCTGCATTGTGCTTGAGTGGAGTACACAGCGTGTACACACAGCTGAGTTAGTTTCACTTTGCTATGCCTAGACTGGCTGTGCTGTGGGGATTTCACACACACGTGCTGCTGTATTAACAGTTAAGAGTCTTTTCTGTGTTGTGGGGCTTGCTGTAGCGTTTTCACACAATGTGCTCTGAAGTAACCGTGTAAGTCTTTTTACTGTCCTGCCTTCTCTGCAGTTATGAAAGGGTTACAGAGGATTACAGGCAGTATAACCTTTGATGTCCACACAGTAAAGAGTCGATGATTGATAACCGATGATCTTTTACTGATAACATGTGACATAATGAGAATGTGCGTGAATAAATGTGCGGATGAATGTGCGTGAATAAATGTGGTAAAACTGAAATACAAACAGAATAAACAGACATGAGTACATATCTAACTACCTAGCTATATACATAACATTCCTCAGTACATAGGAGGGGTACTTACAGACTTTGGGGGTCTAATCAAGCCCATATATGAAGAGGGAACAGCACCCCACATGTACTTGCATTGTAGAATTTCTTCAGTCTGAAGAGATGAGGTCACTTCCTCCCAAGTTAGCAAACAGGAAGTCTCAGGCCTTAAGGGGACAGACACTGCTGAATGCTAAAGAATGCCTTGTGTAATACAAGGCAGCACATAAGTGATTGACACTCCCATGGTTTTCACACCCCTCTCAGATAGTGTCAGATTGCCCCTCAGTACACCAGTAATCACATTTAACCCCTTGATTGCCAGGAACACGCTCATACACAACAAACCTCCATTGCTAGTGTAATGTCTGAACGGATCAATATCTTTGATCAGATCAGCACTATACCAGCGTTCACATTAGTATAGTGTCCCCAAAAACAGTGTTAGCGGGATCAGCCCTGGGACCTGCCAACACCTGCATTTAGACCCTACGCTTACCCCCCCCTCCTTCTCCCCCAGCAAGTGCAGTGTCAGTAGGTCACTGTCACTTGCACACAAAACTACAGTATTCACAGAATCAGCACTCATACTTCCCCCATTCACTGCCCAACCCGGAATTCAGGTGGAAACAGCAAATTAACTACTCCCCTTGATTTTTTTTAAGCTGTTTTTCACGGAAGATCTGTATGCATTGATTGTGGATCAAAGCAATTTATATGCACAACAATTTATCGCTGCCAATCCAAATTAAAATCTTGCCAGACCATTTGCATGGAAATCCATTACGGTTTCTAAATTTTACTTTTTTTTTTTTCTTGGGCCTAACCCTCAACATGGGCATTACTAAAAAAAAATGAATTGCGGTTGTATTGGTCCACAGACCAGATTCATCATATGCCCGTGTTCTCTGCTGCCATGGCCAGGTGTAGATATGAGAGTATATTGTGTTTTATGCATTTCAACGACAGTACACTTCTGTTGTACTTGGGTTGACCCTGAATTTGACTGGCTCCACAAAATTTGGCCCCCCGTAAATCACCTTAACCAAACATTTGCATATGTCTATACTCCCTAGCAAAAATATCTGCGTTGGTGAGTTCCTCATTTTTCTGGCCACCTTGCATTCAAACAATTTCTCCCCAACAAGCGTGCCAGATATGGGGTCAAGATGTGTACGACCTGTGGGAGGGCAACAGGCTATACATATAAGTTTAAGATTTACGAGGGATTCACGTGGAGCCCCCCGGATGCCCTGACTACATGGGCAGTAGTGGCAAGATAGTGTGGGACTTGGTGTCATCCTTTTTCCATATGGGGTACCACCTATACAAGGACAATTTTTATTCAAGTGTGCCACTATTTAGACATTTGCACAACCTTGGAATTGGCGCATGTAGCACCGTGCGACCTAATGTGTGCCCACCATTAGAAGTGTGTGGATACAGGATGGTATATTCTATTTTTTTCTGGCAGAGATTTATTCTCTTTTTTTGCATTCAGCCCACAGGCATATATACCCAACAAGGACCAGCGTCGTACTGCTACATCACTGGACTTTGAATGGTTATACCAGGATGATGCCTAGTATATGTCTGAGTTTCTGACCTTAGATTGTAAGCTCCTTGACATTTGTGAATGCCCAAAATATGGAGATCAATATCCAGGGCTCTGTCAGTGCCAGGAATATTGATCAATCAATTAAGATTTTGGCTAATGACTAGAGAGTGGAAAGGGAGTGAATCTTACCTACATCCTGTTCTTCTGACAGGTTTGAAACTTTCAATTTTCCTTCTGTTTATATTTCATTGCAACTTTGTTTCTCTTCTCTTAGGCTACGTTTACACTAGCTTTGTCAGCAGGCGTCAGACAGGCGTTTGGGAAGCATTTTTAACTCTTCTCAAACGCCTATAAAAATTCTGCACATGGCAGCACACAGTGCTGTTCACACGGAAGCGTTAGCATCGCAGCAAAACTGGGGCCTCATGTCCAGTCAATATGAGTTGAAGCCTCCCATTCAAGTCTATGGTGCCTCTCCTCAAATGCTTGGCAGGCATTTGTGGTGCGGTTGCGAGGCGTTTGCGGAGCGTTAATACCATTTAACTTCATTATAGGTGTTTGTGGTACAGTTTTAATGCTTGGCAAACACCTCAAAACCATGCATAGGGCATTTGAGGAGCTTTAAATACACTTCCCGAACACCTGTCAAAAGCTATAGGGGCGTTTGGCAAGAGTTAGAAAAAGTCAAGTGTGAACGAGCTCTTAAACCTCTCTCCTTATACAACTTGACCCCTCCCCCACCCCTCTGTCATCACCTGTTCCATCTGCAAATCTATATATCACCGCCCCACTCTTTTTATTTAACTATTTATTTACTGATCAAGTTAATGTGTATCATTTACTATCACCTACAGCTCAGGTCATTAGCATTATTATAAGATTCCTAATTGTATCTCACCACTAGTCTGATTGAATTCACGATTCTTGGTCAGTCCTGTTCCCTTACCTATAATAACCTTTAGGGCCAGTTCACACTACATGTGTTTCAGTTGTTTTTTCTGCATCCAAAATGCACAGAAGGTTATATAGTTGTCAATGTAATAGTCCACATCAATTCTTGCAGTTCCAGTGCATTGCAGGTGCTGCCAAAAAAGTCGAACAGGCTGCATTGTTTATGCATAGAACTGTACTGGAACACGGTAAAACGCACATGTCCCTAATTAAATTGAAGAAAAAGAGAGGGGAAAAAATTAACTGGAATGCATAAAAAAATGCACTGAAACATGTCAAAAACGCATCCAAAATGCACTGGAACACGCTAAACATGCATCAAAAAAGTGCATGCAAGAACACATCTAGATTGTTTCTATAGTGTAAAATGGCCCTTAGGACTTGTTCACACCATTTGTAGTGCAGAAACGCATGCAAGAGCATGCATTTTCCTGCACAGCAAAGCAAAAAAATGCAATGCCCTCTGCAGATGAGCGCAGGTACCATGATGAAAACTCAATTGTGCCTCCACACGTCTAGTAAACACAGACACATTCACAGCCACCAAAACGCATGGCACCACACTACTGTGCGGCTAGGTGCAACACAGTTTTAAAATAATATGCCTGCAGTATTTTTTCATGTTCCCACACGTTAAGCAGCCCATTGAAATTGAGCTGAGGAAAAAAAGTCAAAAATGCTCCATTCACACAGGTCCTCTGGCTTGTACAGCATGAATGAGGGGGTTGTTCATGTGGCTGGAGCCACCTGTTACACTATGGGGACACAGCAGCTGTATGAACACAGGTTTTAATCTGACAGGTGTGCAGATGTGGGGAAATGGCCCTGAATGCTCACTGTCTGTGTTCAGGGCTGTACACCTGCACCCATATACTTGTCAAATTAGGACCTGCAGCATTTCCATAGTGTAACAGGTTGCCTGCGACAGCCACAAAAACAAACCACTGATTCACACTCTACAGGCCACAGCACCTATATGAATGAGCCCCAAGACCTCAATTACACAGCTTTATTTATTAACTCAGTTTTATCATTTAGATTTAACAGGAACTGGTTGGGATTGTGTCCTTTAATAATGTTTTTAGTGTATTTTTACCATAAATATAATTTGGTCATTTTCTCTGGCGGTGGGAGGCTGTCAGGTATGCTGTACAGGGCCCCATGATATCTAACAGTGGCCCTGGGTGTATGCTGGTGTCTGTGCCACCTGTATAGTTAGGAAGAACAATAACTTCTTCTATAGATTGTAAGCTCGAAAGAGCAGGGCCCTCGATCCCCTCATGTTTTGCATTGTATTGGTATTGTTCTGTCACATGTTCTGTCTCCCTTTGTAATGTACAGCGCTGGGCGAACTATTGGCGCTTTATAAATACTGTATAATAATAATAATAATAATAGAATACCTTGAACCTCTGCTATGTACCTCAATGTATCTAGGAATCGGACATGTTTTCAACTGAAAATAAAACAATTATTAGTAATGTTTCCCCTGCAAATGAGGATCAGCTGCTCGGTCAAGAACCATGATCTCGCCATGTCCAGATGTGGTCTGGAATTCCACAAAAGAACAATTCACAAAGCCAAAAAATAGATTTGCAAATTACCACTAAACTCTCCTAACTACACTCCCCTCCACTAACACTCCCCACTACCACTTCTGGGTGCGGGCGAACATCCTTCTGCAAATGTGATGACATATTTTCAGTATGACAGCCGCTCTAGCGCTTCCTCCAACAGCCGCCTTGGCATTTATTTGTGCACAATAGCCGTTTTCCACACGGCTCCATTGTGTATATGACATTCGCGAATATATGTTTGCAGTTCTATTGTTTATTTGGCATTGGTGAATATGTTTGCAGTTAAAGGCCCAAAGTCAACATAAATTGGGGGCCTAATTTATTACTGTTAAGAGGATTGTAGAAAAAGAATAGCTAGCTGCATATTGAACATGACCTATTCATGGTACATAACATGGTCTTGTGGTGCAGTATGTGGCCTTTGGTTTGTTAGTTTGGACATACTTGCATATGTGCACTCTAAAAAGCTAGATTTGGGCATATTATATAGCTCTCAAAATATAATTGTTAGGGGTGCTAGTATATTGAACTTGAACATGAAATAACCCCCCCCAAAAAATACATAGTCCAAATATATATTCCACATTTATTTGGACAGCAGCAACAAGTAGGTACAATCAACTTCTTGGTGGGGAAAAAAAAGAAAAGCAGGATTGATGTTGCTAAAATAGAACGGTCCTGCTCATAAGAGCTTACAATCTAAAGATTATACTTCTAATGAACAGTGCTTTCACAGGTTACAGCAGGAAACAAACGGTTAATATAAATCAAGCAACATTTTCAGGGCCATAAAATTAACACACACTATCACTTAGTAGGATTATCTAGCCACCAAACAGGCTCCAGATCAAAATATCAATATAAAAATACATAAAGTACTAAAATAACAAACTCCTCCCCAAATCCCCCACACATACATTTCTCATCAGGTTTGTCCTAAAATTGCATTTCAGTTTAACTGCTTTCATACCGGGCACTTTTACCCCCTTCCTGCCCTGGCCAATTTTCAGGTTTTAGCGCTTACACTTTGAATGACAATTGCGTGGTCATACAACATTGTACCCAAACTAAAATTTTTATCATTTTCTTCACACAACTAGAGCTTTCTTTTGGTGGCATTTAATCACTGCTGGGGTTCTTATTTTTTGCTAAATTAACAAAAAAAAAAAAATTTTTTTGAAAAAAACTCGTTTTTCTTTGTTTCTGTTAAAAAAGTTTGCAAATAAATAATTGTTCTTCATAAATTTAGGCCAAAATGTATTCTACTACATGTCTTTGGTGAAAATAACCGAAATAAGGATGTATTTAGTCTGTAGGAAAGTTTTTTTTATAGCGTTCACAAACTATGTGATATATCTGAAAATTGATTAATTCTGAAGTACTGACAGCCAATCTAATTTCTTGAGGTCCAAGAATGTCAGAACAGTACAGATATCCCCCAAATGACCCCTTTTTGCAAAGTAGACAGTCCGACGCAGGGGCGGACTGACCATTTGGAAACTGCTTGAGGGCCCGGGGTCAGTAGGGGGCCCCATGAGATGCCCCTGGTAACTTTTTCATAGGCTTTTTTGAGTTTGGGCAAGGACACAGGGCCCCCATGATCCCCTATTGCCCGGGGGCCCCATGAGTTGTCAGTTCGCCCCTGGTCTGACGTATTTCATAACAGGCATGGCCGAGTTTTTTGAAGTTGTAATTTTTTTTGTCATAATTTTTTGGAAATGAATAAAAATGATTTTAACTTTTTTTTTTTTACATACGGTCAACAGTGCAGTACAGCATCATCATATAACTGGCATGGCGGTGATCAGGGACACTGACTGGTGACCGTTTGAAAAAAAAAAAAAAATATATGACCAAAGTAGTATAATGTTACCATAGTAACACTGTACTACTTTGGAGACGTAATCAGTATTTTTTTTTTTTTTACACAATTTTCTTATAGCAAAGAATTTCTTTGCTATAAGCAAGCATTTACCTAAATGAAATCGATTCATTCAGGGTTTTTTTGTGCTTAACTGTGATTTGGCCACAGCTAATCGCATGACACAGCTGGGCTGTGATTGGCCCAGCTTGTGCATGTGATCGCTGTGACCATTCACAGCTAGCCACACTTGTATACAATGGATGGCATGAAAGGAACTGTCATGTGACCTGCTGTGATTGGTCACAGCAGGTCACATGGTACTGGCAACGGGGCCAGTACACAGATCTGTCAAGGGCCATGTCAGATCGCGCGACTCTGCGGGCAGGCGCAGTGCTCATGCCTGAAAGGATGCCATATGGCGTCCACCCGGAAGGACGAGCTGCTCGCCCGTCCGCCTTTGTGCTATTGGCCGGGTGGGAATTGGTTAAATAGGCAAACTATAGCCAAGTGCAGATTTGGTAGAGCAAATCATTTGACATGTGTTAGGATTACAATGCAAAGATAATAAACACATAATCATTGTACAATAACACACAAACACACTTTAGAAGGAAAAAAATGCAAAACATTTACAGTCCACATCAAAACACAGCATGAGTGGGATCTGGGCCAATTCAGCACAATATCTCTTCCTCCCCAAAACCACCACAAGCAAGGACTTGCTGAAAATAACCTGGCCTAGTAACAGGCCAAGCCACCCACTACTGCAGGTCTTTATATAACATAAAACATATATTCATTGAGTTAAACCCAAAAACCCACAATTATAGTGAAAAAATCAAGACCCAAAGAGATTACCCAAAAATAAAAAATATCAAATATATATAAAAGAACAAAAATAAAATAAAGTCCCCATATGCAAAGTGTCCAAATAATGTGTCTAAACAAAGATCAGTTCAGGGGAAGGATATTGATATGACTTTAAGGGATTTCTGAGGATTTTTTATATATATGTGTGCTGATTTATACTTATTCTTTATATAACATAGGTTGCATTTGGAGCATGCCAAACAAGGCCCCACCCCCAATGAAGGCCACACCCACCACTCTCATTCATTTGGTCAGAGAAACTGTTTCCACCTGATTAATCCTCTTCCCACCTACGTTAACCCTTGGTATACAGGCCCCACAAATCAGAGTCAGAAAGAAAGCAACAGTGAAGTGTACCTTGTGCAGCATACAACAGAAAATTGAACAGGGATGTGAAGGGGAACCCCATGGCAACATTTATTGGCACTATGCCTTAACTCATGCGATAATCTGGAGTGAATTGTGCCCAGTCACATGACCACATCTCGCATGCAATACTGAAAATGTCAATTCACTTTTGCTAGTATGCGGGATTTCCCATAAATCGGAAAAACTCTCAGTAAATCAAACATAAAAAGGCCTTACACCCCAGTCACATCAAAGCCGATTTCAAAATCGTGGGACTTACAGTGAAGATTCCGATGTCCTTGCGATTTGCAAGACATCTGACACAGATATCTATGCAGATCGCCACAAAATTAGTACATGTATTACTTTAGAAATCAGTGTCGGACACGCACCCATGTGACCGCTCTAATAGCGGACAACAGGGTGCGACTTGGCATACGATTTGTAAGTCGCATGTCATGCAAATCACATGCCAAGTCGCACTCAATGTGACCATTAGAGCGTTCATATTGGTGTGGTTCAAACTTGGTCGGAACTGCAACGATTTACAAAGTAATGAATGCACTACTTTTCATGCGATTTGCAGAGAGATCTGTGTCAGATGTCTTGCAAATCACAATTTAAATCATAATGTCCCCGACTTTGAAATCACGCGACTTCACTCTAAGTCACATGATGTGACCGTAGTGTAAGTCGCACCGCTTCAAAATCTGCATTGATGTGACCGGGGTGGCCCCCAGTCACATCAGGTGCGATTTGGCATGCGATTTGCATGACAGGCGACTGCCACTATAGGCTCTGTTCGCATACAATCCAATGTTGAAATCGTGCGACTTCACTGTAAGTTGCTTGATTTCCACATCGGATTAGATGACTGGTGTTAGCCCCCTAGTAATATCGGGTGCAATTTACAAGTCGCTGGGCATGCAAATTGCATGACAAGTCGCATACAGGGTGCGCAATTTCAGGTGCGATTTGGGAATTAAAATTGTGCCTGATCTCGGATCTAATGAATGTGAGTGTAAGTGGCTTAACATCAGCGATTTGCTGCAGCACTATTTTCAAAAGTAGTTCTTGTCTAACTTTTTCTGCATGTTGCAGTGATTTCACATAGACTACAATAGAAATCGCAATGCAAAACACAATTGAAAACGCAATAACTCGGGAAATCTACAGAAAACACTGTGAAATTGCCAACCAAAAGTGCATTTTCAATTGCATCTAGTGTGAACCAAGCAGGCAATTCAACAAAGGAAAAAAATCTTTGAAGGCATGTGGTATCTGTATGCTCGGATAAGGGTCTGTTATGGATTTGGGGGGGGGACTCCACACCATTATTTTGTAAAATTTTGGCGTTGGGATTCCCCTCCAAATCCTCTTCTCTCTCTTCTCGACAAACCCGTCCAAAAAGGGGGTGGAGTGCAAACCAGCATTTTCAAATCAATCATTAGTCCAGGCCTTTATCTCATCCCATTGTTTGACATTCACATAAGGTGCAGCTTTGAAGGTGTTTGAACAGACAAGGCCTCATTCAAATTCATTTTCTAGGGATCATTTAGACAGAAAGCAAAGATGCTGCCAGCATTTTAGGGCAGCTGTCCAGGGAGAACATGCAACTTCATTGCCGCGGTTGGGAGTCAAACTGACAACACTAGTGCTGTGAGGCAGCAGTGCTGACCACTTAACCACTGAGCTGTGATCCTAATCCAGCCTGCATTTCTGTGATGTGAATCAACCCTAAGTCCTTGGGCAAGGTCAGTGTAACTAGCCAGATATCTCAAATGTGACACAAATGTTGTACTATGTTGCCAATTCAGATGTATGTTGGTTCTATGTATCCCAATACAAAGGATTGCAATACTAATATAGACGTACCTCGGTTTACGAACGCCTCGGTTAACGTAATTTTTGGTTTATGAATGAAAACCCATTGAAAATAATGCCTCGGTTTACAAATTTTTTTTCGCAATACGAAGTGTATGTCAGTGCGGGTTTTTAAATGCCATTGCCAGCCTTTTTTTTTTTTTTTTTCTTTTAATTCTTCACTATAGTCACAAGTAGAGATGAGCGAATCGAAGTAGGCAAAGTGGAATTCGTTTCGAATATTAGGAAAATTTCGATTCGCGTCGAATCCGAAAATAAGCAGACTTCGGATGCGCGAATCGAAATTTTTCCTAAAATGGCGGCGACATGTGCGGCAACGGAGCGGGGATGTCTGGGAAGGCACGCAGACAAGGCGCGCTGACCCATAATGCATTCATTCATGACATGTGATCGCATTAGCCAATCAGCAGCCAGCCAGCCAGCACAGTGTAATGGTCGAGCTATAAATGGCGGCCATTTTAGAATTCTCCATTTGCCTCCAGTCATTCAACAGAGGCAGACCTGGCTGTATGCAGGGAGAGAGTTAGGGACAGAGAAACGTTACATAGGGCCACAGAATCGTTACTTAGGGCCATAGAAACGTTACATAGGGCCACAGAAACGTTACTTAGGGACACAGAATTGTTACTCAGGGACAGACAGAATTGTTACTGAGGGATACAGAATTGTTACTTAGGGCCACAGAATCGTTACTTAGGGCCACAGAATCGTTACTTAGGGCCACAGAATCGTTACTTAGGACCACAGAATCGTTACTTAGGGCCACAGAAACGTTACTTAGGGCCACAGAAACGTTACTTAGGGCCACAGAATTGTTACTTAGGGACAGACACAGAATTGTTACTTAGGGACAGACACAGAATTGTTACTGAGGGACACAGATTTGTTTCTGAGGGCCACAGAATCGTTACTTAGGGCCACAGAATCGTTACTTAGGGCCACAGAATTGTTACTTAGGGACAGACACAGATTTGTTACTGAGGGCCACAGAATCGTTACTTAGGGCCACAGAATTGTTACTTAGGGACAGACACAGAATTGTTACTGAGGGCCACAGATTTGTTACTGAGGGCCACAGAATCGTTACTGGGGGCCACAGAATCGTTACTTGGGGCCACAGAATCGTTACTTGGGGCCACAGAAACGTTACTTGGGGCCACAGAAACGTTACTTGGGGCCACAGAAACGTTACTTAGGGCCACAGAATTGTTACTTAGGGACAGACACAGAATTGTTACTGAGGGCCACAGATTTGTTACTGAGGGCCACAGATTTGTTACTGAGGGCCACAGAATCGTTACTTGGGGCCACAGAATCGTTACTTGGGGCCACAGAATCGTTACTTGGGGCCACAGAAACGTTACTTAGGGCCACAGAATTGTTACTTAGGGACAGACACAGAATTGTTACTGAGGGCCACAGAATTGTTACTTAGGGACAGACACAGAATTGTTAGTGAGGGCCACAGAATTGTTAGTGAGGGCCACAGAATCGTTACTGAGGGCCACAGAATCGTTACTTAGGGCCACAGAATCGTTACTTAGGGCCACAGAATTGTTACTTAGGGCCAGACACAGAATTGTTACTTAGGGCCACAGAATTGTTACTTAGGGACAGACACAGAATTGTTAGTGAGGGACACAGATTTGTTACTTAGGGCCACAGAATCATTACTTAGGGCCACAGAAACGTTACTTAGGGCCACAGAATTGTTACTTAGGGACAGACACAGAATTGTTATTGAGGGACACAGAATTGTTACTGAGGGCCACAGAACCGTTACTTAGGGCCACAGAAACGTTACTTAGGGCCACAGAATTGTTATTTAGGGACAGACACAGAATTGTTATTGAGGGACACAGAATTGTTATTGAGGGCCACAGAATCGTTACTTAGGGCCACAGAATCGTTACTTAGGGCCACAGAATCGTTACTTAGGGCCACAGAAATGTTACTTAGGGCCACAGAAATGTTACTTAGGGACACAGAAACGTTACTTAGGGACACAGAATCGTTACTGAGGGCCACAGAATCGTTACTTAGGGCCACAGAAATGTTACTTAGGGACACAGAAACGTTACTTAGGGACACAGAATTGTTACTCAGGGACAGACAGAATCGTTACTGAGGGCCACAGAATCGTTACTGAGGGCCACAGAATCGTTACTGAGGGCCACAGAATCGTTACTGAGGGCCACAGAAACGTTACTTAGGGCCACAGAAACGTTACTTAGGGCCACAGAAACGTTACTTAGGGCCACAGAAACGTTACTTAGGGCCACAGAAACGTTACTTAGGGCCACAGAAACGTTACTTAGGGCCACAGAATTGTTACTTAGGGACAGACACAGAATTGTTACTTAGGGACAGACACAGAATTGTTACTGAGGGACACAGATTTGTTTCTGAGGGCCACAGAATCGTTACTTAGGGCCACAGAATCGTTACTTAGGGCCACAGAATTGTTACTTAGGGACAGACACAGATTTGTTACTGAGGGCCACAGAATCGTTACTTAGGGCCACAGAATTGTTACTTAGGGACAGACACAGAATTGTTACTGAGGGCCACAGATTTGTTACTGAGGGCCACAGAATCGTTACTGGGGGCCACAGAATCGTTACTTGGGGCCACAGAATCGTTACTTGGGGCCACAGAAACGTTACTTGGGGCCACAGAAACGTTACTTGGGGCCACAGAAACGTTACTTAGGGCCACAGAATTGTTACTTAGGGACAGACACAGAATTGTTACTGAGGGCCACAGATTTGTTACTGAGGGCCACAGATTTGTTACTGAGGGCCACAGAATCGTTACTTGGGGCCACAGAATCGTTACTTGGGGCCACAGAATCGTTACTTGGGGCCACAGAAACGTTACTTAGGGCCACAGAATTGTTACTTAGGGACAGACACAGAATTGTTACTGAGGGCCACAGAATTGTTACTTAGGGACAGACACAGAATTGTTAGTGAGGGCCACAGAATTGTTAGTGAGGGCCACAGAATCGTTACTGAGGGCCACAGAATCGTTACTTAGGGCCACAGAATCGTTACTTAGGGCCACAGAATTGTTACTTAGGGCCAGACACAGAATTGTTACTTAGGGCCACAGAATTGTTACTTAGGGACAGACACAGAATTGTTAGTGAGGGACACAGATTTGTTACTTAGGGCCACAGAATCATTACTTAGGGCCACAGAAACGTTACTTAGGGCCACAGAATTGTTACTTAGGGACAGACACAGAATTGTTATTGAGGGACACAGAATTGTTACTGAGGGCCACAGAACCGTTACTTAGGGCCACAGAAACGTTACTTAGGGCCACAGAATTGTTATTTAGGGACAGACACAGAATTGTTATTGAGGGACACAGAATTGTTATTGAGGGCCACAGAATCGTTACTTAGGGCCACAGAATCGTTACTTAGGGCCACAGAATCGTTACTTAGGGCCACAGAAATGTTACTTAGGGCCACAGAAATGTTACTTAGGGACACAGAAACGTTACTTAGGGACACAGAATCGTTACTGAGGGCCACAGAATCGTTACTTAGGGCCACAGAAATGTTACTTAGGGACACAGAAACGTTACTTAGGGACACAGAATTGTTACTCAGGGACAGACAGAATCGTTACTGAGGGCCACAGAATCGTTACTGAGGGCCACAGAATCGTTACTGAGGGCCACAGAATCGTTACTGAGGGCCACAGAAACGTTACTTAGGGCCACAGAAACGTTACTTAGGGCCACAGAAACGTTACTTAGGGCCACAGAAACGTTACTTAGGGCCACAGAATTGTTACTTAGGGACAGACACAGAATTGTTATTGAGGGACACAGAATTGTTATTGAGGGACACAGAATTGTTACTGAGGGCCACAGAACCGTTACTTAGGGCCACAGAACCGTTACTTAGGGCCACAGAACCGTTACTTAGGGCCACAGAACCGTTACTTAGGGACAGACACAGAATTGTTACTGAGGGACACAGAATTGTTACTGAGGGACACAGAATTGTTACTGAGGGACACAGAATTGTTACTGAGGGCCACAGAAACGTTACTTAGGGCCACAGAATTGTTACTTAGGGACAGACACAGAATTGACTCCCGCTTGTTGATACTATCATTAACTGATGAACCCATAGAAAAGGAGAGGTGGTGGATAAGTCAGAATTTGCCTGTTTTTTTTTTTGGTTTTTTTTGGGTACTACACCAAGTGGGGAAACCCGCAAGTTGAGGTAAGGAGGCAGGTCAAATGGTTCTGCCATGTCACCCAATTGCAACTCCTTCCAAAAATTTTTCGATTACCACTGATTCAAACTGTATTGCAGGTTTTAAATTCAGTCTTGGTGGGCTCGTCCGATGGCATGAAGGGGAACCAAAACCCCAGGTCAAATCCATCCCAAAGGATCAATGCCTCTCTACTGAGGGGGTATTGGTCGAGCTAGTGAAACATCCTTGGGATGTTCGCTGGTGTCCTGTGGCTTAGGAAGGTTGTCCTTGGAACCTGGTTTGGTGGGGGGTACAGCGGACCACTGGGTGAGCTCCACTGCAAATGGAACATTCGTGTTTGAAGTGACACGCGGTGTACCACATACAGTGGCTCTCATTAAACAGCCAGCAGAAGCATGTTTTGGACACTGCCGACGCTCCGGCAAGAGTGCCGACACAACAGTCAAACACACCATCCTGGCAGTCAAAATGTAGTTCCTTCTGAGCAGCCATCTTTCAGTGAAACTGGGTATCGTAGTTAACCAGCACTGCCTGCCATATATTTTGTAAGCCCCTCAAATGAGAGCCACATAGCCGAAGAGTGAGGGGCCTAACTCCAGGAATGTCTCATAGAGCATTCCCCGCATAGGCACAGAAACCCTGAAGCCAGACCCCAAAAGTGCGATGAAGCTGCTTTGACTTTTCCCCCCGAGCATTTACATTAATGCGTCTTGACTTGTCAACCTTTTTTTTCATCAAAAGGCACCAGCGTCAGTACATCAGTGAACTCAGAGTCAAATTTTTTCTTTCAGTTTCTGTGCTAAGTGCAAACCTACAGGTGAAACTGAGCATAGGGTGCCACCCAAGTGAAAACCAGACCCCAGGGATGTGAAAGGCGCCATGCCTGGAGTGATGTCCAAAATTGATGAGTTCTGATGTATTGAATGCCTGTCTATTTTCTTGAGGTGCTAAAATGCAAGGACAGTGTAAATATCCAAATGTCCAAGTAAGAGGCATGGTGAGTTTTTTTAACTTTTTTGTCACAATTTATTGGAAAATTAAGACATTACATTTTTTTGCACTTTTTCTTAAATACCAGAGTAGTACATCATTATATGATTGGTGTGATGGTGATCACCATAGTGATATTGTACTGCTCTGGGGAGGTGATCAAGGTGTTTTTTTATTTTTTTTTTATTTTGCTATGATTGCTTATTACAGTGATGATCCAATCAGTGTTATAAGCAAGCATTTTTGGCACCTACTCATTGGCCATTGTGTACTATTTTGCCACAGCTATCCCATGATACAGGTCTGTTATGATTTGGCCATGTGATCACTGTGACCAATCAGAATAGTACACAATAAATGGCTATGAATGAAAGCCATTGTGTACTATTGACATGCGATTAGTCACAGTGATCACATGGTACTGGAGTCGACCAGGTACAACAATTGGTCTTTGCTGTGTTCGGTGGACACTGCAGGCAACAGATCACATAGCTGTGCACCCCTGGAGGACATTATATGACATCTGCTTAGGATAGTAGTGCTCCCGCCCAGCCGTCATTTTACAATTGGAAGGGCAGGAAATTATAAAAATGGTGAAACTCATGTTTTATTGCCCTGACCCGCTGAGCAGCTTCTGAGGTGGTAGAGGCGGACATCTTTGCTGGACCAAGGATGTGCAAACGTGGAGGCAAAAGCGGCGTGACCTGTCCAAGTTGCTGGTGCGGCTGTGCCGGCACCACGTTCACCCAGTGGGCCGTAAATGACATGTACTGTCCCTGACCGTAGTTACAGCTCCACACGTCGGCGCTGCCGTGCACTTTGGCAGAGACCGACATGCTCAAAGACTGGCCCACCATCTCTTCTACATGTGAATGCAGGGCTGGCACTGCCTTTTTGGCGAAGAAATGCCGGCTTGGCACTCTCCACCGCGGCTCGGCACAAGCCATCATTTCTCGGAAAGGTGCTGAGTCCACCATTTGGAAAGGGAGGGACTGCAGCACCAGCAACTTGGACAGGAGGACGTTCAGCTTCTGCACCGTCGGGTGCGTGCTCGCAAACTGTTGTCTCTTGGAAACGGATTCCAAGAAAGACTGCTGACGGAATCCGTGAAGAGGAGTAGCAGGAGAAGGAGCATCTGAATGAGCAGAAGATGCCAACAAGCGACAACTCCCCTCAGCAGAGGTGTTGGAGCCTTGACTGGCTGATAGAGGGCGATTGACGTCGGGTGACGGAGCAAGTAATAGAGCGAGTGATGGAGCGGGGGCTGGGGCAGGCAGAACCGCCGTATCTTTATCACGGTTTTCCCAGGCCACCGAATGGCGACGCTGCATATGCTGACGCAACGCTGTAGTCCCAACATGGGCCCCCTGGCCATGCTTGACTTTCTGGCCACATAGTCGACATACGGCTACGTTTACTTCCTCGGGCGGCTTGACGAAAAATTGCCACACCGCTGAGTAGGAAACTTTGCCCCCGCTACTCCTCACTGGCTGACTGCTACTTCCTCCGTGCACACCAGCACCACTACTGGCCGTGGTGGTAGGCTGCAGTGGAGCTGGTGCTCTACTCCGTGGCCGTTTGGCTCCACTGACACTGCTGCGACCCTGCTGCCTCCTGGGCAACCCACCGACTGTTTTGCTCGCTGGCAAGCTGGCACCCTCTTCTCCTGATGATGCGGAAGCAATAGCCTGATGACGACGAGGCTGCCAAGTGCGATCAGCCTCATCATCATCAATTAGGGTCTCCGCGTCACTACTAGCCCCCTCGGCTGCGCGTGGGTCAGGAGACAGACCTGTCTCTAGACCGGCTACCGAGCCACTCTCCTCGCCAGTACTTCTTCGCCTGGCTGCTGAAGAGGCGGATGTCTCCCCCCGTTCCTGACCGCCCTCTGTTAGCTCTTCCTCACTGTACAGTGGGGCTGAGCCCACAGCATGCGATACTTCGCTTGGTGAGGGAACACCAAAGGACAGGGGCAGGTCGAGGACACGTGATTTCAGTGGGCTTGCTCCCGGGCCATGCCAACTAACGGTTGTGTCTGACGTACCCACCGACCGTTGGCTGTAGGTGTCAGAGGTGACCTGGGAAGAGGAAGACGACCGAGTCAACCAATCGATGATGGCAGGGTTGTCGGTGGAGACACGACCGCTGGATGACACCGGGAGCACTGGCCTCTGGCTGCGACTAGTGCTGCCTCGACCCCTTCCTCTGCTGCCACGTCTGCTCGCTCCTAAAACATTGCCTCCTCTGCCACTCCTCTGCGTGTTGTCTGACATACTCTTTAATTCAATAAGCACCCCAAAAATAAAACCGGATTTAACTCTTTGAACGTACAATAGTGGTTGTGAAGCAGAAAGTCAGTTTATTGTACACAATCGGTCAATTGCAGCTTGCCGTTGGCTGGAAACTGTACGTTTCTGTCACTGGAATGCAGCACTAATCACCTAAAAAATATTACCGCCAGCCGGCGTGTAAATGGATCTAACTCTTTGAACGTACAATAGTGGTTGTGAAGCAGAGTCAGTTTATTTAGCACAATCGGTCAATTGCAGCTTGCCGTTGGCTGGAAACTGTACGTTTATGTCACTGGAATGCACTAATCACCCAAAAAATATTACCGCCAGCCGGCGTGTAAATGGATCTAACTCTTTGAATGTACAATAGTGGTTGTGAAGCAGAAAGTCAGTTTATTTAGCACAATCGGTCAATTGCAGCTTGCCGTTGGCTGGAAACTGTACGTTTGTGTCACTGGAATGCACTAATCACCCAAAAAATATTACCGCCAGCCGGCGTGTAAATGAATTTAACTCTTTGAATGTACAATAGTGGTTGTGAAGCAGAAAGTCACTTTATTGTACACAATCGGTCAATTGCAGCTTGCCGTTGGCTGGAAACTGTACGTTTGTCACTGGAATGCACTAATCACCCAAAAAATATTACCGCCACCCGGCGTGTAAATGGATCTAACTCTTTGAACGTACAATAGTGGTTGTGAAGCAGAAAGTCAGTTTATTTAGCACAATCGGTCAATTGCAGCTTGCCGTTGGCTGGAAACTGTACGTTTATGTCACTGGAATGCACTAATCACCCAAAAAATATTACCGCCACCCGGCGTGTATATGGATTTAACTCTTTGAACGTACAATAGTGGTTGTGAAGCAGAAAGTCAGTTTATTGTACACAATCGGTCAATTGCAGCTTGCCGTTGGCTGGAAACTGTACGTTTGTGTCACTGGAATGCACTAATCACCCAAAAAATATTACCGCCAGCCGGCGTGTAAATGGATTTAACTCTTTGAACGTACAATAGTGGTTGTGAAGCAGAAAGTCAGTTTATTTTGCACAATCGGCAAACTGCAGCACCAACTGTGCACGACAGCCACCAAAAAAAAAGGGTGTATGTCACTTTAAATTTTCGATTCTTTGATAGCTGTGTCCCTGAGTAACGATTCTGTGTCCCTGAGTAACGATTCTGTGTCCCTGAGTAACGATTCTGTGTCCCTGAGTAACGATTCTGTGGCCCTAAAGTCTCTGTGGCCCTAACTCTGTCCCTTAATACACACAGGTCTGTCTCTCTTGAATGATCGGAGGCTAATGGAGAATTCTAAGATGGCCGCGATTTATAGCTCCACCATTACACAGTGCTGGCTGGCTGCTGATTGGCTTATGCGATCACATGTCATGAATGCATTATGGGTCAGCGCGCCTTGTCTGCGCGCCTTCCCAGAGATCCCCGCCCCATCTTCTCTGTCCATTTTCTCCGTCGCCACACATGTCGCCGCCATTTTTGGGAAAATTCGATTCGTGCATCCGAAGTTTGCTAATCTTCGGATTCGTCGCGAATAGAATTTTTCCAAATCTTCGGAACGAATTCCACTTCGTCATGTTCGATTCGCTCATCTCTAGCTATAACTTTCACACAAAGCAATCAATATACATACTATATAATTTTTATTGCTGAAAGTAAAAAATATAATTTTTCTGCAAAATATTCGGTCTTTTTTTGTTTATAGGGCAACAAATAAAAAGCACACAGGTGATGAAATACCACTGAAAAAGCTGTTTGTGTGAAAAAAAGGACATAAATTTTGTTTTGGTACAGCATTGCATGACCAGGGGCGGACTGACAACTCATGGGGCCCCCAGGCAATAGGGAATCATGGGCCCCTGTGTCCTTGCCCACGCTCAAAGCACACCCAAAAAAACCTATAAAATGTACCAGGGGCATTTCATGTGGCCCCCTACTGACCCCGGGCCCTCGGGCAGTGCCCGAGTGCTCGAATGGTCAGTCTGGTCAGTCTGCCCCTGTGCATGACCATGCAATTATCAGTTGAAATAGTGCAGCCCAATAGTGCAGCCCTGAATAGCAAAAAGGCCTGGTCAGGAAGGGGGGTAAATCCTCTGGATGGCAAGTGGTTAATGCATGTTGTGGTAAGACAGCATGTTCAAAAAGAACCACAATCCAGTCTATAGACATGACTTTTTTTCCAACGCAGTGTACCTTGCCATGCGCATGTATGTTGTGGTGTGCTGCAGTATGGGTACCACTGTCGGAGAGCATTGGGATTTCAATCAAAATGTTGACATTCTAGTATATCATTGTATATTTTACCACACATTATTGTAATGCATAGATTTAAATAGGTACTCAATATTTGTAATATGCACCTTGAGTAAGCAGAGTGGACTATACATTTTAAAATACAGTATACAGTGCTGATCTAGCTGTATTACAAAATAAAGTGGTGTTTATGTCATGTTTAGCCATGCAAGAGGAAGGCAAAACTGGGCACTGCTGCAGTATTTTACAAAATTATTTAGATTTTTTGTTTTCTATTACAGGTACTTAGAGTGCTGTCAATTTACACAGCGCTTTATATATATTTTGTATATTCATATCAGTCCCTAACCCTCAAGGAGTGTGCAATCTAAGGTACCTAACAAAATTTCATGCATACACATACTGAGGCCAATTTAGACAAGAGCCAGTTAACTTACCAGCATATCTTGTTATTTGGATTAGTTTACCCATTGATGAAATGACGAAACCTCAATAGTTTACTTTTGTAACATCCAAGTAACAGTGACATGACTCTGTTCTAGAAGGTTGGATGCTAGAAGAAGGCTTGGCTATAAGGGTGCTTGCTGGTAGGATATTGGGGCACAGATTAGACAAGAAACATAGTTAAAGACAGGCACAATTCGACAGCTGAGAAGACATTCAACAGGCAGGGCTGAAGGCAGAATCATGGTCAAGAGGCAGGCCAGTGTCACACCAGAAATCGGCAGAGAACAAAATTTTGTCAGGAACTAGCCGAGGTAACACTAGAAATCTGCAAAGAAATGGTCAGGAACTAGCCTAGGTAATAGCAGGGAAACAGAACAGAGGCAAGCCAGTTCAGCAGTGGGGATGCAGATCTCAGGAACAGATTCTGGTTCAAGTCACAGAATAACAGCTGAAGTCCAAACATCAACTTTAGTTCAACTACTGTATGTTCCTTTTAATAGGCGGTTTGGCACCAAGCCTGGAATTAGAAGTGTAACCATTGCCTTTTCTGTTTCTTGTTCCATTAGTTTGGCGACACTGGGACTGGTGTGGTGGTGATCAGGATTACTGTTGCTGGATTACACTGTTCTGGTGACACTGGGACTGGTAATAGTCAAGGACACTGTTATAGGGCTACACTAGTTTGAGTCAATAGCACTGGTTTAGAGGTGATCAGGAATGTTGTTGTTGGCTGTTAGCGGGTGGCAATAAGGAACATTGTTGCTTGCCTAAAATGGTCTGGTGACAAATGGACTGGTGAGGCAGTATATAGGGAACATTGTTCCTGGCTTACAGTGGTCTGGGTAAACTTTGACTTGTGTAGCAGTGATCAAAAACACTATTGCAGGCTGCACTGGTCTAATGACACTGGGAATGGTGTGGCTGTGATCAGGAACATTGTTGCTGGCTTACACTGGTCTTGTGACACTAGAACTGGTGTGGCGGAAATCAGAAAAACTACTGCTGGTTTACACTGGTCTGATGATGCTGGGATTAGTGTGCATTGATCAGGAGCACTGTTGCTAGCTGCACTGGTGATCAGGGACACTAAGTGGCTGCACTAGCATGGTAACACTCTACTGGTGTGGCAGTGATCAGAAACACTGCTGCTGGCTTACACTGGGACTGGGGTGGCAGTGATTGACACTGTTGCTGAATGCACTGGCTGTATTGACACTGGCATGGGTGTGGTTAGCAGTCAAGAACACTGCTGCTGGCTTATATTGGTCTGACACTGGGACTGGTCTGGAAGCTATCTGGAACACTGTCTCTGGCTTACATTGGTCTGTAGACACTGGGACTGGTATCAGTGATCAGGAACACTACAGGGCTGCACTAGTTTGGGTCACTGGCACTGGTGTGGAGGCAATCAGGAACACTGTTGCTGGCTGTTGGTGTGGTGGCTTTAAAGAACCATGTTACTGGCTTACACTAGTCTGGCGGCACATTGACATGTGTGGCCATGATCAGAAACACAGCCATGGGAGGCACTGCAGGCACTGGACACAGTATACAGAGCAGGAGATGCTGCAGGCTGAGCAGGAGCATGAGGAGTAGAACTGAGCGACTGCCAATACAACACAAATGGCCATCTCTTTGATTGGAGTGAGGCAAGGAAATTGTGAGCAGGAGTGGGATCATAGGGCTGCAAGTGTATGTTGTGAAGATGTAGGAATGAGAAGAGACGCTGGAGTAGCCAGAGGTCTGTGAGTGCTGAGGACACTGTGGGTACTGAGAGTGCAGTGAGTACTGAGGCATTGTGACTGGGGCACAGTGAGTACTGAGGCATTGTGACTGGGGCACAGTGAGTACTGAGGCATTGTGACTTGGGCACAGTGAGTACTAAGGCATTGTGATGGGGGCACTGGGGGTTCTTGGGCACTAGGAGTACTGAGTCAGTTGGACTGGAGCACTGTGGACACAGAGTGCTGTGTGATCAGTGAGCAGGAGCAAGAGGAGAGGACACCGTGGGTCTTGTGATCAGTAAATGGGAGTAGGAGCAGAGGACACAGAGGACATGTGATCATTGAGTAGAAGCAGAGGTCGCTGGGGACTGTGTGATCAGTAAGAAGGAGCAAGAGGAGAGGATGTTGAAGGCCATGTGAGCAGGGAGCAGGAAGGGCAGGTGCCAAGGGTTGAGTGATCAATTTTAAACAAATTGTTCCCGCACAACAAAAAAAAATATTTTAAATAGTAGGCCTGCACAATTTTCCTTATCACCCACAGACAAACAGATAATATGATGTATCAAATCGTATGAAGCGCTAGAAAAATTGTATATACAAATAAATATATTACATATAAGTGCCCTTAATCAACCTAACTCCCTAAATTCTTTGTGTTAAATAAAGTGAAGAGTGAAGATAGACCTTTTATGCTACCTCATTTGTCAAAGACATTCACTTTATACAGATTCTTCTGTCTGTAAGTGAGTACCTCCTCCAGCACCCCAATGCACATCTATGTGATTCTGCTCACCTTGGATTTAACCTCCAAATTATAAGAGGTTAAGACAGTATCAGAGATACAGTATATACGGCTTTGGGGGGGGGGGCGGAACATGGTGTCAGTCGAACATTAGGATGATGATGCCTGTGGATGGAGAGTGCCATATGAAACCCCCATCTTACCTGTCTTTTTCCAACTGGACCCTCTGCATGGTGGGTGACAGACCAAGGGGAGGTGACTGTTGCCCAGTTGGATGAGCCAGAGTCCACTTGGTGGGCAGAGTGGCTGAAGCTGTGGATTCTGGGAGCACCCTTGTGACAGGAGGAGAGCATCTTAGGAGCCGCAGTGCATGGTGTACAGGAAAGGAGACCGGCGTGAGGCTCGGGAGAGTGGTGGACGTAGCCCCAGTGGTGGAGGTGGAGCACACAGTTACTACACCCGAAACAGGGTACAGGACATCCGCAGCCCCGCTATCCGCGGAAGGTGACCCCTCCATATCATTCGGGACCAGAGACCCCAGGTGAGTTAAGCACCCACTCCTGAAATGAGACAACAGAAAGGATGAGTAAGAGCTGAAGCTCCCCTAAAGTGGGGGAAAAAGAGAAAAAGTGAGGGGTTACCCAATGGGTATTGAAGAAAAGGAGCAAGAGGCGGAATTATTTCTTAAACTTTCTTTTTCTGGTATGATTGTGCCTTGTATGGGAGGAGGAAGGAAGTGAGCACTTGCCAGGACTTTTGGAATTAATCTGCAATTTACCAAGGGTACTGGAACCCTAGTGCTAAAGTGACAAGGGGGAGGACTGGTAATAACACTGTAATAATATGATCTGCTAAAGGAGGAGGGACAAAACCCCTCAATCGAGTACAATAAGGAAATATATGCCCCCTTAGGAAAAAAGTCCGGAAGGCCATACCCCTGAGAGACAGCAGGGAGTAAAGGGAAGGCATGACCTGGGAAATGATAGTGGAGATCAAACCAGAATATCATTAGGAGCATCAAACTTGGATAAGATTAAAGAGCTAAATAATATGGAAGGTGGAACAGATTTTAGAGATATAGAAGATCAAAGATCAAGTTTACAAATACCTACAAAAACAGAAATGGCAGAGATGTTTGGGAAACTAGAACACGGTCTAAAAAGTGAAATGGATGTATTACATAAGGATTTGGGACAAGTACTGTCTCATTTGGAAGAGACGAAAGGAAAATTAGAGATACAAGCGCAAGTTATTATGAAGTTAGAAATGCTGGTAGAAGGCATGCGTATGGAGCAAAGGAAACTAGCATATAGACTAGACGATAAAGAAAATGGGGATAGAAGAAACAACTTGAGGATCCGGGGCCTTCCAGAAGTAACATCAGGAGAAGATCTAGTGGAATAAAAGAGGAAAATATTTAACCCTATAATGGGTAGGACAATGAGTGAACAACTGAAGATTGATAGGATTAAACGACCCCAGGGAGTAGCCTCAGAAGTTCCTAGAGATGTAATTGTGCGTTCCCATCACTGAAGACAAAGCTAACATTTGGAAGAAGTTTGTGGAGTTCCAGAAGTAAAATATGGAGGAGTGGGCAAATTTTTGCAGATATAGCATCAGAGACTCTTAACGAGAATGAGAGTTTTGAAACCACTACTGGACTTGATGCGTAAGAGGAACAGTCGATATAGCTGGGGATTTCCAGCATGCTTGATCAGATGGAAAGTCGGCAAGGCTAAGGTTCCCAGAAAATCTAAATCCCTTTTGTGAAACTTGACTTACAGATAGTAGATATTTCAGGATGGTTTGAAGAGACTAAGGATAGTATAGAACTAAGGAAAAACAGATGGCAACGGGTTACCAAATAGAGAATAGGATAGAGAGATAGTGGTTTAGTGCTCTCTTGAGTGTTGCTTTTTTTTTTTTTTTTTTTCCTCCTATATAGGGTATAAAGGCCGGATACAGTCAGGAGACAGAGGGAGGGCAGAGGAAAAATTAAAATAAAGAAGGAAGGAAAGGGAGATGTAAAGGAAGGGACTTAAAAGTAGGGCATCGAGAGGCTTAATATGACATGGGTCATTGTAAAACAAGGAGATACCGGTCCAGATAGGCACAGGTGGTCTGAGTCCTACGCCGAAGAGGAATCAAAGGTGGAAATTAGCCACAACTGATTCCCGGGCTAGAACATGGGCCAGGGGGAGGGTAAAGGTCACCCTGAGGAAAATGTCATCTTGTCCCAATCTGTGTACATCCATCCCTTGGTTGAATTTTCATATAAATGAAGAATAAACAAGGAGAAGGAATGAATATTTGTAATTTTATGTCATACAATGTGAAAGGGTTGAATACCCTGGCAAAAAGGCATAAAATTCTTAGGGAAATTCATCAACATTTTGTATTCCTACAAGAGACACATTTATCTCAGAACACAAACTTTAAGTTATTTTTCAAACATTATCCTATATGGTTTTATGTGGACTCGCCTATTAAACGTGCAAAAGGGGTGGCAATTGGGATAGCAAAAAATGTCAGTTTTACTTTGGAAGAATAAGGTGGTAGACCCAGGAGGGCAGTTTCTGTTCCTGAGAGGGAAACTACAAAGAGTAGAATGCACATTCGTGAACATCTACTGCCCTAATAAGAACCTCATGGTTTATTTGGAGGGTGTACTAAAAAACCACATGAATTTTAAGAAGGGTCAGTTGATAGTGGCAGATTTTAACTTCTGTATGGACCCGTGGATGGATACATCCTCACGGGTGCAAAGGGACAGAGGTAGTAGTCTAAAATCGATTAAAAAGAGGCTCTATCTGTGTCAATTGATGGACACATGGTGAATTAAACATCCAAGAGATAAGAACTACAACTTCTCTCAAGGCTGGACTATATAATGATAGAACATAGACATCTGGAGTCTTTGGTAAACTCTAATATTGAAGTAATGTCACTATTAGATCATGCACCAGTTACAATGAGATTAAAGTGGGGAAAGGAGGGGTACAGAAGTGATATGTGGAAATTAAATGAAACACTTATACAGGATCAGGAGACAGAGACAAAATTAAGGAAGGAGATAGAGCAATATTTTAGGCTCAAAGAGATACCTGTGGCGGCAGTATGGGAAGCACATAAGGCGTATGTTAGGGGCATTTTGATCTCGATAGGGGCCGAAAGGAAAATAAAATAAAATTGTTAAGTAAGGAATTGTATGACCTAGAAGAATTACATAAAAAGAATATAGATCCGGAGATACAACATAAGATAATTTTGAAAAGAGAGGAATTGAAGGATATTGTGGAACAGGAAACAAAAAGTCTTTAATAGGGTTGTTAAAGAAAGATATAAGTGGGGGAATAGACAGGAAAATATTTAATGAGAAGCGTAAGAGAAAAGAAATCAAGGAATTGTAGAGAAAATTAAATATGAGAATGGAAAAATGGTATATTCAACTACTGATATCGCTAAAGCGTTTAAAAAATATTGCAATATTTTTGAAACGTTTATGATATAAAAGCTATGTGATATAAAACCTAGTAACCTGAAAGAACTAGAGGGAGAAAGAAAGGAAAAGAAGAAGTTGTATGTAAAAGAGGCCGGATTACCCAGGTTAGAGGAGGAGAGGTTGCTAGCCCTGGAAAAACCAATTTCGCAGGAAGAAATTAATGTGGCACTGAGAAGTACAGCTGCAGGAAAAAAGCCCGGGTCCGGATGGTTATACGCTGAGATATTTATAGGAAGTTCCAAGAACAGCTTGTGCCCAAAATGTGCTTGTATATGAATGCATTGGGAGAGGGGATGGAAATGAGGGAAGAGTCGTTGCAGGCATATATTACAACTATACTGAAAGAGGGGGAAAGATCCATTCCAATGTGCTAGCTATTGACCAATATCACTCTTAAATATAGATACAAAACTATATGTGAAGGTTTTAGCAAATAGGATGAAGAGGTTGATCTTGGATTGAATACATATAGATCAGGTGAGATTTGTACCAGGGAGGGAAGAGAACGGATTAAGATTATTTGTTTCTTCTGCAAAAGAGTGAGAGAGACGGGTTCTGTGTTGGTTGTGTCGATCGATGCCAAAAAAGCCTTTGATAGGGTGGATTGGGGATTTATGATTGACACGTTGGAGGTACGAGGAATTGGACCTAGGATGATACAGTGGATTAAAAAAAAATTGTATAGTTTTCCAACAGTAGCGGTGAAGGTCAATGGTTCATTATCATAATTCTTTAGAATGTACAGTATTTCCTTTTTTGATCTTTTCCACCTTTCTTTTTCTCTTTCCCATTTTTATGCTTATTCTTGACCACTTTACCCTCTGATGGCTTGATCCTTAATGTAGGTTCCAGATACACTGTATAGTATATTGTTTTTTTTGTGCCTGATATTGAAGATTGTAGCTTTTGAGCTTCGGCATCCTGGGATTTGATTTAATCTCTGTCTGTATCATTGTTGTGGACCCTTTGTATCTGTGCTCCTCGCCTGCAATGCAAGTTTATACTATTTGGCCATTGAGGATCTATGGGGCCACTGCTGTACATCTATTTCTATGTTCTACTCTTAAAACAATAAAAAATATTGAAACAGGAGAACCAAAACCTTTGCCAAATGGAAGAGTGGTTTTGATAATAAAGTTGATAGTGCCTCCACCCAGGACATGGCCTCTGTGAACATAGGGGATTCCCTTCCTGGGAAGATAACAAGTAACCTAATCAGTCATTTGAAGCAGAGGAACATTTGCAACCAGGAAATAACATGTTGTGCTCTAAAGTGAGGAAAGTACTGTATATAGATGAACACAAGTATGCAAATAATATGACATTAATAATTGTACATACATCCAATGTACAAACAGGTATGATCAGCAAAAGGCCCAACAAGAACCCTGGTGTTGTGCACAATATACCCTGGTATATATAGTTACTGTATTAATAAAGATGCCACCAGATGAATGTTGCAACAAAGTCCAGTTGCAGGAGCCCCTGAGGATGATAAAAATGTAGCACCCATTTTTGTATCAGAGGCCTGAAGACAAGATCAGCTGCGGTGGGGAGCTGCATCAACCATTGTCCAACCAGCCTGGAATGCAGCTTCTCACCAGCAGAAACCAGAGACAGTCTATCTACTCTGCAGCTTTGTTTCTAGTAACTTCTAATCTGTCATGCAACTGGACCTCTACCAAAATGGCCATCTGATGCCAAACCTGGCTCTAGCTTATGCTAGTTGAGCCCTGAGCTAAAACTAAGCTAATCTAGTTATAGATTCCCAAACCAGAAGGAACATGGTTAACTAAAATAACATGCATAATATATAAACCCTACGGCAAAGAACAGGTTCCTCTACTAACATACAGCAAGGTGAGCACACCATATAATTTCAGATTCAGCTATCTATGCAAGTGCATGTAAGATAACAATAAGGGTAAAGGCATCTGTCAACAAATGGCCATGGCTAGAAATGCTGGGGATGGAGTATTTTTCAAAGCAACTTTTCAACAAAATAAAGCATGAAGACATGGATAAATGGGTGAGTTTTCTTTGAATATTAAAAATAAATTACATAAAATCTTCAATTTGTGTTGCTCAAATACAGTTACCTTCTGGTTTTTAGCATCATGCAATGTATTTTTAAATAGCAGCATTATATCAGCCTGCCTGGTATGAACCATTTTCCCTATCTGTAGGCAGGAATAGAGTGTAAGAGAAAGAAGCAGGACAATAGGCCAATCAATTCATGTTCTCCCAAGACAGGAAGAGAAAGTAGAGCTCATCACTGTGCTGCTACATGCATACTAATGAATATCAGTTTTGGAATGCATTCATTTATGCATGTCTACACCTTTCAGAGTATGCCCATATCTTCAATCAAAATTCTGCAGAGTAGTGGTGTAGTGTCTCACATATTATTTTTTCCTATAAGTTCAAAAATGTCAGTAGATATAAAAAATTTAAATATCTCATCATTGGATTACTCCACATAGTTATCTTAAACAGGTCATCAATTGGATGTAGGAAGAGGAAAATACCCCTATAGATGGTGAAAAACCTTCACCTTTATACAATAGGGGTGTAAGGAATGACCACTGTTTTCAACATCCTTTAACCGTCTACAGGCTTGGACTATTTCTACAGAGGGGCTTAACTGACCTCCATGAAGCCTGACACACAACTGCTCCAAATTCCAGCCTGTTCACATTCCTAAGTTGACTCCAAACCTTTCCTCCTCCACCACAAAAATCTTTTATCAGTTTCTATTCATAGGTCATGACAAATTTCCAATAAAAATAAATAAAAAATGAGTGTTTTGTGCAAAAAATACTTCCCAAAACCCAACATGTTTCACCGCCTATTTTGCAGCAACACCAGGGGTAAACAAAGTAAAAGTGTCCAGTGCATGTGCTCTAAAGTGAGGAAAAATCAAAATGGCACCTCCACCATGTACCAAACAATCATTTTATAGTTTCCTCTTCACATCCATTGACTAGGACACATATTTGCATTATTGCATCATCACACAATTGCATCATGACGTATATTTACACTTTATATCATTATGTCACGTGCGTGACATTTATTATATCCTCCTTTTTTTTTCTTTTTTTTTTTTTTTTTTTTTTTACAAACTTTTTATTCGAGGATAAGCACATATGGTACAAGAAAAAAAAGGAAGACATCTTATGTCAGATACTTCAGTACAGTGTAAAACATACATTTTACAATAGCAAGGTTTACAGGTGACTATAACATAACAAAAGGGTAGAACTCTTCAGCAAAGATGCTGATAAAATAATATATCTCAATTAGAGCAAGATGAAAGATAGCATAAACCAGTAAAATGGAAAATAGATCAAATTAAGTGTTGAAGGTGGATTATTTAAAGATATTACATTTATCAAACCAAGGGTTCCATTTTTATCATAATAAAGCATAGTTTTGTTTAGAGTGTGAAATATTTTCTCAATTCTGTTAATAGAAGCCAATCTCAGTTTAACCTGGGAAAGGAGAACTGAGGATGTTTTCCAGTGTAGGGCAACCACCCAGTGGATAGCAGCACAAATACTATGAATAAGTCTCATCAATACAGTGGAAACCATGTCGTTTAGAAAAACCCTGGGAGAACACAGGGTCCCCCAGAAAAGCTGCATGTACAGGAGACTGAGAGGACAATAAAAATGTATCTTTATAACAATGCCAATAATGAAAAGATTGGTACGCTAACATATTCTGAGGTTTCAATTCTGCATATGAGATTCCTTTGGACCATAGGGGGTCTGGAAAGAAGTATGGGTATATGGAGTCTGACTCAAATTTTACACAAGGCACTCTGAATTTATAAATATGCCAATGAGCTGATTGAGAAAATCTAGATGCCAGGTAGTAACACCATATATATGGAACTTCCAGACCTCCTGTTTAGATGAATTATACAGTATAACACCGTTTTGGAAAATCTTGGTGATGAATCCGCAAAAATGAAGTTGTTAGTATCCCATTAGAATGAAAGGACAAAAGATTTAGTGATCTTAAGGGGAAGGGCCCTAAAAAGATAGTCATTTGGGAAGCATGATTATTCTTCCCACTGTGATTCTACCTAAAAAAGACAAACACAAACTCTGGAAAACATACCATATCACCTGAGTTTAGAAATCAAAGGTGGGTAGCTTTTCAGAAATAAAGACTGCAAGTCCAGGGTAAGAGCAATCCGAAGATAAGAGAGTGATTCTTTGGACCATTGAAAAGTAAAGGAGTGTTGCAATACATTGAATTGTGAATCAGGTATATTGATGTGCATCGCTATAGATTTAGAAATATTTACTGTAAGACCTGAGAGAGTTGAAAATTCTTGTAGAGTCTGCAGAAGGTATGGAAGAGAAAGAGAGGGTCTAGTGAAAAATAATAACATATTGTCAGCATACATACTGAGTTTATATTGAGAGGTGGAGTAACCGGAAATATATGGGTGTCTAGGAATGGCAGCCACTAGGGACTCTACTGCAAGTGCAAACAATAATGGGGAAAGGGGGCATCCTTGTCGAATCACCTTGTCGACTTTAAAAAATGCAGAGTTGCACCCCGGTATTTGTATTCTAGTTTGGGGGTTAGTATACAGTATATTTCCCATACAAGCAGAAGGAGAGATAGAAGAGGAAGGCTTTTCCAATAGGTCTGCATAACATTTTTTAAATATGTCTAATATATCTGAACGGTGAGTTGCAATGTGGCCAGAAGGGGTTTTTAATCTATAAACTAGTAGGTTTAAAGGACTGATTTAATTTCTTGGCAAACATTGCCATGTAGGAGATACTAGAAAGGATAATTTTGGCTTTGGACCATTGTAGAGTTTTTTCTGCTTTTATATGATATTAGAAAGTCCAATTCTGCTTTCCTCTTTGTATTTAAAAGGAGGAAGAGCAGGGTTCTGGGTGTGAAAATTAGATTTATAAAGTTTATCTAATTCACGAGTAAGCAGTAAGATCGCCTACCAGCTCTCTTTATTACGATCTGAGCAGGGGCGGACTGACAACTCATGGGGCCCCCAGGCAATAGGGGATCATGGGGCCCCTGTGTCCTTGCCCACACTCAAAAAAGCCTATAAAAAAGGTACCAAGGGCATTTTATGGGGCCCCCTACTGATCCCGGGCCCTCGGGCAGTGCCCGAGTGCTTGAATGGTCAGTCCGCCCCTGGATCTGAGGTTAATTTGATAAGGTGCCTGTGACTGGGTGAGACACTTGGTCAGGGTAACAAGAGTAATGTCCGGGCACACAATAGGGGGGAGTCCAGGCAAAGATAATCCGGGCACACAGCAGGGCAGTTCAGGCAAATGCAATCCGGGCACACAATGGGGCAGTTCAGGCAAAGATAACTGGGCACATTATGGGGCAGTTCAGGCAAGGATAATCCGGGCATGTAATGGGCATCTTGAGCAACAATAATTCGGGCACACAATGGGGCAGTTCAGGCAAAGATATCAGGGCACTCCGCAACATGCGGCTTGTAGGGACACTCACGGCAGGTGGCTTCCAGGGACACTCAGCAGCAGAGAGCTTCCAGGGACACTCAGCAGCGGACAGCTTCCAGGGACACTCCGCAACGGACAGCTTCCAGGGACGCTCAGCAGCAGTCAGCGTGCAGAGACACTCAGTAGCAGGCAGTGTGCAGGGACACTCAGCAGGCAGTGTGCAAAGTCACTCGCAGCGGTCAGCTTCCAGGGACACTCAGCAGGCAGTGTGCAGGGACACTCAGCAGGAAGTGTGCAGGGACACTCAGCAACAGGCTTGCAGCGACTTGGAAGGGTCTTGGCTGTGGGGTCTGGCCTCAACTCAGACTTCACACAGCACTCTCGGACGAGCAGGGTACCAACAACCAGCCCGGGTCCTGCTCCGGTCTTTTTATCGCCGGAGCAGGATGCTTCCTGGCTGCTCCGACAATGGCCAATCCGGTGTTGGGTTTCCGGGGCAGCAAGCCCTGCCCCCCATTTCGGCCTTGCACAGGGAGCGCGGCCTTTGTCTCAAGGGAGCAGAGCGCGCGAACATCGGGGCCACGCTGTGCCAGCCGAGACAAGGGGAGGGGGCGCGCGTAGACACCCAGGTGGCCAACACATGGAAAATCCACGTGCAGGCACAGTGGGGTGTCAGACTCCTCTGCGTCCAGCCGAGGAGAGGTGCGAACCGCACGGCAGGGGCAGATCCCTGGCGTTTGGCACACCACTTTTGTGTGGACTTGTGCGGGCGCAGGCACATGTAATGAGAAAGGGAGGGGGGAATATTAGGGAGTGCGAGGGGGGACGGTGACAGTGCCCATGGAGAACTGCTTTACTAGCCAATCAAACTGAGGTAGCAAATATATCTGGGGTAGAATTCAATCTAAAATATTCCTCAGTTTTATTCACTATATCTTGTTGAATGACAGGGTCTGACAATAGGGATTCATTAAGTCTCCATGAATATGGGGTATTAGACCAATTAGAGTGGTGGAGAAGGAGACCATATGGTGATCTGACCATGGACATACATGCATAGAGGCATCGTTGGAATTGGCTAGGATGATTGGAGTACAATAAAGGTGGTTCAATCTTGCATAAGTATCATGTGGGTTCGAATAAAATGTGTATTCACGAGCTCCCATATATAGTGCCTTCCGTGAATCTATAAGTTGGAATGCATTTAACTGAGCAATTATAGATTTAGGGAAAGGTTTAGAATTTGAAGTAGGTTTGATTCTGTCTAAAGCAGATTGAGAAATTAAAATAAAGCCACCTCCTAAGATTATATGAGGGGAATGATAGTGCTGCAGGATATCAAAAAAGGTGCGGAAAAAGGCTGATTGGTCTTCATTCGGGGCATACACATTAGCTATCATGAGCTCACTCCCAGCTAGGTCACCCTTAATAATCTTTGTAAACATGTTGAACTTGTAAAGCTGGTTTGTGTATGGTGGGGAAAATGGCTACTCCTTTAACCTCAGAGGGAGCAAGAGTACTGTGTAATTGGATTGATTACAGGATTTATGAAAAAATGAAGGGTTGTTTGTTTGAGAGAAATTAGTTTCTTGTATTTTTTGTATTTTTGCCCACAGGTGTTTGTAATGCATGAACAGTTTATGGTATTCGTTAGGGCAATTAAATCCCTCTACATTATGAGAGATACTGTACAAAGTATAGCCATATTATTATAAATAGATAAAAGTAGCCACAGAATGGGTATAAAAAGTTAGGTAAAAGGATAGCTGGGGGGGGGGGGTGGAAGTCACCATTTATACCCTTTACACTGGTTAAATTAAGAACCACAGTTCCTATTAAGTATCCACATACCTAGAAAAGCATTGATCATCAGCAACCTAATGGTACCACAAATTTTTTCCAAAAAGTTAGAAACCATTTTAGTATATTGAGTAAGCAAAAAAGTATCTAACAGCAAAATTGGGCCAAGGGAACCAGGGGAATCTCTAGTCCAGTCAAAAACAACTCAGTCCTCCTAACATGGGGAACCAACAGAGGGTATGCCAAAGGACTAAAAAAATAATCCGAGTAAAAGAAAAATGATCAGATGATAATAGTCCAGTGAGAATAAAGGATTCCCAGACCTTTGGGAGAGCGAGGACTGAGTGGGGGGAAAACATGTGCAGGAAAGGCCTGTTAAAAGTATCTTATATACAGTATCCCGAGTACGTCTGTACAGGGCTAATAAACATACATTTGTTAGAGCAAACTATAAGTGAAAATTTAAAATGGAGGCACATGCACAAAAAGCAAAAAAAATTCTATATCTTGTAACTATTGACTTGAAGTAACCGCCAAAACTATCAAAAAAGGCCAGTAGATGGTAATACAGGTACAAAATTGTGTAGTTCCAGAGTGAAATGAAAATTTTGAGAAAAAGAAACTTTGAGTGTATAAAAATTTTGAGGTCAGGGTTAGGTGAGTTATGTCTTGTACGTCGATGGTCTCTTCTTGGAGACTGAGTATTCCAAATAGGTGAAGGCCGGAGGGTAGATGGAAGTCTCAGTAGATTTTCATTTTCAAGAAAGCCTAGCTTCACCAAGATCTCCTGACTTTCAGCCAATGTAGTAGCAATGTGCCATTGTGAGGGATAAGCTTGAAGGGAAATCCTTATCTCTATCTGATGCAAGTTGTAGCCAGAGTGAAAGTGATCTCTTTGAACTTCTTGCGCCTCTCCAGAGTGGCTTGTGAAATATTTGGGTATATTTTCAAGTGTACCCCATCTAGGGTGATATTTGGTGTGTTCCTGGCAGCTCTGGGAATTTCTTCTTTAAGGACTTCATGCATAAAACAATATCTCTGGGTGGTTTATCAGGTGGTGGTTTGACTCTCAGAGTGGTAAATGCAGTCACATGTAAATGAAGTGGTGTCGGAGTCAGGAAGGAGAGACTTGAAAAGCTTCAGGGTGTAGGTCATGAGATTTGTTACTGACTCTGAAGCACCCCTTATCCGGAGATTATTTCTCCTATATCTATTGTCTAGATCTTCCACATATGCCTGTAGTTGGAGAAAAGCTGCAGAGTGCTTCATGTTCTCTGGAAAGATCATTAAAAGCTATAGAAAGCTCATCATGCTTTGTCTAGAAGGTCAGTGCAAAAGCATAAGAAAGCTATTTCCTGAGATAGAATGGCTGTAGATTTTTGCAGTTCAGTCTAGAACTTAGAGATAAGTTTAGTGCATAAAGCTTCTAGGCTATTGTCAAGGTCTGTTTTAGTCAGCGAAGATGTTACCTAATCCAGCAATGGATCCAATCCAGGGATTGAGAAGCAGAGGAAGTGGGGGTAGGCTGCAAGCTGGTGCCATGTCCTGCCACATGGAACTGTTCTTTGGCTGTAAGGTAGTAGTGAGTAAGTGATCTTTGGACCCCTCCACAGCTCTTCTTTTCTGGTGTAGGCGTACACAGGTGCTTCCCAAGGGGGTTGATGTGAAGAAGGGCTGATTGTTAGGTCAAGAACCTCCTGTATTCCAGCCAAAAGCCCAAGCAGGACTGGAGCTCTGTTTAGGTGCAGCTGCTCCGTTCCATGCCATGCATCACATTCTATGACATGATGGCATTGTGTTTTTGCATGATTGACTTCCATACATCACGTAGGAAACCCATATTCTACTCTAGCAACCTCTAGAGAATATTACCAAAACTACAACCACTTTACCTGTCTTCCAATACTCCACTATATAGATTTATATACTATACATTTATTTATGGCTCTACTCTATGGAGGAGCTTATAAACCAGATCAATGCATCCCTGTCTTCTTTCTTCTCATATAAAGGGAGTAAAGGGTAAACTTTCATTCAATCCATTAGGGCTCAGCATCCCTAGATTGAAAATCCACTCTGCTTCTTTTTTTTGACAGTCTCATTTAATCACCTTTCTAGGTCCCAATCTCACATTTTCCAAACCCCAAAACTGCAGCTCATTCAATTTTCCTCCATGTTTTTCCCACATATGCTGTGATATGGGTTTATTCCTTTTTAGGGTACTATCCCCAATATGTCCAAATATTATTCTCCTCCATGGTCTTATGGTTTTTCCTGCATATAACAAACTGCATGGGCATCTAGTTGTGCACCTAGCAGCGTATAAAAATGCAGGGCACCACACATAGCCCTTACAGCATTGAAGGCAAACCATCAGTATGACCATAATAGAACTAGCATTTTCAAAGTATATATATATATATATATATATCACATAAATCTCATTTATTCATGAGCATTTATAGTAAAAAAAAAAACCTGTAACATTTCCAAAAACAGTTTTTAACAAAAATGTCTGAGGAGTTGTGACATAAATAATTTGTTTGTTTTTTGTTTTTTTGTTGCAAGCATTGCTTTAAAGGCCACTGCATCTGGCTCACTCCTGAAATTCTCCGACAAGATGGAAATTGGGGGTCATGGAGTAAATTTGGTTCATGCTCTCGCACTTGTGGAACAGGTGTTAGATACAGAACAAGGAGCTGTGACAACCCTCAGTAAGTGTAAAATATATTTATAATAAATACCAAATAAATCCTTTCACCTGCAATACATTTTATATTTTAAAAGGTGTTCATTTTAAAGTGTATCTCAAGTCAACACTAATTTTTTATTGTTTTTTGCAGTGTATGGAAGGGATAGATTCTCTGTCAGGTTTGTATCCCAATCAAAACCCTCTTGAGGTAAATTTCTATTCGCTTCCTGTCCCAGAGATGTGACAGGAAATAAGTGGAAATCTGCTCAAAGTGATGGGAAATTTTAGCTCTGCTGAAGAAAAAGTGTCCCCAATGGCATATACCCCTTCTCCACTTTCTGTTTTAGGGCAATAGTCACCATGACAAATGTCCCTCAAGAGGGACACAGACATCAGTATAAATGTGGCAGAGGTATCAACACTTTCCCACTCTATTTTAAAATGTATCTAAAGCCAATCGAGGGAAATGAGGGAAAGGCCAACATTTCAAAGGGTCACCAGAATAGGAATAGAGTGGAAATCTTCCAATGGGTAAATTTTTCCAGTGAAAACTGTCTAAGAGGGAATTTGCCTTACAAGGGTGAGATTTCCCCTCTCCTCTTATGAGGAGAGAAAGTAAAGAGAAATCAACAGGAAACAGATGGCTAACAATAGACAAGGATTATAACTATTCTAATCTAAATTTTAAAAAATAGAGGTGGGCCCTATTGGTCAAATGGAAGGTCCCCCAGTCCCCCACTGTGGTGGAGTGGAAGGCAGCTATTGATGTGGTTCCCCCGCTCTATAAAATCACCTATACTAGTCTAAACTGCCTGAAAAAATTCAACATTTTTTTTTCAGCAATTTGGATAGATGCCAAAGGAATCACTGTTTGACAACCATTCCTGGCCCACCAGTGGTATATTGGGACCATGGCTTGGAATGGATTTAGTTCCTCTAGGGAATTACTGGATATTACTAGGTGTTGTCTTTCACCCCACCCCATCCCCCCCTCCCTCTTTTTTTTTTTTAAATTTGTTTCTCTATTTCCCCTTGGTACCTCATTGTTTTTTTTTTATGCCACTGTACTTGCCTTTTGTGAATGTGGACAGGACATATGCAACTATCTCAGTGTATATCCTAATTGTTGATACCGCAATGCCTTTTTCATGTTTGTTCCATATATTCTGTTACGCTGGGCCTGTACTATGTGTAATATATCAATAAATATACTTATTGGCAAATAAATAAATACATAGTTTGGACTTGGAGTATAACTGTTTTCTAGTTTAAAGAATATCTAAAGTATTAAATAAAAATATTCAGCATAAGAATACAAAGTAAACTATGCTTAAGAACTTTGGATCATGGTGATTTAATGTGTTTGCATTTCATAAAAAAAGCCTCTAGCAGTGGTCGGGTGCTTTTCCTACTTAAGCACGCCATATATGAGTAGAAAAATGAATGATCCTTCAAACGAAAATCTACATTTTCATTCAGTTTCACATGCGATACTTCCATCATTGTTTTGAAATTTGTGTAGTGGAAAACATTTTTTGTTTTCAACATAGATGCATCTTTTTTTAAATTGATTTCTTCATTGACAGAAGTGATGCAATGTAATTTTGAACAGACACTCCCCTTCCGTACACTTCCTTTATACACTCATTCTAAAAAGTGGCGCGTGAGCGACAAGATTATTCTTTTACAGAGCGTCCGACCGTTCATTCTGAGAGCAATGGCCATGGATTTCAAAGAGAATCAGCAGCAAAAAGAAATTGCTATTGTGATGCTTGGCATCATGGTTATAGAGCAGGAGAAAAGAAGAAAGAATTAAGAGCAGAGTTGTTGCAAGGACTAACCTCTTCGGTGTGAAAAATACTCACAATTGCAATTGACCTGCTGCTAAGTCTGGTATGACCACATATAAAGAAGCAGGATTCCTTGATACGCAAAGCTATAAGTGCAGAAGAAAGACTAATACCGAATCTGTGCTTATCGGCCACATGAAGATCTCTGGAGGACCTTAAATTCTCTGCAGGAATTTCAGCGCAGGAACTGGGAAGGATTATCCCCAAAGCTTTTGATGCTATAGTGAAGATGTTGTAAGGTATTTGAAGGTAAGCTCATATCTTGTGTTTTTGTTATTTTATGTATTTGTTATTTTTTGTTCTAATTAAAATGTAATGAAAGTACAAAGAAAACACCAAGAACAATAATCCTCAAATGTATGTTTCTTTATAGATCAAAAAAATAATGCTTGAAAAGGTGCATAACAACTTTACTTATTTTAAAAGAACAATGCACTATGAACTATAGTGTATTGTAATGTGATTCCTGTGACCATGAACTCTGATGGTGCTCATGGCTGGACATATTTATTTGCCAGTTTTGAGCAGGCTGTGATTGAAGGGGCATATTCATTTGCCAGTTATGAGCAGGTTGTGATGCCTGACGCTGGGTAGGTCCATTGTACCCAGCAATATGGATGCTGTATGTTGCTTGTTCCCTTTATCCTAATATGACAAGTTGATAAATTAAAGGATCAATTATGGCCTGTTGTTGAGTGTCCATCCTGTGCAGCTTGTGATTAATAAGGTTTGCAAAGGCTACGCATTCATGTTTTTGGTGTTTCAGTGCAGCCGATGCGTTCTTAAGAAAACTATGTATCATAGTCATTGGATTTTCTTTTTTTTCTCTTTGTGTTTTCACAGCTGGTACAGTTTGTTGTATATCTAGGCTGTTTGTTTCCTAGGGAATAGTCAAACAAAGACATGTTGGATGGATACCAGAAATTGCCTTATAAACAGTAACATAGCAATGAACAATAAGACCCTTTTCACCCAGGCACACTCTCTGAAGGTTTTTCAGTCATCCATTGATGGACGATAAACAGACAGCAATTCATTTCTGGGGTAAACAGGTGATCAACCTATATATCCACGACTTTTCAGTTCCGCATTTTTAACCGCTTCCCAGCCATTGTACATAATGGGCTGGGTGGGACAAGCACTGTTCTGACAGGATGTACCCATACATCCTGTCAGAACCAGGGGCCGTGCAATGGCACAATCCCATGATGGCTGTGTGCCTTGGACACAGCATATCACAGATCCGATCACAGCCAACACACAATATGAACAGAGGCATGTGCCTCTGTATCAGCTCTCTTTCTGAGCTCATTGAGAGCTCAGTGAGGAGGGAGATCACTGCAGCTTGTCATTGATCTCTGTAGCTGATTTACTGTGCAGCTAGGCACAGATCACAGAGTGCAGTGAATCCCTGCACCGATGGGCCTCCAAAAATTTGATAGGTAGTCAGGAGATTGGATGTGTAATTTATGCCTCTATAATGCCTGAAGTGCTCCTTTGTTTTTGGGCTAGGCTGTCAAATTCTCACACATGATATCTCCATACTCAGGAGGAGTAGCAGAAAGTATTTTGGGGTCTATTTCTTAGTATGCCCATGTTGTGTGTTAGAAATATCTTATAAATTTACTTTTACTGTTATACATTTATATTTACTTTAATTTACTAACTTTGTGTGTTTTTCATTTTCATGTTCAAAAGATTAATTATGCCTCACAGAAAATACATTGGGGTGCTTGCTTTCCAAAATCTACTACTTTTGTGGGTGTTTTCATTGTCCTGGTGCTTCATTTTCATGTTCAAAAGATTCATTATGCTTCACAGAAAATACACTGGGATTTTTGTTTTCCAAAATATACTAATTTTGTGGGTGTTTTCATTGTCCTTCAAAAATGTGATAGGTAGTCAGGAAATTAGATGCATAATTTATGCTTCTTGAAAGCCCAAAAGGTACTTCTTGGATGTGGCTAGGCTGTGAAAAAATCTCATACATATGGTATCCCCTTACTTGGGAGAAGTAGTAGAATGTGTTTAACCTCCTTGGCGGTATGATTCTTTCCGATTTTTTGTGCTGAAAGCGGTACCATTTTTTTGCGTGGAAATATGTAGTTTTTTATTGTAGGCTGTAATTTTTAGGAATAACTCACTGAAATCTATCCGAAAAAGAGTCTATTAAACATTCCGGATATGATAAAACTTGAAACACGAAATCATAAATTATAATTTAATAAATAATCATAAAAAATAATAATATAATAATAATAAATTTAATTCAATAATATAATCAAACCAAAAACACTGAAATTGAAATACAGAGGCAAATTCGCACATCGCTGAGCAAAGTCGCAAAATCGTTTTCAGTGTCTGATGATGAATTTCCCCACAAATCATTATCACTCAATTCTGCAAGTGGTTCTGATTTACTATCGCTGTTCTAAAACCGCTTTTGACGTAGAGGGATGCTTTTTGGCCGCCATGGACTTTTCTAAGTTTCCAGGCAGAAAGAACAGTCAAAATGCAGGCAGGGCACAGGACAAAGCAGTGGGGACAAAATGTATGTGAAATGCAGTGAAAAAGCAATGACAGCAAAAATGTCATTTTTTAAAAATTTCAAATTTCCCGCCGGTTCCGCCGTTCGAACGTTCCGACGTCACAGGGACCGGAACACGGAAGCCAGATGGACGGGGACGCTGCAGGGGACCCATCGTGGGAGCGAAGGACAAGGTAAGTGCTGCAGGGACCCCCAGAGAACGCTGCATGGTAAGCCCGAGTGTAGCTCGGGGTTACCGTTCTTGGTATAGAAATTCTACCCCGAGCTACACTCGGGAATACCGCCAAGGAGGTAAAGGGTGTAATTGCAAGTATTCCATGTGTAAGTAAGTTGTTAAAATGACACCTTTGTGTGGAAAATGTTTTATTTAATGTCTTAATTTTCCAAAGAATTGTGGGTAAACATTACAAATTCAAAAAGCTCACCATGCCTTTCACTAATTACCTTAGATTGTCTACTTTCCAAAAATGGCTCATTTGGGGGGTATTTGTACTGTCCTGGCATAGAAATGAGATCAGTCAGCACATCAGGTATGCTCAGTTTTCAATGATACATACCATAGTTTGTAGACACTATAACTTTCATGCAGACCAAATAATATACTGTACACTGATTTGGGCTCTTTTTACCAAAGAAATGTAGCAGTATAAATGTTACTTATTTGCAAAAATTTATAACAAAAACTAAAAAGACAGTGAATCATACCAGGCCCTTATCGTGGGGGTCCAGCCTGCCGGGCCTGGGAAAGGGAGAACAAGCTTGTGTCCTCCTGAAACACAGAAAGCTACATGGGGGGACCCCACTGGCAAAGCACATTATCCCCATATTGATGATGACAAGGGCCTCTTCCCCACAACCCTGGTCTGGTGTTTGTGGGATATAGGGTGTGGTTTATCGGAATTTTGAAGACCCCTTAACAAGGCCTTAAATAAAAAGGCAATAGTAAGTAAACACACTACACAGTTTGACAAGTCCCTTAATTAAAAGAAAATGTAGCCCCAATGTACATCCATTGTACACTTTCCCCCTTTGTAATGTACAGCGCTGAGCGAACTATTGGCGCTTTATAAATACTGTATAATAATAATAATAAAATAATAATAAATTGTCAATCATGATGAATGACTGCTGCCGACCTGCATGAAAAAAAAAATCCTACCTACTGAACTTGACCACTCCTGTTGCCTGCCAGCATTGAATGACAGCTCTGATTCCCGTGTTGCTAAAGTAAACATGGGGAGGGGTCATCCTGTGATGTCATTGACCTTTTTTAGCAGCGGATCATTCATTATGATTGACATGGACCAACATCACTGGACAATGTGATTGATGATGGATGTGCATTGGGAAACTTTCTTTAAATTGAGGACTTTACATTTGACTATTTTTGGTGAATTGGGGGCCAGAGGTTGGTACCTGGGGGACCCCTTATTAAAAGGGGCTTCCAGATTCTGATAAGTCACCCCCACATCCCTGCAACCACCAGGCTAGGGTTGTGGGGAAGTGGCCTGTGTCCTCATCAACATGGCAAAGTACCCCCCCCCCCCCCCCCGTTGAGGGCATGTGGCTTAGTATGGATTGGGTTTTATTTATTTATTTATTTTTTTAATGTGACTGAACAGATAACGTCTGTGTGAAAGGGACCTAACATGTTGTTTTTCTTTTTCAGTTTCCCAGCAACTCAGGACTGGCAATCTATAGCCAAGGGATTAAAGACATGTGGAAATAGGGAGGTGCTATAGATGGAAAGCATGTCCAAATCACTCCTCCACCACATTCTGGCTCCTATTATTACAACAAAAGGGTTTTTTTTTTTGGTTTTTTTTAGTGTTGTACTATTGACTGTAGTCAATGTCAAGTACAAGTTCTTGTATTTAGATATTGGAAATAATGGAAGAAATGAAGTTAATTTCTATAGATATTAAAGGATTACTTTTTTTCAGGAACATATTTAAAGCTTTGAGGAACTTAACTGAACAAAACAATGATTTGATTTCTGATTATCCAGAGCAAAGCACATAGCTGGCCATAATGCCAAAGGCATTTTCCACTGTTTTTGGATTTTCCACACAATATCAATATGGGAATAGAGAAAGTGGACCTTTAAAGTGGACCTTTATAGTGGAATCTTTTTGCATGTTGCAGAATTTCCTGCACCGCACAGCCATGTGCTATATACCAACAGCATTAGTTGATAGGAGGGTCATTGTTAGTGGAACATTTCAAATGAAATGAAAATGTAGGGCTGAAAACATAGCACCTGCATGCTCTTGCATACCCAGTGCCAATGCATGACAAAATCGAGTGATCTATATGGATTGCTTTGTGGCCAGGGATGCAGTTGTGTGGTAGGACAGTATGAAATGTGGAATTTTAAATTGTAAATTTTATGTTTATACTTAAAAGTGCATGTGGTTACATTTATTTGTTATTTTATTTAATCTGTTATTTATTGTTCAAAATATTATTAAACCATTCAATTTTGTTTGCCTCTTACCTTATTCCATCTGGTTCGTCTACATCTAGCGTAGAGAACATTGAAATGTGTCTGATGAGGTACTGTACTTGGCTGCAAGGTGCAGTGTGATGCCCTGGGAACACCGGAGCTAGCGAGAAAACATAGCTTTCAAAGTATCACAAACATGGCATATAAAAGTCATTATTGCCTGCCCCAGATTTTTTGGAAGTGTCTATCTTCTTGTATTCTTTCTTAAAAACAGTGAGCAGATTGACAATTTTGTGTTTCACATACTCTTCATTGGCTGGCCTGTTCAAGGTTTCACAGGCTGGGAGTCTGGTTGCTGCCCCCTGCCTCTGGAAGAAGCTTCCAGAGCTCAGAGAGATGCAGATAGCCAGCCTGAATGTTTATCATGCTCCAGCCAATCCCTGGAGAGGGGTGTCCAGAAAGGGACTGTAAAGGTGATAAATAGTCTGAGGAATTACCCCCGATGATGGTCTGGCAGGCGCATAAATATGTCATTGGGGGAATTCTTATCTCACAGGGATCTCACCTTAAAAAAAGAATGTGCAAGCCAAATGGACTCCCTCTTAGACAAGATCAGATGGTTAGAAACTCTACATAAAAAATCCTTAGCCATCTTCACCCTCACTGAGCTGCAGATACTTTGAGATAGACTGAACTCTTCCTACACAAATCTAAGAAACATCTAGCTAAAATATAGAACGCATTTTATGAATGGGGGAATAAGCTGGGCATGATTTTAGCAAACACACTGCTATTACCTCAGGTAGGGGGGGCCTGGTGCACACTACTGCTGAAATAGCTGAGTGTTTCCAAGACTTCTACAAAGACCTATAAATCATCTCTAAGGCAACCCTTAAAGACCTGCAAGAGAGACAAGACAGAATAAATCAGTTTCTGAGGGAATCACGGCTCCCGCATCTCTGAGGAAGATAGACTATCTGTGGCAGAGCCCATCTTAATTGAGGAATGGCAGCAGGCTCTTAAGGACACTAAACCCATAAAGCCTCTGGCCTGGACAGTTTTTCCTCACATAATATAACGTATTTTCACAACTTCTTGCCAAAACCATTTACGGAGGGGGGGGACACTCCGAGCAGACACTCTTCGGGCCAACATTACTGTAATCCTTAAAGAGGGAAAAGACCCTACCCAATGTAGTAACTGCTGCCCAATCTCCTTATTAAATGTGGACCTAAAACTGTTCATAAAAATTTTGGCAACAAGACTGTATTCAAAAGTGTATCCATCAGGACCAAATAGCTTTTGTTCCCCAAATGGAAGTGAGAAAAGAACACCACAAAGCGTACTGATCACTGCCATACCCCATATCAGATTACTGATGTACTGATCAATTTTCAAATAAATATGTATCATAGTTTGTAGACTTTCACACAGACTAAATAATACACTGTTTTGGGTTATGTTTACTAAAAATGTAGCAGAATACATTTTGGCCTAATTTTATGAAGAAAGATTATTTATTTGCAAAATTGTGTAACAAAAACAAAAGTTTTTTATTCACAATTTTTGGTATTTTTTTTTCGTTTTTATATAGCAAATTTTTTTTTCAAAGTGGTGTTTAACCACTTGCCGTCCAGCCACTGTAGAAATACGGTGGCAGGTTGGCACGGCTGCGCAAAACCACGGTTTAAAATGTGCTTTTGCAAAACAGGTAAGGGGCGTGCGCGAGGCACGTCACCGCCCTACCTGCGCCGCCGATGGTGGCCGTGGGTGTCAGTCGCCGGGTCACAGCCGGTCATTACCTACCGTGTCCCAGCGATTAGCGGCAATCACTGACAGAGAGGACGGCTGCAGTGTTTACACTGCAGCTGTGCTTTCTGTCAGTTCCCTGTCAGCTCCTGACATGCTGATCCGGAGAGAAGAGTTTATCTCTCTGGATCAGCGTGTTCCCGTGCAGTACACTAGTCCCCGTCCCCTAGTAAAACACTCCCCTCACACAGTTAACCCTTTCAGTGAATAAAAAAGTTAACCCCTTCCTCCCCAATGCCATTAGTACAGTGTCAGTGTTTTTTTTTGCACTGATCACTGTATTGGTGTCACTGGGGATGTCAGTGACCCCAAGTCAGTTCCCCCCCAGTGTCAGAATGTCCGCCGCAGTCCTGCCATAAGTCGCTGATCACCGCCATAAGTCGCTGATCACTGCCATTATTAGTATAAAATTTTTTTAAAAATCTCAGTATCTTTCCCGCCATTTGTAAATGCTATAACTTTCACGTAAACTAATTAATTTACACGTATTGGTTTTTTTTTTAGCAAAGACATGTCGCAGAATACATTTTGCCAAAAATGTATGACTAAATTTGATTTTTAAATTTTTATTTACTGGACATGTTTTATAGCAAAAAGTCCAAAATATAGGGGTTTTTTTCCTCAAAATTGTCAGCCTTTTTTTTTATAGCGCAAAAAATAAAAACCGCACAAGTGATCAAATACCACCGAAAGAAAGCTCAATTTGTGGGGAAAAAAAGGATGTAAATTTCATTTATGTACCGTATTGCATGACCGCTCAATTGTACATTAACCTCCCTGGCGGTATTCCCGAGTGTAGCTCGGGGTAACATTTCAGTACCAAAAGCGGTAACCCCGAGCTACACTCGGGAATACCATGCGGCGCTGCTCCGGCATGTGTTCTTCACTTACCTTACCCTGCGCTCCCACGATGTGTCCCCTGCAGTGTCCCCGGCCATCTCCTCCGGCCGATGCCGGCATCCGGCTTCTGTCTCCTGTCCCTGTGACGTCGGGACGTACGGGCGCCGCCACCGCCGCCGGCGGGAAATTTAAAAATTTTAAAAAATGTCATTTTTTTTTTTTCTCATTTTACACAGTAAAACATTGCTGTTTCAACCTATTTCACATACATTTTGTCCCGAGTGCTTTGTCCGGCGCCCTGCCTGCATTTTGTCTGTTCTTTCTGCCTGGAAACTGAGAAACGTCCATGGCGTCCAAAAAGTGTCCCTTTAGGTCAAAAGCGGTTTAGATCAGCTAGAGAACAGCGATAGTAAATCAGAACCACTTACAGAATTGAGTGATAATGATTCGTGGGGAAATTCGTCATCAGACACTGAAAACGATTTTGCGACTGAGCTCAGCAATGTGCGAACTTGGCGCTATATTTCACATTTCAGTGTTTTTGGTTTGATTATATTATTGAATTAAATTTTTTATTATTTTTATATTATTTTTATGATTATTTATTAAATTATAATTTATGATTTTGTGTTTCAAATTTTATCATACCCGGGATGTTTACTAGACTCTTGTTCGGACGGATTTCAGTGAGTTTTTCCTAAAAATTACAGCCTACAATAAAAAAAATACATATTTCCATGCAAAAAAATGGTACCGCTTTCAGCACCAAAAATCTGAAATAATCATACCGCCAGGGAGGTTAAAGTAGTGCTGTGCTGTATAGCAAAAAATGGCGTAAATTGCAGTATCTATACCATAGTTTGTAGACGCAATAACCTTCACACAAAGCAATCAATATACACTTATTGGGATTTTTTTTTACCAAAAACATGTAGCAGAATACATTTTGGCCTAAATTTATAACTAACTTTGAGTTTACTATATTTTTTATAGCTGAAAGTAAAAAATATTGTTTTTCTTCAAAATTTTTGGTCTTTTTGTGTTTATAGTGTGAAAAATAAAAAGCACACAGGTGATCAAATACCACTGAAAGAAAGCTCTATTTGTGTGAAAAAAAGGACATAAATTTCATTTGGGTGCAGCATTGCATGACTGCGCAAATATCAGTTGAATTAGTGCAGCATCGAGTAGCAAAAAGAAGCCTGGTCATTAAGGGGGGTAAATCCTCAGGAGGGCAAGTGGGTAAATACCACCAAAAAAAAGTTCTGTCTCAAAAAAATGCTAAAAAATTAATTTGGGTACAGTGTGAGAGTGCTGAAAGCTAAAAACTGGCCTGAACTGGAAGGGGGTGAAATTGTCCAAATTGAGGTGTTTAAACAGAACAAGACTATGTCCAGGTCCGTTGAAATGGACCAGAATAGATGTAAATGAATATCTGTTTTTGTATTAGTTGTTAGGAGCTGGCACCTGACAGTGTCCTAACAACCAGAGACTTATCCCTTGAAGTGGTTAAAGTGTCACTAAACCATAAAACGTTTTAAAAATGTTATTACATGTAATATTATATATATATTTATTATAATATATACTGTACATATTGCCTAAATCATTTTTAAATTCATTTAATATAGAGTAATACAAATCTGGTTGATCCTGCCACTCACTTGCTCCTCCCTTTGGCCTGTGTACCCACTGCAAGATCGGATCATATGGATCACCTGTTAGTGCGTGCTCTCTTTGAGCCGCTCAATTCCTTCCTTGTCCAAGTACCCCACGTGAGTCATCTTTCTGGGTGGATATACAGTATATGAATGACAGTCTCCACCCAATTTTCCTTCTCCAGTGCTCTCCACTTTGTCAGCTCTTAGTACTTTGCTCAGTGCCCAGTCCAGTCTGACAGCTCAGTACTAATCTTCTCCCCATGCTGTGTCAGTGATCATCAGCCGGGAGCTCCACATTCGGTTCAACAGCTACTTCCTCCATCCTGTGTCTATGAACTGTCAGACAGTGCAGACACATAGCAGCTTCAGCTCCAATTATTGCTCAGTAGAGCTGAGTTTTAAATCAGTCAGCCAGTCTAGTGAACCCATCCAGAATGCTCTCTTTCTATTCTGCTCCACATTTGATGCAAGAGCTGCTCCCTTTATCCTATGTCTAATCTGTCAGTGCACACACCCAGAGATTCCAGCTCTGTTTTACAGCTCACCCTAAACATTTCCCCTCTGTGTATTGCTCCTACTATAGATGCAGTTAGGGCTAAATAAAATTCACACTTGATAAAATTTCGAACTCCTAACAAAAGCTCCTATAGCATTAGTATGGGCATTAGACAGGCGTTAATGAGCTTTGGTATGGGCGTTAGACTGGCATTTTACAAGCATTGAAAACGCTCCCTAAATGCCCTATGCTTGGTTTTGACATGTTTTACAAGTGTCAAAACCACACCACAATGCCTAAATAAACTGTAATGTTAGTAAAGTGTTGCAACTGCACTGCAAACACCCCACAAATGCCTTCCGGCACATTAGCGGAGCGTCACCATAGACTTGGATGGGAGGCATTGAAGGTTTTCAAACATCTCCAGACTAGACATGGGGCTTCAATTTTGAAGCGACACAATACTAATGCTTCATGTTTTGATAATGTGAACAGCACTGTGTGCTGTCCATAGTATCATTTGCATAGGCGTTTGAGGAGCATTAAAAATGTGGTGTCAGGGCTGAGGGCCTGGATGGAGTTTCCTAGAAACAGATTGCAGGACCTCACCACAAGGGATCTGGTCTGGAGAGGGACTGTCTCCCACACTGGACCATGTCTGGAGAAAGCTGTAAGGTGGCAGCTGTCCTGGGGATTTTTGAGTAAAAACCCTAAATTGATCCCTGTAACTGTGCAGTGTTTTGGAAATTACATTGGCTACCAGTAGTTGAGTATCGACGCAAGGTAACCAGATGCCAAAGAAATTTGCCTCATGGTCTTCAGCTGTGAGGCCTTAGACTGCTCAGAAACCTGCCTCTTGGTCCTCAGCTGTGATATTAGCCTATTTGGAAAGTTACCTCTTCAGCTGTAGGGGTTTAGACTGTCTAACATTCACATTTACTTAAACACTTGCCTACCAAGCACTTTTACCCCCTTCCTGCCCAGGCCAATTTTCACCTTTCATAGCTGTTGCACTTTGAATGACAACTGTGCGACCATGCAACACTGTACCCATATGAAATTTGTTTCACACAAATAGAGATTTCTTTTACAATTGTAGTGAATACTTGTGAGCTATTATGAATTGAGGTAAATGATAAATAATTAAATCTAAAAGTGTATGGGGTGCGCTGGCACTTACACTGACTCACTTAACTAGTGTGTATAGATGATAGAAAAACGAATGCGCCGCGCTCCTATATATAAGTATATACAGCTTATACTACTAACGTGTATCAATATAGTGAATAGTGACTATACCACTAATTACATATATTACATATAAATCACATGCACAGTGAATACTCCTAAAGTGATAGTGCCTTAGTGGGTGCTATGGTGTAAACCCATATTGCACCTCTATATAGCTGTGTACATACTATATAATTGATGCAAACACATATGTGCACGTGCTGGTAATACACAAATAAAGAATAAAGTCTTTAGAATAAATGTGCAAGTGAATATTCTGTTCCTTTTCTCCAAGTGCTAGATGGTCTCCTTATATGCTCACCTCTATATTTGCCTGAACAAATCCAGGCAAATACGCTTTTTATCCTTCCAGGATAGATGAAATGGGATGATGCCTTTACTCCAGCCGTCCTATAAGGTGGACATACCTATGGATGGATCCTCCTGTTCTTTCCTTTATCTCCCTGTGTATCAATGAGTACACTGAATAGCTCTCTTGGGATCTCCCAGTTCCCCTCCTGGGGTTGTTTCCTCGTTCACTCCTCCTTATAGCAGCTCATGGGATGTTTGGTCAAAGAAGAAAAAGCAGACCATAGTGTCTTATCCTTGTGCAAAAAATGAATTTATTTCTGCCACTAACAGGTATAACTTGGTGGCATACAGCTCATATGTGATCCAGACAGGTATAGATGGCAGTCAGCAGGTGAAAAATCCGGTAACAAGAACCTCTCTATAGCTGCCCCTGCAGTGCTATCTGCCTGTGCTTGTATTCGGATCTACTCGCTTCTCCAGTGCAATGTCGTGACGTCAGAGCCCTGGGCTCTGACGTCACGACATTGCACTGGAGAAGCGAGTAGATCCGAATACAAGCACAGGCAGATAGCACTGCAGGGGCAGCTATAGAGAGGTTCTTGTTACCGGATTTTTCACCTGCTGACTGCCATCTATACCTGTCTGGATCACATATGAGCTGTATGCCACCAAGTTATACCTGTTAGTGGCAGAAATAAATTCATTTTTTGCACAAGGATAAGACACTATGGTCTGCTTTTTCTTCTTTGACCAAACATCCCATGAGCTGCTATAAGGAGGAGTGAACGAGGAAACAACCCCAGGAGGGGAACTGGGAGATCCCAAGAGAGCTATTCAGTGTACTCATTGATACACAGGGAGATAAAGGAAAGAACAGGAGGATCCATCCATAGGTATGTCCACCTTATAGGACGGCTGGAGTAAAGGCATCATCCCATTTCATCTATCCTGGAAGGATAAAAAGCGTATTTGCCTGGATTTGTTCAGGCAAATATAGAGGTGAGCATATAAGGAGACCATCTAGCACTTGGAGAAAAGGAACAGAATATTCACTTGCACATTTATTCTAAAGACTTTATTCTTTATTTGTGTATTACCAGCACGTGCACATATGTGTTTGCATCAATTATATAGTATGTACACAGCTATATAGAGGTGCAATATGGGTTTACACCATAGCACCCACTAAGGCACTATCACTTTAGGAGTATTCACTGTGCATGTGATTTATATGTAATATATGTAATTAGTGGTATAGTCACTATTCACTATATTGATACACGTTAGTAGTATAAGCTGTATATACTTATATATAGGAGCGCGGCGCATTCGTTTTTCTATCATCTATACACACTAGAGATTTCTTTTGTTGGTATTTAATCACCACTGGGTCTTTTACTTTTTGCGCTATAAACGAAAAAAGAAAATTAAAAAAAAAATGCATTTTTCTTCATTTCTGTTATAACATTTTGCAATTAAATAGTCTTTCTACACAAATGTATGCCTTTTTTAATTTTTTCATGATTTTTTTTTTCCAATTCTGTGACCAGAGCAATACAATGTTACCATTGTACTACTCTGGGCAAATGATCAGTATTTTTATTTTTTTTACACAATTGGTTATACCAACAAATTTGATTGGTACAGTATAAGCAAGCATTTTTACTGAATGAAACTGATTAATTCATTAGTTTCTGTTTTGATCAGCTGTGATTGGCCATAGCTGAACACATGCTACAGATGGGCTGTAATTTGCCCACTGTGTACATGTGATCACTGTGACCAATCACAGCTAGCAGCACAGTTGTAAGAAATGAATGGCATGAAAGGAAGCCATTCATTGTTTACAACTGTCATGTGATCTGCTGTGATTGGTCACATTGACGTCATATGATGTCCTCCCAGGATAATAGGGTTCCTGCTCTGCCATCATATTACAATAGGCCATGCAGGAAGGCGTTAAGGAGAAGATTGTCCTCTAATTGCTATGTGTTAATCACTTTGGAGTATCCCATGCCCTAAAGTTTCTTCAAGCAATAAATCTTAAAAAATTTAAATCCTTAGACTGTGTTATTGGAGCTGGTGCTTGCGCTGGGCAGCCACTGTACTAATAGGAAAAAAACAGCTAAAACCAATGGCCCCTACAGGGGTAACACTACACATGTCTATAAACTGCAGCAGAAATTCCAAAAGTACATATCGAACACATACTGGAGATATAAAGAAAACCTTACCTGAGTAATGGTAAAAAGATGCTATACAGTGTATATAGGAGGAATGTTTCTGTGCACAGAAAGACTGTTCATATGAAATTATTATGTGCCTCTCTTTATATTGTGTAGTCTCCACGTCTTCTTTGTCCTCCTGCTGCAGACAACATGATCGCAGAGGAGTACATGTCTGCCACAAGTGGTGACAGTGGAGAAATGGAGGAAGAGGGGGGAGACACAAAGAAGTACAAAAAGAAAAAAGCAACAAATATGTCCTTCCATGAGTTGGTAGATATGGCTGATTTTTTATTTAAGGATTATTATGGCAAGCTTGAGGTTTACAAGAAGCCAAACCAAAGGATGAACCAAATAATGGAGAAGGTTATTTGGGTGCTGAGAAGAAAACATGGAGTACTATGCACCAAGGATCAATTGAGCAAGTGGTGGTTTGATTTAAAACGAAGATAGGAGCCCAAATCAAGAAAAAAATGTAATCAAGAATAGTAAGTAATACGTTTTTTTTACTTCAGTTGATTATTAATACTGCCAAGTCGCTTCATAATTCTGTCTGTAAAATGTTCTTTCATGAATAATTTGCTTCATTTTATAGTTTCATATTACTCACAGAATACTATAACAGTCAGCCCCACACAACATGCAGAAAGATCACTTCACACACAGCATGAGGCAGCCACAATGTAACTTCTAAATGCAGCAAGCTCATGACTTTGTGTTATTTGCTGTGTAATGTGCTTTGTGTATAAAGTTATTTGCCCACCGTGTATGGCAGAGCACAACACTACTTCAACAGTAGCTTTTTACACGCTTATAACATCACACGGTTAGCTGGCAAGAACATGGGTGGATATAGGATTTTCTGCCAATCGGCATACAACTGTGGATATTGATGTTGTTACAGTACATGCACCCAGAAAATAGCAGTTCCTAGACTGGCAGGAATCAGAACACATCACTTGAGACAAGGCTTGACTGCTAAGAAGCATAGGTGCATTTTGACCAACTAATATAACAAAATCATGCCCCTCAAAAAGACACAGAGCCTGACTGAGTTGGAAATAGGGAGAGCTCACAGCTTAATTCAACATTCCAAATGTAACAGCATTCAATGCCAGTTAGTTATACCGTGAGACTGTGCTTGGGTACTTTGTTAGAATACCGCTTCCCTGTCTGAACACCGACGACAGACACCACAGCCAACCATGCAAGACTAGACGACACCAGCCACGATGCAGCCACATAACAAAGCCCACACAATAATAGGACATATCACCCTGTACCCCTAACAGGCACAGGGTGACTTACACATAATAGGGATATGGGGAGCTGAGACAGGGGTCTCCCCACCTCTCCAAAGTGAGCTGGGTTCCATGGGCCCCCCCACCTAAAGTGACTCCCATCACAGTGAGCATCCATAACAAAAAACAGTCTGTTTTTTTGAGGCCTGTCTTCACCTTCAATACCAGACAGGCATTAAACTGACTCCAGAATTAAACTTAAGGGCATACTCCATTAAGCAATATCAATCACTGTCAAGCTAAAAACCACCACATGCAAGTCAAGGGTACACTGATGAGTGCCCCACAGCAACTAGCGCCTGCTCGATGCCATATTGGAGGCCTAAATTAAAAATATCAAGACCAATATCATTTAAATGGACCCCATCAGACCTAAATAGATTAGTGTTATCACCCTCAAAATCCTTGTGGCGCACAACAATACCACCAATCCTGTGGACAAATTTAGAGACCTGGGCATTCACCTTGCATCAAAACTGCTCCAGGCATAAACCAGGAATGTGATGAGCTCCAGACCAGTTGGGGGATTATTTAAGATCACACAATGGTTAGGTTAGTGAAAGTGGCAGCATTGAGCAATATCATGCTTAATGGAGAAATTAGATCAATAGATTGGGAAATTTCTACATCATTACCTCCCGTGTGAATGATAATAACAATAGGACCAGAAACAAACTTCCTGAGGTGTAATAGCTTGGGTAAAACATACGACCAACGTAGGCTATGAAAACCACATCAATAGATTTTGGCAACTGCAAAGGAAAATCCAAGGTTCTTCTCATAGTGTCGATTGATGGTGCGGCGAGCAGGCCAATACACAAATGAATCACTGATGATCCAAACCAAAGCTGGGGGGGGGACCTGAAATCAAAACAGAAGATAAGGACAAACATAGGGAAAAACAAAAGGAATCCCATCTTCTCAGGTGCTGTAGATTCTCATCAGAAAAAACCATCCCATGGGCAGGGGTAGAAGATTCTGTAGGTGGTAGGCCCAACTGAGAAAGGCGAAAGACACGCTGAATCTGGAACCTTCTGAGGTTGGAAGAATCAGCATGAACAAGAAAAGCCGTTGAATGAGGGCGAATAGAAGAAGAAGGAAGAAGAAGCTAAACGAACTGGGCAAAAGGGGCCCCCATAAGCTTTTAAAACTATGTGCTTCCCTTTAAATGACCTGTCCGTTTCAGAAGTGCGTAAAAGAATCAAAACAAAAGATTCTGTGATGAATCCTAGATACCACCAACTGTGTGTTTTATCCTTGGAGACTAGTTTGATAATCCGGAAGACACTAAAGAATGCCCAGGAAAAGGTAAGCTGAAACAAGAGAGCTTCGTATGCAGAGAATAAGACAGAGGGCAAAATGGAGAGAATGTTGGTTAGGATTGTAATACTGGGGGCTGTTAATCAGGGAAGCAAGTCAAACACTTCCATACTTTTAAAACCCTCCGAACAAGAAAACTCCTGGTGATGTCTTCCCAGTCGAGAAGCCTAAACCAGAAAGAAATAACATCAAAGAATATGGTAGCTAGGTGTCACCATCAAATATCGACACCTGTCCATACCAAACGCGCTGGTAGGTCACCCAAATGTTCTATGAGAGTGAGGTTTAAAAGGCATTGGAATGGAGGGTACACAAAAACTTTGGGCAAGGGAGACCCACCGGCGAAGCTATTGGAGCCAAGGAGCAGGGCCGGTCCAACCGTAAAAGAGAAAGCAAGTCGCCAATAGAATTAGCTACGCCAGGGACATGTTTTGCTCCAAGCCAAGCATTCAACTGTAGGCATCTAAGCACCAAGAAACACAACAAGGAGATCACAGGTGGAGAACGTGCGAAGAGACAGTTAATCACTTGAACTACACTCAGGTTATCTGTCCAAAAAACCACTTGCCTATTCACATAATTCCACTGCAACGACAATGGGAAAAAGTTCCACCAGTGTCATGTTGCATAACAAATCAAGTTTGGCAAATGAGGCCGGCCAAGGTTCGGCGGCCCAAGCACCCTGTAAAAAAGTGCAAAAGCCACAGGAACCTGATGCATCTGTGTAAAACTCCAACTGCAAGCTAAGCACTTCCTCCAGTTGCCAGCAAGAATGACCATTATAGGTTTGCACGAATGATTAACCACACATTCCAATCATCACGTCTGGTTATGAGTACGTAATGAGGTGGAGCCAATAGACCCTTCATAGTCCATGATAGCTGCCTACAGAATGCCCTGCCCTTCAAGAACACGTGGCATGCAAAGTCAAGGTGGCCTAAAAGAGGTTAAAGCTGCTGAAGCTTGAGCTTCGTGGGATCCCTCACGAATTTCACCAAGGCCTGAAGCTTAGCTAGTTTATCTGCAGGGGGTCGGAAGACCATCATTCATTATTATCATTATCGATACCCAAAAAGGACAGAACATGGGCAGGACCCTTGGTCTTGTCAACTGAGAGTGGGATTCCTAGCTAACAACAAACCTCCTGAAAGGAGCACAATAGGCGGTGGCAATGGTCACTATCTGTGGGACCTATTAACAAAAAATTGTTGAGATAGTGTAAGACCGAATGCAGACTAGAGGACTGAATCAAAACCCACTGAAGAAAACTGTTGAACAATTCAAAGTAGTAGCAAGATATAGCGCAACAAATCAGGAGATACATATCCACATAGTATCTATTCTGGAAAAAAACAACTCAGAAGGTGGAAGCAGTCTGGGTGAAGGGGAAGGAGGTGAAAGGCAGACACGATGTCAGTCTTCACCAAGAAGACAGAAGCACTCGCAGACCTCAGCAAAGAAAGTGCCATATCAAAAGAGGTGTATTGTACCCGTGACTCCCGCTTGTTGATACTATCATTAACTGATGAACCCATAGAAAAGGAGAGGTGGTGGATAAGTCAGAATTTGCCTGTTTTTTTTTTTTTGGGTTTTTTTGGGTACCACACCAAGTGGGGAAACCCGCAAGTTGAGGTAAGGAGGCAGGTCAAATGGTTCTGCCATGTCACCCAATTGCAACTCCTTCCAAAATTTTTTCGATTACCACTGATTCAAACTGTATTGCAGGTTTTAAATTCAGTCTTGGTGGGCTCGTCCGATGGCATGAAGGGGAACCAAAACCCCAGGTCAAATCCATCTCAAAGGATCAATGCCTCTCTACTGAGGGGGTATTGGTCGAGCTAGTGAAACATCCTTGGGATGTTCGCTGGTGTCCTGTGGCTTAGGAAGGTTGTCCTTGGAACCTGGTTTGGTGGGGGGTACAGCGGACCACTGGGTGAGCTCCACTGCAAATGGAACATTCGTGTTTGAAGTGACACGCGGTGTACCACATACAGTGGCTCTCATTAAACAGCCAGCAGAAGCATGTTTTGGACACTGCCGACGCTCCGGCAAGAGTGCCGACACAACAGTCAAACACACCATCCTCGCAGTCAAAATGTAGTTCCTTCTGAGCAGCCATCTTTCAGTGAAACTGGGTATCGTAGTTAACCAGCACTGCCTGCCATATATTTTGTAAGCCCCTCAAATGAGAGCCACATAGCCGAAGAGTGAGGGGCCTAACTCCAGGAATGTCTCATAGAGCATTCCCCGCATAGGCACAGAAACCCTGAAGCCAGACCCCAAAAGTGCGATGAAGCTGCTTTGACTTTTCCCCCCGAGCATTTACATTAATGCGTCTTGACTTGTCAACCTTTTTTTCATCAAAAGGCACCAGCGTCAGTACATCAGTGAACTCAGAGTCAAATTTTTTCTTTCAGTTTCTGTGCTAAGTGCAAACCTACAGGTGAAACTGAGCATAGGGTGCCACCCAAGTGAAAACCAGACCCCAGGGATGTGAAAGGCGCCATGCCTGGAGTGATGTCCAAAAGCAGAAAAAGCTGATTTGACCACTGCGAGAATGCAGTCATCTGTGGAAATAGAACTGGTATTGATATGCTCACCAGACCTACCCCAAACCACTCCACAATCATACTCGCGTAGTGGAGGCTGAGCAGGGGAACTCAGCGGAGGTCTAACGGTCTGCTTTTGCAGCAGATAGTCACCATCAGGAGGAGCTAGAGGGAGAGTCTGAAGTCTGTGAGGCGTACAGGTGATTTGGTGAGGGAGTGCAGAGGAAAGGGAGCGCTTGGAGAACTTCAAATCCAAAGGACGAGGTAAATTGGATGAATGTGCCCATTTGGGCAAATGAGTCAACAGCAGGTGGCAGTGCAGAGCAGGAACATACAGGGTTAATGGCTGGAGCCTTCTGCCACAAGTGACCTGGAAGCACTAGTAGAGGAGCTGAGGCATGGCCACTTGGGTAGGCTTGGAAAGCAGCAGGTCATCACAGGAAGAGAGGAAATACTGGAACGCGGGCAGAGGAGAGCACGTGAGCTCTCCCGTTGTGGTAAAGTAGGATCGTTGACACAAGCAGTGACAGGAGCATACAACGGGCCAGAGGAGAGGAGAAAAGAATCCATGTAGCAGCTCCTGCCCTGCAGGGCACCTAGAGCTGTATACCTAGGACTGGAGCAAATGAACACAAAAGGAGGCAAAGCAGGAATCTGAGAATGACCTGCAGATAATGGTAAGGCTCGGGGACTCCTAGAGCAGAGAAAAGATGCTGACAGGCTTCAGAGGATATTCTGTTGGGGCTGTTGCGGGTAGTGATCCAGGAGCTGCGGGAAGAGCGGCGCAAAGGAGGATGAGGAGAGAAGCCTGCTCCACAAGTGCCAGTAGCTTCAGCAGGGAGTTCAGACCTGGCTACTTGAAGTGTGGCCCTGGGAGGGTTGAGGCTCAGTCTGGAGGGAGGGTAGGTAGTCCTACCAGCCCTGGTAGAGAGCAGCCTGACAGCTGTGGAAAAGTGAGTGGGATTGGGAGCAGAGACAACAGTCTTACCACTGAGGAGAGGAAGTAGCCAGTCAGCCTATCCTCTTGATTAAAGATCCCTGACCCAAGCAACCAGAATCCATCACAAATCCAAGCAGGAGCACAAGGGAAGGACAACTCTTGTGATGTCTGCAACTCTTGTGACGTCTGAATCTTGGGACTCTCCCCTGCATAGCCTTTTTCTGGAGTTCAGGCTCTACCCATTCACTTCATGTCATAGTGGCCAATCCAAATGGAGCCACTTAACCTCCCTGTTGACCTCCCGGTTGACGCTCATGTAGATGCCAAGCTTCCAGCAGTCAAGACTCCCTTTCCCTGGGGGGTGGCGGTTCAAGGGGCCTTCATTTTGATTATACAAATGTATTTATATGATTATGTTGAATAATGCATTTGAAAATCTCTATTGGTAAATTATATTAGGACAATCATTTTAACTGTTTTGCACTCTATAGGAGAAAAAAAAGACGTGAGACAGAGCAAGCACAGGAGACACATGCTCCAGCAAGCACTGATCCAGAATCCAGTCTGCACCAACTGTCTTTTATTACATTGTGATTTCACCACTGCATGAAAAGCAAGATGAGCCCTACATCACCAACAATGGTGTTACAAGGTCAGGTAATTATTTCATATCACATATGCTCAGAATGTCAAAATTAATTTCCTTATTGTGTTCTGATTTTCTTTTTTTTTGTTTCAAAAGGTGTTCACCTCTGTAACAATACGGCTGGACAGGTGCTTTCTTATCCCGGGTGGACATCCTATGACATCCTCTAGTTTGTGTGCCTCAGACTCACTGGGGCATGCAGCAGCAAAATCTGCTACCACTGTATCTGTCAAACACTGCAGAACAGAACAATTGGTACTATCCTGCTGTGATTGGACCAGGTACGATGTGAACTCTGTGTCCAATCACATGTCCACTAATAAGTAGTTGTCTTAAATGGCTTTCAATTATAATTCATTGTTTACTATTAGGATCTCCTTGATTGGTCACTGTGATCACATGGTTCAGGGCCAATCATAGCTCTAGTACCATGTGATAGCTATGGCCAATCACAGCATCACAATAGTAAACGAGTCATGAACGGAAGTCATTCGTGACAGTTAAAATGATTGCTGTTACAATGATCATTACTGTAACAAGCAATCACAGTGTAAAGAAGAAATCTCGACCACTTCCCCAGAGTAGTACAGGGTTACTATGGTGGTACTGCACTACTCTGGTGACAGTACATAAACAAAAGTAAAAAAATAAATATATACTGTATATATTATATATAAATTTTACATACTGTCAGCAGTGTCCCTAATCACTGCTACCCACTCTGTGTCCCTAATAATTGCCACACACAGTTACAGTGTCCATAATGAAAGCCACACCAGTTAGTGTCCATTATCACCATTGTTCGCAATGTCCATAATCACCGCCACACCAGTTATGATGTCCATGATCACTGTCACAACAGTTACAGTGTTGATAATGACAGCCACACCAGTTACAATGTCCATGATCACCACCACAGCAGTGACAGCATTCCTGATCACCGCCACAGCAGTCACAGTGTCACCACAAGGCCTTGTTGACATGTGCAATGCTCTCTGAAGAGCCATCCATGTTCACATTGGTCTTCAGAGAGCATTTTATAGGCAGTGAGGAGGCATTGTATTGCCTCCTCACCAGCTACTTTAACCCCTTGGACCCTGCACAAGCAACTCCATTAATTTGAATTGGTCACAATCAGTGGGTGTATAGGAGATATAAGGGGGTATCTTTCCTGCCACAGCTGCAAAGTATCGCAGCCATGGCATATGTGTACACCCCCAGCCACTGCCTCTAGAGCTAAAAGGAATAGTGGTTGAGGGGTTGTAAAACCGTGGCTTAACTGCAAGGTTTTACTGCCCTCAACCTGTATGAATGAGCCCTAATAGAGCAGCCAATCACAATTCTCCAATCACCACCACACCAGCCACTGTAGCTAGAATCAGTGTTCCTGATTGCCACCACACCAGACTAGTGCCACAAGCAACAGTTTTCCTAACCACCGCCACACCAGTCCCAGTGTCACCACTATATGTGTTCCATATAACTACCACACCAGTGCAGTGTTGTCTCTGCCTGCCACCTGTACTAACCCTGGCCTGTTTATTGACCACATTTCTGCCTGTTGTTTGGACCAGTACTTTGCCTGTTTGCTGACCATGTCTCTGCCTGCACCTGAACTGACCCATCTGCACATCCTGCTGACTACATTCCTGTGAGACATCAGTGACTGGGACAGCCATCTTCTGCGAAAAAATGCACCTCAGGAACTTTGTTCTTAATTTTTTAAGCCTCCTGTACTTTCTGGCCAGTGAACATGGCATTTCAGGGGCAGCCTTGTACCAGTAGGCTAGGCTCGCTTGGCCTATAGAAACAGGGACTGCTTTAGGTGATGCTACCTAAGCTATATTCCCAGGCCACTCATCTTGAGGTGACCAGTACAATGGTTTTGATGCAATTGGTTGATTTGTGTAATACACAAGATACAATATCCTGTATATAGTCAGTCCAAACATCGAAAAAGTCTCCCCATACTCAGGAGTAACAGCACATGTTTTGGGTTGTAACTTGTGACAAAAAATGTTTTAAGTGTTTCCACTGTCCTATTGCTTCAGGACCTTCAAAATGTGATAGGTAATCAGGAAATTAGATAAATCATTTATGCACAATTTATGCTACTTGAAAGCTCCTTGGATTATGGCTCCCTCTGTGCATCTAGGCTGTGAAAATGTCTAACACATGGTATCCCCATAATCAGGAGGCATAGCAGTATGTATTTTGGGGTGTAAATATAATTATGCATATGCTGTGTATGAGAAATTATTTGTTAAAATGACAACTTTCATTTATTTAAAAAACTAATCTTATTTACTTTCTTCATATTCCGGAAATTGTGACAAAAAAGTACAACTTCAAAAAAACTCACCATGCCTCTTGGTAATCACCTTGGATTGCCTACTTTCCAAAAAAGGGGTTATTTGGGGGTATTTTACTGTCCTAGCATTTTAGGGTCTCAGGAAATGAGATAAGCAGCCAGTACAGCAGGATTAATGAATTTTCAAATATATATACCATAGATTGTTAACGTTAACATATACTAAATAGTATACACTGGTTTGGGTCATTTTTACCAAAAACAATGTAGCAGAATACATGCTGGCCTATATTTATGAAGGATTATTTATTTACAAAATGTTATAACAAAACTAAGAAAAATGTGGGCTTTTATCAAAATTTCTGGTATTTTTTATTTATATAGCAAAAAATACAAAAAAACCCCAGTAGCGATTAAAAAAAGTGTGATCTGTCTCAAAAAATTTTTAAAAACGTAATTTGGGTAAAGTGTTGCATGACTTAGTAATTGTCATTTAAAGTATGACAGCACTGAAAATTGAAAATTGGCCTGGGCAGAACGGGGGTTAGTGTGTCCAGTATTGAAGTGTTTAATACATTTGTTTAGTGTTTCTATTTTGAAAGAATTCATTTTTTTATTTCATGTTTTATTACTATATTATTTTCTAGTTTTGTGTAAAACAAAGACATCTATAATTACAATAGAAAAAATATTTCATAAAGGTCTGTTACATTGATCTTATTGTTGCAATAAATAAGTTTGTTGTACGTATTTGTGATTCTTGTTTTTAATTTGTTTTCTAGACATGTGGCTTTATTACATTTGTGTATTCTTGTCTGCATGCTGACTCATTCTACAAAGACATATCCTTTTCCCGCAGACCATGTTTTTTGCTAATACAAGTGTACTAATTGCCAGACTTTATCTTTACAGGTGTATTTAGACATACTCATTAAAGACTGCCAACAAGAATACATTAGTACATAAGGTGTGAAAAAATTCAAAGCATAATGCATACAAATGAATGTCTTCCTTTTACATTTGGGTATTCTTTTCTGTATTCTGGCTCATTCTACAAATTCACACCCTTTTCCTGTCCTGTTGTCAGACTTTGTTTACAGGTGTATTCAGACACAAACTCATCAAAGTCTGCCAACAGGAGAACTTTAATTCATAAGGTGTTAAAACATTGAAAGGACAATGCATGCAAATGAATATCTACTTGTACCTTCAATAAACATCTTTTTAAATATGTCTGGGTCTGAATACAGATAGACATTCTTTTGTATGCCTTGTCTTTTGAAATGTAAAATCAACATAGTCATAGTGTAGTGTAGATTCAAAACTGTCTGAACAGAAAAGCTACTTTCATGTGCTGTTCCTAGCATCTGTTATTACTATAGGAACTAACTTCAATATGCTTTTCTGTCTTTAAAAACCATTAAACACACTTTTCACATGTAAACACCTTGATAAGGATACCATTTTTTGGGTTTTAATGAACAATGGGCTCATTAATGGATTTTCACAAACTGACACTTCTGTTCTTTGCAGTGGTGCTAAGTGCTGCAATTACATAAAATGTTAATTGAAAATGTACACAAGCTATTAGATGAGCTAATGATTAATAAAATCAGCACAAAACAAATATATAAACACTAGCAGAGTGAAAATATGACACAAAATATAACACTGTAAATATACACAAATATTTTAATCATTTCACACAAGTCAATCAACTGAAAAATGAAAATTGTGGTGAAGTGCAAAGTCCTTATTGATCCACCAAAATCACCAGGAGAGCAACATAACGATAATTGATTGAGTAAAGTGCACTCAGATATCACCACGTGCTCCAGGGGAAAACCTCCCCCAATTCAGTAGCACTCATCAGATATCGTGGTCCATCCAAACCTGATAGGCAATTGCGCTTATGGTGAGTGTCAGCGTAGCACAGATCATCAATCAACAAGCCCTTCATCAATTAGAGACTGATACAGCTTTATGGCAGTGTGGGAGGATAGATTTGTGTTTTATAATAAAAAACCTGAGCTGATATTTTATCGCAGATTTATTGATGATCTGCTGTTTATTTGGGATGGCTCTGAATCTAATTTGCAGCAGTTTGACATATTTGAATACCAATATTCAGAATATTAAATTACAGTACCAGTTTAGTCAGCAGGAAGTTAAATTCCTTGACTTAACTATTTCACAGCAGGATAATAAACTGGTTACAAAAGTGTATTTTAAGCTTGGATAGAAATAGTTACATATCGGTTAATAGTGGCCGTCATCAAATTTGGTTAAAAAATATGCCGAAGGGGCAGATTATGAGGGTAAAACGCAATTGTACCTTGAAATCTGATTTTAAGGAGCAGTCCCTGATTATTAAGAATAGGTTTGTGCAGAAAGGGTATTCTAAGCAATTTTTGGATAAGATTATTGAGGAAGCAGCATGGATTCCTAGAACTGCTATATTGGAGGAAAAAGTAGCAAGTTCACAAGATGATAAACATCAGTGGAGTTTTATCTCCAACTTTCATTCTCAATATAGAGAGGTAGAGAACATCTTTAAAACACATTGGCATGTTTTATTAATGGATAGGACTTTGAGTAATTATTTACCATCTAAACACACTTTTATTTACAGGCATGCCCCCAATTTTGGGGAAATGGTTGTTAGAAAGGTGGTAGATCCCCCTACTAGACATACTTTTTTTCCCAGACAGAAAGGGTTTTCATGCATGTTGGAAATGTCAAATATGTAGAACAGCTAAGGATAACATTAGAATCAGGGGTAACTTCACTTCTAAGGTGACTGGAAAGTCTTATAAAATATCTGAATTTATTTCTTGTGACACAACTCATGTAGTTTACGCCCTTCAGTGTCCATGTGGCCTGCAATATTTAGGTCAAACCAAGCGCACTCTAAAGAAACGTTTAGCTGAACATGTTCATAATATTAATATTTGTTTTCCGTAACCATAGTGTTTCACTTACGGAGGGCTTGTTGTTTTGGGGCTTGGATAGAATCCACCCATCATGGACAGGTTCCAATATGATTCAAGAAGTCTCCAGGCGTGAAACCAAGTGGATTTATCAGCTCCAAACTTTAAATCTTTTGGGTTTCAATGTGGAAGTCAACATTATTTGTTTCATTAGCGATGTATAGGGGGCCATATGTTGATTTATAATTGTTGAGAATATTGGGATTGAGTCCTTTGTATCTCATTCTGAAATATGTATGATTTTCACTCATTGATTGGGCTGTATAGTTTGTCATCCTTTTCCTAGTCTTACTTTATTTTAACTTTAATTTTTAATTTGTATTTTTTATGTTTGCTTTTGTATCTTTGATCTAATATTTTTATTGGATCATTGTTTAATTTATTCATCCAGATAGTTTTACAGGTTTTGTTTAGGATAGATGCATATTCTTTATTTATATGCAATCCAATGGTTTTAAGTATTTTGTTTTTTGGCCACAAGATGATGCTTGTGAACACCACATTTACATTTTATTTCAAAAGCTCAGAAGCAATATATTTTTTTGGCCACAAGATGGTACTCATGAACATTTCACTCTCGTTTTTGTTTACTGGAAGTGATGTTGTTTTGGATGATTAATGGGATACTATTTAAATAGTTGTGTCCTGCTTTGATAAAGTCAAGTGAAGAAACGTGTCAAGGTCGGGTCACACGATGTATTCTGTAATGAGGCATGCACCTTATATCCCCCGCTGGAGGTGACGTATCGCTTGCATACAGTGAGGAGGATCGGGTGAGATGCTCGCTTCATGTGATATACAGATACCCTTAATGGCTATTGTGGATATTTTGACATGGTTTCATTTATTTCATGTGAGTGCAATACTCTCTACCCAATAAATGTTTTTTTTAATGGATTAACGCTATGAGTTTCCTTTTACATCTTTCCTTGATTACGGCGTGTAATACTTTGGAGTATGTCCCACCATCACATCAGTCTCTAATTTATGAAGGGCTTGTTGTTTGATCTGCACTCACCATAAGCGCTATTGGCTATCAGGTTTGGATGGACCACGATATCTGGTGAGTGCTACTGAATTGGGGGAGGTTTTCATCTGGAGCACGTGGTGATATCTGAGTGCACTTTACTCAATCAATTATCATTATGTTGCTCACGTGGTAATTTTGGTGGATCAATAAGGACTTTGCACTTCATCACAATTTTCATTTTTCAGTTGATGGACTTATGTAAAATGATTTAAATATTTGTGTATATTTGTTTTATATTTTGTGTCATATCTTCACTCTGCTAATGTTTATATATATATATATATATATATATATATATATAATTTTTTTTTTCGCTGCTTTTATTCATCATTGGTTCATGAGGTGATTATTGCATTATTCACTATTAGAGCAGCTGCATGCTTACACATTTTCTGCACTCATTTAATGACGTAGGTGAGTGATTTATTATGCATTTTTTCGAGTGTTATATGGTTTTTTAATTTTTTATATATTTTTACATCTCACTTGTGCGGTGAATATACAGTTTATATATTGATTTATTAGATGAGCTGACTACTGCTTTTGTCCCAGGATAAATGTATAGTCTGGAAAAAGGAATGCATTCATATGTATATAAAAATTCTTATGTAACTGATAAATAAACCCTGGAAAATTATATTAATAATAAATCAATATATTCCAAAGTCTACATCATCGCGCCTAAGGATTATAATACCATGAAATAATTACTATTGATACTTAAACATAGGAGCTGCTATTATACAGCAATAACCCAAAATGTATACCCAATATGTGATAATGAAAATATAACCACAAATAATAGCGCTCAGAGAATAGAATCAATGGAATATAAATAAATATATAAATAATAACTGTAATAATGATATTATTACTCCACCACCAAAAACAAATGTGTGAAAAAAATTAAATTAAATAATAGATCCTCCTAAAGTCCATTCAATGAAGTCCACATATCATATATACATAGACAAATGAAGTTATAGAATCTTTGCCTTCACCAATGGATATTCCTGTGCTCAATACCCCATCAAAGTGCAAACTCACCAGAAACTGGTGAAAATCAGTATATATTTTATAACTCAATGGTTGTAATACACTCCACAGCTTATCCCGCTTGTGCACCAGCTGAAGGATCCAATAAACTCCATAGATATTTGTGCATAGAATAAAGAACACTCTCCATAGCATAATAACGTTTGAAACTATTTATTCCATCAAAAACCCCCATAAAAACCGCACTCACATTGTGTCAGTACAAAAAAAAGCCTTGTGATTAAAAAACAGATAATGCAGTTGCGGTCATGTGGTCCGGACACATGATACGGCGTGCGTGATGACGTCACTGCTCGATCATGCGTTAGGGTTATTATTTATATATTTATTTATATTCCATTGATTATATTCTGTGAGCGCTATTATTTGTGGTTATATTTTCATTATCACATATTGGATATACATAACTGATGACATTTTAAAACAAGTGTATTTTGGACACATTTATTTTATTTGTTTAATTATTCAGTTGGCCTAAATGCTTAAACTGCCAGCTCTGATTGTAAAAATTAAATACTCTATGCCAGAAATGTACAACACACTATACCGTGGTCATTTCAATACGGTATTAGAGTGATATTAAAGCCTTGCTTTTTATTTTTTGAAAATAGCAAACATGCCATTCTTACTTGTTACTGTATGTGCAATGGTATTGCACAGAGTAGCCCTGATCCTCCTCTTCTCGGGTCCCCCACTTGCGCTCTGAGCTACCCCTTCCCCCAAGTGGCTTGCCCTGTTGCCCTGGGGGCACTCATGCATGCTCATCTTCAAGACCTGTTTTGTGTGTCCATTAGACACGCAGAACATAGCTAAGCTCTGACCCTGCTCCAATTTGTTTATGTGCAATAAACATCTCCTGCAGAAAGGTCTTAACATATCCAGCCCAAATCTGATTCTCAATCAACCCTAGTAAACAAACCCCTGGGGTGAATGAAATAGAACTTTTCAATATAGTTGACAGTGGGGCTGATTTACTATGACTAAGGTGAAGCAATAGATGTTAGACACCTAATTGAAACAATTAAGACCTTGCCATGGTGAACAGAAAAGTGGCATCAAGTAGGTGAATGACTATTAGTAAATGTTGAATCGGCATAGTCGCGTTTACATAATAGGCAATGCTAAACTTGGTCCCTAGAAGGCGTAGGAGCACAGGATTTAGCCAAGATCCCATTTTCTTGTGTGTGTGTGTACAGTAAAAAGAAACAATTGGCAGGTGTGATTTGTTGTTTGGCTTCCTTTGCTAATTCTATTTAATTCTCTTTCCTGTTTTGTAGTGTTTTTTACATGTTCTGCAAACAAATGCATTTTTAGTGAATATTAGAGTAATGCATACTATTTTCTGTTAGATATAAATCTAAAAATTACAGTTATATCTCTGTTTATATGACAAATACATTTTTAATGTCCCATTTGAATTTTCTTATGATATCTACTTATAATTTCTTGAATCTTAATTCTTGAATCATGGCACTACTATATACTCTAGTTAATGTTATGGGCAGTAAAAGGATTAATTTCTTAACCTATACTATACCTTATGCCAGCGACCTTCATGCCACACTATCAGACACGAAGCTTCGGGAATAATGCACTCAGACACACAATGCACTTAGACACATAAAGCAGTATTCAACTTTATTAGTTCCTGTTTTCATCTTAAATACACAGTAGGATGATAACCGGTGGACTTCACTTTTATATATGTCCAACAAGGGAGGTACACATACATTCTTTAATATACCACATAGCTCGTGATCATAGCATGATAAGAATAAACAAGTTTAGGGTGTTGTCTCTAACAAACAAGCAAGATCTTATACTATATTTAAACCCTTACACAACCTCCCTTTTGTCACAAAGTGACAACTCACAGTTTCTGATTGCAATAAGCCTCGTCTGCCATATCCATAATTGTTCTGACTTTCTTTTTAAGCGTGCATATCAGATAGCAATTGTACACTACCAGCAATATTAGCACAAGAGTACATATAACAATCGGATACAATAGTCTCATCATTTGTGTACCAGTTTTAGACCAGCCTGCAAAAACATCATACCAATGATGTGCAGTATCTACTTTTATTTGAGAAGCTGCTTGCAACAACTTATTTGCAGTCATTACAGTTTTTATCTCTGTTTGTATCAAAGTTAAATTATGTGTTCTCTGATTTAACGACATTTGTTTCTCTTCCTTAAGTAAATCTAGTGTACGCTGGATAGGAAGCTCAAGCTTACCAATAGGCAACATAGTAGGAGTGTACTGCATTGTTATATTAAGTGTCCGTACTTTTTCTTAAAGATAAGTTTGCTTATGCCATTGCAAAACTAACATTAGAAAGACATCCAGCAAAGGGTAGGTGTTGATTTATTTCCTTTATACCAATCTGAGCATTAGTAGCTACACATACAGTACATGTTGCGGAGCTATTTCAAGCACATATGAAAAATGCTGCAAATAAATAGTTCATTTAAAAAATGTAATAGACAGGGTTCACATACCTCACTTCTATGTGAACACGCCATACCATTAGAAAATTGTATATATATTGTTAATAAATGTCATGTTGTTATATGTTATATATTCTCCTAGATACATGGGCATCCACCATTTCAAACCAGCTGTAAGTACATTGTAAATGGAAGTAGGCAAGGTTATAAATTTACACATTACTTGTGTGTCGCCTTTGTTGATTGGGAAATACATAAATTGACCCGTACAAAAAAAGTATGATTTATCTTTTCTTACCTTATTATATTTTGTTCTATCTGGAAACAAGGTTACCCAAGTATCTTCTGATAGATTAAACAAAGCTTTTGTATAAAGTCTTTCTGCAGTTCAAGGGCAGTGAAATGGGGCTGCAAAACGGTGGGAATCCACAGTGCTTTAACAGTGAAATTATGTTGGAGGTCAGCACCAAGCTTAGCCATCTTATTCCTCATTACTTCCTTGTCAATTGCATTCAAAGTACCCATTACAGTACTTGTTCCTCCCAAACTGTGTCATACCATGCTCCTTTAACTCTTTTATGTAATTCTTTCCTACACAAAGTTACAGGAGGGGGGGCGGATATGTTAAATGTAACCAGTACTTCCCCGTGATCAAGGGAAACATGAACACATGTAGAAGGCAAAGGTATATGGGATTGATTAGATACCTTTACATGCTGACGGTGCTCAAACACTCCCATCGAAGTGCCCAATACTTTAATTCCTCCCTTCGTCCCTAACTATCAAATGGGCCTGGTTCAAACTCAGTGTGATTCATCATAGGCAAGACACCAGTCCAGCTAATATTAATTGTTGCACTCCATCCTGTCCTTTTTTTTCTCTAATGATTTCCTTCCATTGACAACTAGTTTTATTATCTTTTATGTCAAGTGTGCATGTATTACTGCTAGTAACTACCATAGCTTTCCCGCAAGCCATTTGATATATATTATGATCGGGAAATGAAAGTTTTGCTAAATAGCAGACTATGTTTGGCAAGCATGTATGGTTATCCTGAGTAACCTTCAAACGAATTAGCATGGTACATTCCATGGACTGGGCATTGGTATACGAACAAAAACCTGGTGTATTTTCCACATTTCTGCGACTCCTTTGTACTGCAAAACAACTTCTTGTTTCATTCAAAGTCTGTGGGCAAATGTATGAATGGTCCTGTGGGTGATACCAGCAAGTGTCTATAGTCCATATCAGGAGAAACACAGTCAGACAAAGAAAGCCTATCAACAGGAAGAACTTCCATGATGTCTGGGAACTGATTATTGACATCTTGGTGTAAGTCTATATCTAGATCAGAGTCATTGTTTGTTTCCTCCTGTTGGATTGTTTCTTCAGAGACTTGCACATCAGCTTCACTCTCTTGTTCTTTGTCACGTGTCCTGGGATCTTCTGGTAGCCTCCTCACTCTTCATGCATGAAATCAGGCTTGTGAATCAGCTGTCAGAACCGCTGTTCTGGTTAGTGCTGTCACCACGGTGGGTGTTCCATATGGAGGATCAGTAATCTTGTGCTTGTGGAGCTCCTTTACTACCACACAGTATCCAGGCACAAATGGATGTGTTGGTTCCTGTGATAGGAGAGCCATTCAACACTTTTATAAGATTCATTACATACTCCTCCTGTATTAACTCGACATCACCAAACATTATGACAGTGGGACCTGGGTCCAAGGTGTGGGAAAAAGCCTTCCCTTTAAAATCTCAAAGGGTGGCAATTTAGATGTTTTATTGGAAGTCATCCTGATTTGGTTCTCCTTTATGGTTCGATTCATTCTTTCTACTATCCCTGAACTCTGAGGGGGATAGGGAATGTGAAATTTCCATTCTACAGCCATTAGCTTCGAGATAGCCTGTGTGACCTTTGAAGTAAAGACTGGTCCTCTATCTGAGTCAATATTAAGAGGACATCCCAACTAGGGATAATCGGATTGCACAAAATTTTAGCTATTGTTTTACCATTTTCCCTATTTGTGACAAAAGTCTCCAGCCATTTTGAAAATCTGTCCACAATCTCTAACAGGTATTTTCCTGTCCTCTCTTTTGGCATGTGAGTGAAATCTATCTTTAATTCCTGAAACTGTTCTTGTGGGGGTGGCAGATGTTTATGCTGCCCATGTTTATTGCCAGTGGAGTTGTTCCTAATACAAATAATGCATCTGTTTAGTTGATCCTGTACTCTAGCTTTTCGATTTTGTATGCAAAATCCTTTCTTAAGTTTCTGCAATGTTAGCTGATATCCTCTGAGCCCTCTATCATGAAATTGAGCAATTAATATAGGTGCACTGTGTTTGGGTATGCCTACTATTCCCCCATTTGTCAGTAGACCATTTGAGTTCAATGACAACCCCTTCCTTTTCCAGTATTCACTATCATCCTGTGTGGCAGTGTACTGATGTTCCTTTAACAATTGATGCTCTGAAAGTGTGTGTGTGTGTGTGTGTGTGTGTGGGGGGTGGGTAGCATAGCCATAGACACACTAACTTGTGGTCCCAATGGTAACTCTGTTGCCTTCTTTGCTTCTCTATCTGCTAATGCGTTGCCAACAGCTACCGGGTCATCTGAGGTGGTGTGTGCCCTACATTTGATTACAGCCATGGATCTGGGTTTATGAATTGCTTCCAGAAGGTCATTTACTAAGGAATCATGTGAAATGGCTTTTCAATCTGCAGCAACGAAGCCTCACTGCTGCCACTTTTTTTCAAAATCATGGATAAAACCAAATGTGTATTTTGAATCCATATAAATGTTGTCCCTCAAAGATTTGACAAGCTCTGGTGAGTGCTATCAGTTCTGCTGCTTGGGCTGAGGGGAGTGGGAGGGGTTTTGCTTCTACAGTGATATTGGGTAATTGTACAATAGCATATCCTGACAGATATGTATTGTCATTAAGTCTCGTGCAGGAGCCATCCACAAAGACATCAAGATATCCCAGTTGTGGATCCTGCAACATGTTGGCCCTAGGGGTGGTGTCTTCATGTATCACATGAACACAATCATGCTCCTCAAGTGGGAAATCTGTTTGTGACTTTAAACCTAACATGGCATTGAGAATAGCAACAAGGCCTGATGTAGGCGAGGAATATATGACAGTTAGATTTTGTGTAGTTGTCATGATCACCTCATAGCCTGAATCCCTTTGAATGTTGTGTTGTCAATTTTTTTAAAACTCATAGGACATGATCGGTGGTATGCAGCACGGTATTGTGTTCCAGTGTTACTGACATAGATGCCTCCACACCCGTAGCACAGACTGCCAGTGCTCTCAGATACACCAGCATGCCCTGTACTGGAACTGGAACTACTCTGGAAAAAGATGCCACCAGCCTCATAGTCCCCCTATTCCTGAGCAATAACCACAGCCATGGTTGTCACAATGGGCATCACATGGGCGTCACAATAGCACGTTACAGGATGGTCCTCATTTCCTATGGAAGAAATCATTCTTGTGAATTTCAGGTAAAGTTTTTTTTACCTTAACACTAACCCCAAGGGTTCACTTCACTCCTTAAACTTATTTCTATTATCTTAACTTATTGTTCCTAAAGAGAAAAAAACTTTATTGCGTTAACGTCTTTCATCCTAAGAAAAAAAAGGAAAAAAAAACACACAAAGGTACCTTAGCACTCTTACAAATGATATTGTCTTACAGCCGCTCACCCTTCTAACTCCTGCGAGACACTTCCTGGAGTTTTCTAGGTCCTATAAAGCTGCCATAAGGCTGTGAGGTGGAGAGCCCCACAGTTAGTGTATTCTTAATGTTTTACTCCCTAAGGAAGCATTTTCCAGACGACACATGCCGCCACTCGTCCTTTCCATCCACTACAATAATCATTGTACTGTCATCACCAGATGCTATGATTTCAGCCTGCAACGGGGGACCATTTTCCTGGCACCACCACACTCCGGCGCCAGCTCTCAGGATTCCTTTACCTGTAACAGGTGCCAGAGCCAATGTAGGAGATGGCTCCTCCACCTCTTGGTCACCTGTAGATAGGTCTGAAAGTATGTGACCTGTACAGTCACGGTTCAGCATTCTTTGTAGCGGGGTCAAACCACTAGCCAGTGGTCTGTCATTAAGTTGCTTAATTGCTAGGGGAAGGTGAGTCATCCAAGCATGCAACTCTCCTCCTCCTAGTTTCCTTAATTGTTGTTCAAGTAGGCCAACCATGCGTTCCACAAGGCCTGAGGCCCGTGGGTAGTATGGGATATGGTATACCCACTGAATATAATTTTCCTCAGCATATTGTTTAACTTTGTTTCCTGTAAAATGCGTAATATTATCAGATTGTACCTGCTGAGGTGATCCATACATAGTTGCTACTCTCTCCATAGTAACAATGGTGTTATCTTGATTTGCCCTACAGCAGGGTTGGGCCACTATCAGTCCTGAAAAGGTGTCTACAGCAACACAAATGCATTGGCAATTTTTGCTATTGGGCAGGGGCACTACATAATCTATTTGCCATATCTGCGCAGGCCCTTTTCCTCATAGCAATTTACCATAGGGCTGGAGACAAGATCTTTTCCTATGCTGTTGACAAACAGGGGATTTGGCAATGACATTTTTAATTATGTCAATGGTGAGTCCCAACCCTCTTTGCTGCGCCCACCTGTAAGTGGCTTTTTCTCCCAGGTGTCCGCATTTCCCATGGGCCCAAGCAGCCAGTCCTTCCACCGCATCCATGTCCGGGGGGATGGCCACTTTGGCCCTTTGGTCAGCTATGGAAGTAAACAGATGTTCTAATGAGTCAATGCCACAATGGGCATCTACATGATGCACCGTGATGGTGCCTTGGGATGCCACAATTCCTTTCCCCACACTTCTTTAGAGTGAATCATAAAATCCTTAGCAGCCCACGTGGGCATCCATATGGCCAGGCCATTAGCCACTGACATTAGCCACTGAGTCTGTATACAGGTGATATTGACCAGGCATTTCTTTTACAAGGGCTAAATACACTGCATACAATTCTGCATATTGACTGCTCTTACCTTTTCCTTCTGCCTGAAAGAATTGTTTGTTAACAGGCCTGTAGGCCACAGCTTTCCAGTGACACTCCTTTGTATTTAGCAGAGCCATCAGAGAACCAAGCATGTTGCTGCTCTTCCGGTGTGAGTTCACTGAAAGGCTTACCCAATTTTACAGGTGATTCCACCTGCTGATGTGGATTATCTAAAGGGGTTGCTAGGGCTTCACATGCTACCTGTTCATGAAGAGTAGACACCTGCAGGCCCTAATTTAGCCCTATCTTGTATGTACCATTTCTATTTAATGACACTGGCCTCTTGGGCATGGCCAATCTTGTGAGACTTTGGGGAACTCATTACCCACTGCATAATTGGGATTTCTGGTCTCAACATCACAGAATGATTTAATGTCAATTGTTCTGTGTCTATCAGTGCCCAGTAGCAAGCTAGCAGCTGTTTCTCAAATGCAGTATATCTTTCTCCTGCCTCTGGCAATTTACGGGTCCAAAATCCCAAATGGACCCGCTTTCTGTCCTGTTTTTGCCATAAGCTCCAGCTAGCCCACTTATCCTGTACTGACACTTGCAATTCTACATCCCCAGGGCGTAAGGGCCATAAGTCCAGGGCCTGCTGGACTATCTGTTTGGATGTTTCCCTCCCCCAATCAAATTCCTTCTTTTTACGGGTAACTTGATATAGGGGCGCTAAAACCTGGCCCAAATGAGGGATGTGTTGTCTCCAAAATCCAAACAGCCCAATGTATCTTTGTGCTTCAGTTTTATTTTGCAGCTCTTTAAAATCTAGTATTTTCTGTCTAGCTTTGGGGGGTATTTCTCTGTTTCCACTGTGCCATTGAATACCCAGAAACTTCACTGTTTGTAAGGGACCTTGTATCTTATCTGGGTTAATCTTCCACCCTTTTTGTTTCATATGGTCCACTATCATGGCTAGAGTGTCTGCTACCCTCTGCTCATCTGAGCCTTGAATGAGAATGTTGTCTATGTAATGTTGTATCTGTTGATCTGGAGGTAGGGTTAGCTCCGCCAGATGTTCTGCCGCCAGCCGGTGGCAGATGATGGGAGAATGTACATTGCCTTGGGGTAACCTGATAAAGGTAAGCTGTCTGCCATTCCAGGCAAAACTGAATTGTTCCTGGCTATCTTCAGCTATAGGAATGGTGAAGAAGGCCTGGGCCAAATCTAAGGCCCCATACCAAACACCTGAGTGTCTTTGTATGTTTTCTATAATTGTGACCACATCAGGGACTGCAGCTGTCAATGGTGGGATCACCTTATTATAGTCCACGGTCATGCGATAAGTACCGTCCGGTTTACGCAATGGCCAAATAGCTGAATTCCAAGCAGAGGTAATTGTCTTTATAACTCCTGCTTTGAGGAAGCCCTCAATTGTTTGAGTAATCTCCAGATGTCCCCCAGGTATGCAATACTGTTTTGTGTACACCTTTTGTCACGATCAGGGGTCAAGCTCAAAGACCAGTTGCTATAGCAGTGGACAGGCTTACCTGAAACCAGCAGTATAGGTACACCGACAGGTCACCGTGGCAGCGGAGTGGGATCACCCGAGGTGCGGAGTCTAAGTACCAACCGGTGTTCACCAGAGCTCCTAATGGTGAAGATGGATTTGGCTGCGTGTTAGCACCAAGTTGCGGTCCTCGGGATCACCCCAACAGGAGGTGAGCAAGCGGAGGTCCAGTAGCGTATAAACAGGTAAGGATCAAACGGAAGCGTGGTCAGTAAACAAGCCAAGGTCAGTAAGGAGCAGTCGCAGGTTGGGATCAGGCAGAAGCGTAGTTGAGAACAAGCCAAGGGTCAATAATGAGTGTAGCAAAATATGGATAACAGCAGAGATGATAGGAGCATGATAATGACTGGAGAGCACAATAATCTGGCAAACAGGAAGTGCAGAGACATGGCTTATATCAGGAAGTTCATGGGAGGAGCAAGGGGTTCAAGGTTCATGATAAACAAGGTCAAGGTAGGATCATCCAAATAATTGTCAAGGGAGTTGTCCAGCATTCCAGGTGGCTTAGCAAGAAGAAACATTGCCACTCACTGCAGAAGGCCGAGGTTTGGACCCAGGGTCTGACATCTTTTGTGTTGCGATACTACTGGTGGTATCTGTAACATGCCTACCAATATGTCCTTAGACTCCTCTAATCTAGCGTCAGCTTTGTGAACTCCGAATGCATAAGTGCCATCTGTTAAATGCAAGGTCATACCTCTCAGAATGTCCATCCCAATAATGTATTTCTTGATTGGCAAAATCAAAACTTTGTACTTTTTACAAGGGTTTTTTCTATCTGTAATTCTACCTCAGTACTAACTGCTTTTAACTCCTTACCTCCTAGTCCCGTGACTATTGCTGGGATTTCCTTGTGTTTTTTAGGGTCTCCATAAATCAATGTAACCTCCGCTCCAGTATCCACAAGTGCCCTAACTGAATATTACCCTTCCGCCAGCGGACAGTTAATTCCACATGGGGGCGGTTTTCAGCATTAAAAACAAAATGAATTGGGGGGTCTACCGAATTTACTTGCTGAATACTTAGGGCATGCGGGGCTTGGCCATTGTCCTATTTGGGAAGAGCGTCTAGCTGCCCACTAGCCTCAGCTTATTCCAACAACCTGTCAAGCAAATTAAATTTAATGACATTCTCTTTAATAGTTTCCTCAATTATTTTGTTATGGTGTTGCAAGATCTCCTCCCTGTTAGCATCAGAGCCTGAGCGTGCTAGGGTGTCTAAGGCAGCATCCAACCTTTTCCCCAATATTTCAAGTTTATGCTCTAACCCTTACAACTGCTGGGGAGTTACTACTGCCATAGGTACTGGGGGTCAAGGAAGTACACTACCCGCTGTGACTTTAGGGAGTGACAAATCCAGTACAGGAGAAGATGTTGGGGCTGAGGGCAAAGTGGGATAGAGGAGATTTACAACCTCTTTTTCCCCAAAAGGTGATGGTTTTGGATGGGGACAAATCCATGGGTGGGGCTGATGGGAACACAAGGTCTGGTTTCTGTCCCATATTATTCACCTTTTTCTTATGCAATCCCTTCTTTTTATACAGAGCATAAAGCTTTTCTGTGTCCATGCCATTTATCTGTTCTCTAGGTACACCATTCTTTACTAGTGCAGAGAACAGCTCACCACGGTGTGGCATGAGGTTCCCCTCACTACGCCTTGGGGGTTGATTAGCCTGTGGTCTGAAAAATTGAGGGTGCTGTGGAGCACACAATTCCCCTTTCTCTGACCATTCTCCCAACTCTCCTAACTGTAGCAAGAATTCAGCAACCGCCCTTAATGGCTGACCTGTCATATTTATCAACAGGGTCAGCACAACCTGTTTAAAAGGAGAAGGGGCATTTTTAATCATTGCCTTACGTACTTGAGGAGTTAATGAGCATAGCATTAAATCTGGCAACCGGCCAACTTCTATAGCTAGTCTAGCAGTCTCATATTTCATCCTCCTGACAGCATCAGATAAGCTGTGCCAGGGCTTATCATTAAATATAGAACAGTGCAGCGCTAAAAGTAATGAATAAGTTCCCATATAAAATGAACTTGATGCGCACTCACCAGAAATTAAATGGATATGAGCGTTGTATGAAAATTCCTTCACATGTGTGTTTGTGCTCACTCAGACAGACATTCATATCTACTAAGGGCCAGTCTTGCTACCATACGGGAGGGAGGATTACCCTTGCTGACCAGACCTTTCTTTACTTATGAGGAATTTTCATACAACGCTCATATGCATTTAATTTCTGGTGAGTGCGCATTTCTACCATTTTCCACGGAGCACCACCACTGATGATTATATACTACCTGGCACATCTTTATAGACTTTTTATATGAATCCTCATCAATTTCATTTTATATGGGAACTTATTCATTACTTTTAGCGCTGCACTTCTATATTGTTTGGTTTACTGCATATATTGGTTGCTTTGAGTGCATAGCTGCTTCTTGGATTAGCGCTCACTATACTGTATACTATTTTTCTGAAGGGCTTATCATTAACAGGCCAGTCAATTTGTGTAGGGAAGTGGTGCTGCAGACCCCTCTGTACTATGCTTAAAAGGCTTTCTACCTGACCTGCCTTTTCTGGACCCTCTGTAATTGTCTGCTGCACAACTGCTTATGGAGTTATTAAATTAAATTCAGGGGAATCTACTCTAACAGGACACCAGCTGCCCCTCCAACTCTTGCTGAGTGTAATCTTCAGTCACTTTTTAATGTCTAATGATGGTAAAATCCTCATCACAAATAGCTTTACGGCACTGAACAGGATGTGCAGTCCAGTCTTCAGACTGGTTAGATATGTCATCAATACTACTCTTATCAGACCATGTTAATGGAGGTTCCCAGTTTTTTGGTACTTCTGCTAAGAAAGCTCTAACTCTCTTGGGATCTATCTTATAGGACTTTTGGGGTCTCCGAGAACGTGCTGCAAGTACGACACATTTATCAGCTGCATTTTGATATTTTGACACCTGTTCCTCTAGCTCACAAAAAGCGGCATGCTATTGCCGATAAGCCGTGAGCAACAACCACCCTTTCTCTCCCATTACTCTACCAGGAGGGACTGCTTTCATGGCTTCCAAGAGTATGGAAGGTTTCTTTAAATCTAGTGACATATCTGATAAACTAGTATATTCTGTTGTATATATCCTACACTCAAAAAACTACACTCTCTTGGCCTCAGAGACTCCGCTCTCTCCTGGCTCTCGTCCTACCTTTCACAACGCTCCTTCGGCGTTACCTATAACGCTACCACCTCCCCTTCACGCCCCCTCTCTGTTGGGGTCCCTCAAGGCTCTGTTCTTGGGCCCCTTCTCTACTCTATCTACACCTCCTCCCTTGGCCAACTCATACACTCACGGCTTCAACTACAACCTCTATGCCAACGACACGCAAATCTATCTCTCGACCCCTCGCCTCACCCCTTCAGTCTCCGCCCGAATTACTAGCCTACTGAATGACATATCGGATTGGATGTCACTCTACTTCCTCAAACTGAACCTTTCCAAAACCGAGCTCCTAGTTTTCCCCCCAGCCTGCGCCCCCCTGACTTCTCCATCACAACCAACAATGCCACCATCAGTCCCACCCCGCAAGCCAGAGTACTTGGTGTCATTCTAGACTCCAATCTTTCCTAACAGCCCCAGGTCCAATCACTGAAAAACTCATGTAGACTCCACCTCCGCAAAATCTCCAAAATACGTCTGTTACTAACCCCGGAAACTACTAAGCAACTCATCCACTCCCTTATCATATCACGACTTGACTACTGCAACTCCCTCCTCACTGGCCTACCTCACCACAGGCTATCCCCGCTTCAGTTGATCCTGAATACTGTGGCCAGATTCATCCACCTTACCAACCGCTCCGTTTCCACCACCCCCCTCTGCCAATCCCTCCACTGGCTTCCAATTGCCCAACGGATCAAATTCAAAATGCTAACACTGACATACAAAGCTGTCCATAACACTTCCCCAAACTACATCACTGACCTGATATCCAAATACCACCCAAAACGCACTCTACCCTCCTCACAAGACCTCCTTCTCTCTAGTTCCCTGGTCTCCTCCTCCCATGCCCGCCTCCAGGACTTCTCCAGGACCTCACCCATCCTCTGGAACTCCCTACCCCAATCCATCTGACTATCACCTACTCTCCTTTAGGCGCACCCTGAAAACCCACCTCTTCAGGGAAGCCTACCCCGCGCCCTGCTAACTGCCGATCTCCTCCACTCTTCCTACCACTCCATCCCCCCCAGTTATTCCTCCCGTACCACTATCCCCTCCCGCCTAGATTGTAAGCTCCAAGGAGCAGGGCCCCCGAACCAATCATGTATCGCATTGTATTGTTATTGTACTGTCTCATGTATTGTCTCCCATTTTAATGTACAGCGCTGAGTGAACTGTTGGCGCTATATAAATACTGTATAATAATAATAATAATATCCAGTCCTTCCCTAATTCAAAGAAAATTCCACCCCATTGGGTTACATTAGAAGCTGGTTCACAGAAAGCACACTTGCAAGGCTTCTTTTTAAACATTGTTCTTTGAAAGCTTGGCTTAACCCTTGGCTCAACGCCCAGACATCAGTTTAAAACCGAAACTAAATTATATCTTTACTCTGAAATAACTTAACCCTGTATACAATATTTCTACATACAATATCTCTACATTATAACTTTATTACTTTAATAGCACAAAATATTACTATAAAAATAAAAATGGCCGACTACACCAAATGTAATAGTGATGCTGGGTGCAATTACTAAAAACAAGTCATATACATGCACACAATCAACATGCAGTCGTGCAGGTACTTTTAATCCGCATTTAAACCATTACATGTTCTATGCATTGTAAAAGACCAATGAATACCTGCCCTGGCACATCATAGCATTCACCCGACACTCCAAGAAATAACAGAATCCAACTGCAATATTCTTGTACTGTCAAAACCTCCACTTTTATTATCACACGACACACGCAGGAGGATATATCTTATATTCATCACAATCTGCATAATAACACACACCAATAATAATGTGAGCATTACAGCATGAAATAGACACATCATTTGACAGCGTCACAGCATAGAATTAATACATTACCGAAGCTATGTGGAAGCTGGGAGGAACAAATCCCATCGGAACCAAACTGCCCAGGGGGTCATGGAGAAGCGATAGGCGTGACCAGTTGATGAGCCCATATAGCCTTGGTAAAAATCCTAGCATCAGAGCATCCTCTGGCCACTAGGGGAGCTGGTCTTGCCCGAACCTTTGCCTTATAAACCCTTTTTCTGTAAGCAGTCCAATAGTGCGCAGCGCCACACCCACTATGTGAGGGGCTAGCAGAAGGGTTCCGCTAGGATAACAGTCATCTTCAACCACCATATTCGTTATCTGAAAAGTCACACTTTTGCTTCTTATCTACCCCAAAACCTCTTTTCATCTCCCTCAGACTTAAGGATTACTAACTTAGATGTCCTTAAACAGGTTTTTATCTCCTAATGTGAGGTTACTAGATGTCATAAACACGTTTCATTCCATAAACAAGGTTTTATCTTGCTCTCAGCAGAATATCTTGTGACTCTGTTCCTTTGGCTAAAGAAATAACATCAAGTCACCTCACATGCCCCTGGCATTTGCGCAACAATGCTTTATTGTAAAAATTACCCAAGAAACAAAGGGTCCAAGGCCAACACATTTCAACGAAATTTACGTCCTTTTTTTCCACACAAATAGAGCTTTCTTTTGGTGGTATTTGATCACCTGTGCGCTTTTTATTTTTCACGCTATAAACAAAAAAAGATCAAAAATTTTGAAGAAAAACAATATTTTTTACTTTCAGCTATAAAAAAATATATAGTAAACTCAAAGTTGGTTATACAGTACATTTGGGCCAAAATGTATTCTGCTACATGTTTTTGGTAAAAAAAATCCCAATAAGTATATATTGATTGCTTTGTGTGAAAGTTATAGCGTCTACAAACTATGATATATACTGCAATTTACGCTATTTTTTTGCTATACAGCGCTGCGCTAGTTTAACGGACAATTGCGCGGTCATGCAATACGGTACATAAATGCAATTTACGCTATTTTTTTGCTATACAGCGCTGCGCTAGTTTAACGGACAATTGCGCGGTCATGCAATACGGTACATAAATGAAATTTATGTCCTTTTTTCACACAAATAGAGCTTTCTTTCGGTGGTATTTGATCGCCTGTGCGTTTTTTATTTTTTGCGCTATCAAAAAAAAAAGGCTGACAATTTTGAGAAAAAAAACAATATTTTGGACTTTTTGCTATAAAACATGTCCAGTAAAAAAAATTTAAAAATCAAATTTCGTCATAAATTTCGGCCAAAATGCATTCTGCGACATGTCTTTGCTAAAAAAAAAAAACCCAATACGTGTAAATTAATTGGTTTACGTGAAAGTTATAGCGTTTACAAATGACGGGAAAGATACTCGGATTTTAAATTTTTTTTTATAATAATAATGGCGGCGATCAGCGATTTAAGGCGGTGATCAGTGACTTATGGCAGGACTGCGGGACTGCGGCGGACATTCTGACACTGGGGGGGAACTGACTTGGGATCACTGACATCCCCAGTGACACCAATACAGTGATCAGTGCAAAAAAAAAAAACACTGACACTGTACTAATGGCACTGGGGAGGAAGGGGTTAACTTTTTTATTCACTGAAAGGGTTAACTGTGTGAGGGGAGTGTTTTACTAGGGGCGGGGGGGTGTATTGCACAGGGACACGCTGATCGGGAGAGATAAATTCTTCTCTCCCGATCAGCGTGTCAGGAGCTGTCAGGGAACTGACAGAAAGCAGAGCTACTGCAGCCCTGCTCTCTGTCAGTGATTGCCGCTAATCTGCGTGACACAGCCGGTAATGACTGATCGTGACCCGGCGACTGACACCCACGGCCGGGATCGGCGGTGCAGGTAGGGCGGCGGCATGCCACGTGCGCGCCCCTACCTGTTTTGCAAAAGCGCGTTTTAAAATGTGCTTTTACCCAGCCGTGCCGCCCTGCCACCGTATTTCTACAGTGGCTGGGTGGCAAGTGGTTAAGTGTAGAAAAATGAGTCTCTTATACACAGACAATATCCCCATGTAATTTCTGTTCCTCTTTCCACATCATACTGCGTTTAAAAGGCCTATTGAGACCATGTGCATTCATAGACACTATATTCAGTACCATACTAAAGTGCTCAATGTAGATAATACATGCTTGCCATCTAGTGGTCTGAGAAACATCAGCAGCACGTTAATGTTTAGCATTTATGAAGCCACTCACAATATCCAGCTCTCCTTGGGTTGGATGCATAGGCAGACCTAATATCAATAACATTTCAGTGCCCCATAGAAATTCCTGGGTTAAAGCAGTTGCCGATACTCTGTTAGAAAAACTTAGAAAATAGAACAGAAAAAACAAAGAGAAAACAATAGAAACAAATAGCAAATAAATGCAAGTGAACCAAATCACTTCAACGTATTGGGGGAATTTCCGCGAACCACGAGCAACTACGCTCGACAACTATTCGTGGTGCTAGACTAGCGAGGCACCCTCTCTAGGCACAATCAAGGCATGGAAATACAAAAGGTTGCATCAACCCACCACTTTGTCCCATTCAGAAGTAACTTTCCTTGGGGAAGATTTGGCGGCTGTTAGCTCCTCTCCTGCAGGTACAATCCCCATTTCTTCGCAAGCTGGAATCCTTTTTCTTCCAAGCTGACAGTCCGTAACTGATTATCCCTTGTTATCAGCAATTTAGTGGGGAAGCCCCATTGGTATTTTATATTGTTATTGCAGAGTAATTTCATAAAGGAGAGTAATTTTTTGCGAGCAATAATGGTATACTAGGAGAGATCTGCAAATAGGGATATCCCATTGTATGGCGTCGGTAATGGATTGTGTGTTCTCGCGAAGATCATCAATTCCTCCTTTATGTGGTAAAAGTGAATTCTAACAATAACGTCCCTAGGGACATGATCAGGAAGAAAGGAAGGCTTTGGCAGTCTATGCCCTCTATCCACTATAACATCTCTCTCTCACAGATTCAGCAACAAGGTAATTGCCATCTGTTGAATATACCGTCTAAGGTCTGCAGCAGGGACAGTTTCGCTCACCCCCCTAAATGTAATATTGTTCCTGCACAAACGGTCCTCCAAATCTGCTTTTTTTTCAGTTTCAGCGCTTTCAATTCCACTTCTGCATCATTGTGAGCATCCACTAATTCGTTGTGAGCAAACGGAAACTCGCCTGCTTTAGATTCCACGTGGTTGACACGCTCCCCTAGACTCTCAACCTCTGCGTTTACTTGTGACACAAAACTCATCCTTGTGACACAAGAACCTTTAAGGGTAACAAGCATATCCTTCATGACTGATGCGGTCAAAGGCAGAGTTTCGACAGGGTAATCTTCCAGATGTTAAATAAACTCTATTGTTGTATTATGAGAAATAGCATAATTAGATTGCTCACCTTGTAACTGGAGGTCTGGAGAACAGCGCTGCTTTGCCTTTTGGGGGCTGCTGGTAGGTGTAGTGCCCACAGACTGTGCAGGGCTATCATGCTGACAACGGGAGTGAGGCCTCTCCTCTGCTGTGTGTGGCTGCACGGAGGGAGAGGTGCTGGGACCGGCGCCATCTTGAGGGGAGGGGCCACCCGCCAGAGTGACGAACTCCGTTAATTTGTGAGGCCCCTCTTTGATTTTACATTTCCCCATAGGTGACGATCGGGTCCCCACACACTAGGGCAGCTGCCAGGGGTGAGAGGGTTGCTCTCCTCTGTCCCTCGTCGCTGTGAACTGTTTCGGTTCCAGGAGCTCACTGATTATGCAGCCATTCTGATCCGCAGCCGGCCACGCCCCCCAGTATCTCTTTATTTCTGTCTTTATTATACATCATTTTGACTAATACCTTTTTTATGTTTGGTAATAAATACTTTGTGACTGAGAGGAGCAGAAATGGGTTTGCATGTCTCAACCCTGTATGCAAATGCTTTTATGCTTATCACTGAAAATCTACAGTATGTGTGCATGACCATCCATTGTATGTTTGACATGCTATCGCATGGTATAAACTTATAGATGATATTTTCATCATGTGGGGTGGAGACATATACTAATTAATCAGTTTGACAAATATCTGAACGGGATGATTAACTGTCTGTGTTTCAACATAAACTATTATGAATATTCTATTCCCTTTTTGGATGTGAGGGTTTGAAGAGAGAGAAGAAAGGGAGAAATGATGGCATTTCAGAAACTGATTTGTATCAGAAACCAAGAGACCACAACCAGTTATTGCTGCATTCTAGCTGTCTTCTACCGACAGTGTTTAAATCCATTATTATTATTATACAGGATTTATATAGCGCCAACAGTTTGTGCAGCACTTTACAAAATGATTGTTGACAATACAGTTACAATACAATTTGATACAAGAGGAAACAGAGGGCCCTGCTCGTTAGAGCTTACAATCTAGGAGAAGGGGTTGAGTGTTACAAAAGGTAATAGCTGTGGGGGATGAGCTGATGGAGGAAATAAATGGTGGTTTACTAGGCAGAAGCAGGATAGGCTTCTTTAAAGAGAAAGGTTTTCAGGGATCATCTAAAGGTGGATAGATTAGGAGACAGCCAGACAGATTGGGGTAGGGAGTTCCATAGAATGTGAGAAGCTTGGGAGAAGTCCTGGAGGCAAGCATGGGAGGAGATGACAAAGGAACTAGAGAGCAGAAGGTCTTGGGAGGATCGAAGAGAGTGGTTTGGTTGATATTTTTAGACCAGGTTGGTGATGTAGCTGGGGGCAGAGTTGTGGGTGTCTTTGTAAGTTGTTAGTATTTTGAATTTTATTCGTTGGGCGAATGGAAGCCAGTGGAGAGATTGGCAGAGAAGGGTAGACACTAAACAGTTGGTAAGGTGAATGAGCCTGGCATCAGTATTCATGATGGACTGGAGGGGGGATAACCTATGTAAAGGTAAGCCAATAAGGAGGGAGTTGCAGTAGTCAAGGCGTGAGATGACCAGGGAGTGAATTAGGAGCTTTGTGGTATCATTGGTTAAAAAGGGGCGTATTCTGGAGATTTTGCGGAGGTTGAGGCAATCCATCCCTTCAAGCCAGTTGTTTAGGGTTAAACGGATAGTGAGGAAAAAATGATGACAGAAATGCAAGAAAGATTAATGGAGAGGGGTTATCCCGCACATCAGTTAACATCAGAGAGAGTGAAAGGGGGAGAAGTAAAAACTTCTATCATTTGGAAGCATTGGAGGAATATGAGAGAAAGCTCTTATTTCCAAGGGATTGGGGAATTTCATTGTCCCCTTTACAATCTTTCCCTGTTTGTCCTCTGCCCTCTGCCCAGTCTATAAGTATTATTATTATACAGGATTTAAATAGCACCAACGGTTTGCACAGCACTTTACAATAATAAAGGGACACAGTATAATTACAATACAATACAATACAATACAATACAAGAGGGGTTTGAAGGGCCCTGCTCATAAGAGCTTTCAATCTAATAGAGTGGAGCAAGTGGAACAAAAGGTAAGGGATGTGCTAATGGAAGAATAAAAAGTTCAGTTGTTAGTTGAAGGTGGGATAAGCTTTTCTGAAGAGATGAGTTTTCAGGGATCTCCTAAAATTGGACAGAGTAAGACATAGCTGGATAGATTGAGGTAGAGATTTCCAGTGGATAGGAGAAGCTCTGGAGAAGTCCTGGTGGTGAGCATGGGAAGAGAAGACTGGAGAGCTAGAAGGCAGGCAGTCTTGGGAGGAGCAAATAAGATACTATTGTGAGGATAAAGGGTAGAGGAACCATATTAGAGGGTAGCGAGAGTAAGAATTAGACTTCATAAGAAATGATTTACAAAATGCTGGTTTGCTTGCAGTTTTGGTTTGCATAGCTCTTTCTTGTTGCATCTTCTCACTGCTTTAGTTAAACTGCTGTGTTTAACTGCTGTGTTTAACTGCTTTGATACTTTTGCAAAAAATACACTGCGACTTTCCACATAAGGTAATCTAAATTTATAAGGAGATGGGGCAAGGAAGTATTTGAGTTCATCAATCATGAACTGATAAGATATGAGGAGAATCAAAGGGGCACCTCCACTCAGACCATCACATCACAGAGAGTGGTAGATGCTTGTCACAAAAAATTGGAAAAGGCACTGGAGAAGCTCTTTCAAGAGTAGAAGCAGGACTCTGAATCTAGGAAGAAGGATGGAAGGTTGCTTCTAAGTGCAGTATACCAGTTAGTTTATTATCATAATAATTTGGCTAAAACCACATACAAGATCGTAGATACATATAGGCTCATCATGGTATAATCTCCTGTGTGAGGATCCTGTCACTGTGTATTCCTCACACTGTGCTGGCCAGCAACTGCAGGGGGAGGGCAGAGAGTACAGGTCCAAGATGGCTGACACTCTTCCGAGATGCTCATGGAATGCACACCGTCGGTGTGGAGCGCATAAACCGGAAGTGATGTCAGGAGGGGCGGTGATGCATTTCAGAGCATGTGCGAACACTCCTTCACCAAGATGAAGCTCCTATAAGAAAGAGCCTCATAAATAGCATATGGGGCCGGAGAGGGGGTGGTAACTGGAGCTCTGGTCTGCTTGGGCTAAGTGATAAGGAGAAAGTGGAGTCTATATTAACCAAAGATGTGACGGCTAAAAAACAGCAGTGGAATTTATGGTGATGGGCATATATGCTTGGGACACATATGGGAAACACAGTAACAGGAACCAAGCTTACAATACCCCAATGATGCACTTTAGAAAACTTATAGAGCCCCGAACTCAACATTTTCAAATAAAAAGACCGAAGGATCTGAAGCAGCATACATCCACAGAAGATCTGTGGTTAGTCCTCCAAGATGTTTGAAACAACCTATCTGCCGAGTTGCTTCAAAAACTGTTTGCAAGTGTACCTAGAAGAGTTGATGCTGTTTTGAAGGCAAAGGGTAGTCACACCAAGTTTTGGATTTCTCTTTTGTTCATTTACTTTTTTTTACTCATTTTGTTAATTGATAAAAATAAACTATTAACATTTCTTTTTCTGAAAGCTTTCTTAATCTACAGCATTTTCTCACATGTATAATATACTGTATGTGTGTGTATGTATATGTGTGTGTGTGTATATATATATATATATATATATATATATATATAAAACATATTTTGATAATTGGTTACTCCTCAGTGCTGAATGCTAATATGCTTTGGTTACCTGAAATGAAAACACCCAAACTAAAAATTATGCTGTTTTTCACTTAGCCCAGCTAATGGAGGTCGTTCATGTGTAGGTCCAAGCTATGAGCTAGAGCTTTGCAACACTGAAAATTGTGACAAAGATTTTGAAGATTTCCGAGAAGAACAGTGTAAACAATGGGATCCATTCTTTGAATATCAGAATGCTAAACATCACTGGATTCCATATGAGCATCCCGATGGTAAGCCTGAGAGTTATAAAAATTGTAATACACAGCTCTTGTTAACCATCTATGTTACCACTATAGTGACTTTTGTGTGTGCAAATTTAACTTTTATTGCATTACTTTTACTACATGGGAAAATTGAAAATAAAACCAATAATCAAAATTCATGTTTGTATGTGTGTATATATGTGTATATATATATATATATATATATATATATATATATAACATTTTATATGACATACTTATCAAAAATTTCCATGGGAGGGGCCAGTACTAAAATAAAATTGGAGATAGGCTTTAGTGTCTTCAGTCTTAATATACCCAGTAACACTTACTGACTAAGATCTTTCTAAGATTCCCACTTCACACATAAGACACTTTTAATTTAACAAATCTCCATGGATACACAGGAAGGTGTCACATCTCCAAACTGCGCTATTCCCTCTGGTCTGGGGCTATACAGCTGCAGGAGTCCATTCATGCTTCATGTATACTTGTACAAACCAAACCATCAGCTGCACACCAATGATGTCACTAGTCACAAAATTCAAAAAACCCTTACACAAACATGCTATCATCCCTGCCTATCATCTTTCCATCTGTTCGCCGATCCATCCTTCAGCTCACTCTGATGCATTTTACTCTTGCGGGCTTAGTCATAGACTAAACCTATAAGGCTAAAAATGTGTCAGATGGGCAGATAAACCTGGGCAAAACCAGGAAGTATCAGACATTTTACAGATGATAATGACTTTGATTTTGGGCCTAGCAGAGAGAAACTGCAAACTGCTGAGTGTGTGCCTACACTTTATACTTGTTCGCCTATATCTTAAGTACAGAACGCAGGGCTTGTATTCATAGGCCATGGGTTATAGGCAGGCTAGAGCTGACCCAGATGCATTCTTATGTAACCCACCTTCTCTGTGAGCCTCCAGTTTTTATTAGTGTCCCTGGTAAATACACCAGTTCTCCTCCTTTGGTGAAGCTTTTTCTTTATAACCATTACATTTTTCTTCCGGCACTTCTAAAAGACTTGAATGCTTATTGATCTGGACTATATTGTAGTTTCCAGATCATTACCCCTCTATGTTATACCGTGTTACACATAGACTCCACTGTGGAGGGCTGGCCGGTAATGTTTGCTTCAGACACTGGATCCTGTGTTAGGTACTCCAGGACCATGGCCCATCTCTATGTTCTTAGTACCTGAAGACTCCTTCACTGGTAAGTCTGCCTTGACGGGTGAAACCCCTAATTTGCCCAGCAACATGGATAAGATTATACAGGATTTCCCTGCATTTTATGACTGGTTCCTGTGCAATAGACTAACCACAGTGCTTAACACACAATGTGGATACATAGGCATGGGAATGGGGATTTATTTACTTGCTGTAACTATCTCTAACACCAAGGTCGGCTCAGAGTCCTCCCTGGACAGCTCAGAGTGTTGCCGTGACAAGGCATCAGCCCTGACATTCTTGGAGCCAGGCAAATAGGAGACCACATAGTTAAAACACGACAAGAACAGAGCCCATCTTGCCTGACGGGGCGTCAATCTCTTGACCTCCGAGAGATACGTCAGGTTCTTGTGATCGTAAGAATGAGGACCGGAACCGCGGAGCCCTCGAGCAGGTGCCTCCATTCCTTGAGAGCCTGAATGATGGCCAACAACTCCCTGCCCTCATTCTGGTAGTTGCATTCTGCAGAGGAAAGCTTCCTGGAGTAGAACCCACAGGGAAGTAGGGGTCCATCGGGTGACCGACGATGAGACAGGAGAGCGCCTACTCCTGTCTCAGATGCATCAACCTTGAGGACAAAGGGCAACCCAGGATTGGGATGAGACAGTATCGGAGCCAAAGCAAAGGCAGATTTCAGAGCCTCGAAAGCTACGATGGCCTCGGACGGCCACTCGTGAGGATAACTGCCCTTCTTGGTTAGATCTGAGAGAGACTTGGCCAGCGTGGAGAAGTTCCTGATGAACTTCCGATAATAGTTGGCGAAACCCAAAAAGCGCTGAATGGGCCGAAGACCACTGGGACGAGGCCACTGCAGAACCGTCGCAAACTTTGGAGGGTCCTTAGAAAATCCCACCGTGGAAAGGCAAAAAGGCAACCTGGGATCGGTGGAATTCACACTTCTCGAGCTTACAAAAAAGTTTGTTCTCACGTAACTGTTGCAGCACCCGCTTGACATCCTGGATATGAGATTCCATGGAGACAGAATAAACCAGGATGTCATCCAAGTAAACCACCACGCACTGCTGCAACAAGTCACGAAAGACATCATTTATGAACTCCTGAAAAACCACGGGCGCGTTACATAACCTGAAGGGCATCACCAGGGATTCATAGTGACCGGTTCTGGTGTTAAACGCGGTCTTCCACTCGTCCCCCTGCTTGATCCGTACAAGGTTGTACGTCGCCCTAAGGTCGAGTTTGGTAAAGACCGTTGCTCCCTTGAGGCGGTCGAACAACTCGGTAATCAACAGGATTGGGTAGGCATTCTTAATGGTGATTCGATTGAGACCCCTATAATCGATGCAAGGTCTCAATTCACCGCCCTTCTTTACGAAGAAAAAGCCCGCTTCTGCTGGAGAAGTAGATTTATGAATGTGCCCCCGGGAAAGTGCATCCGCAACGTACTCTTCCATGGCCTGATTCTACGCAACCGAAAGAGGATACACCCTGCCACGCGGAGGAGTGGCACCGGGTTGCAAGGGTATGGCGCAGTCGTAAGGACGATGGGGAGGTAAGGCACCAGCGCGCACCTTGTCAAACACGTCCAGGTACTCCCCATAGTCGGTAGGCAACACAGAGTCCCCTCGGGTTAAGGCACACAACACCTTAACCAGCCTCGGGTTAAGGCACACAACACCTTAACCGGCCCACGGATGCACCCGGCCCCACACTGTGGAGACCACGAGAGAATCTCGGCCGTTCGCCAATTAAAGGTCGGATTGTGCCTCTGGAGCCAGGGATATCCCAAAACCACTGAATAGTGCGGGGAAGAAATTACCTGGAAACATGCCAACTCCCTGTGAACAGCCCCAATAGCTACTTCAACCGGCAGGGTCTCGTGGGTAACCTGCGGCAGTTGCAGGGGCCTGCCATCTATCGCCTCGAGAACCAATGGGGTAACTCGAGCCTGCCAGGGCATGGAGTACTGGGCAGCAAACGAGCTGTCCATAAACAACCCGCCGGCACCAGAGTCTACGAACACCTGGGCCGTCACCGAGCCCTCCGCCCAAGAGAGGACAACAGTGATCAGTAGTTTATCTTTGCGGGACGCCGGGGATGAGGAAACTCCACCCAAGATCTGTCCCCGACAGGATCTCAGGTGCGAGCGTTTCCCAGACGGACCAGACAGGACTGCCGAAAGTGCCCACGGAGGCCACAGTACAGGCAGCGACCCTCCCGACACCGTGTGGCCCGCTCCCCCTCGGAAAGGAGAGCAAACTCCAGCTGCATGGCCTCACTACCAGACAAGCCATCCCCAGGAGGCGTGGGAGGAGAAGGAGGAATGGGTGGGACAGAAAATGCAGGCGCCAGTCGGTTGGGAGACCTCCGCAGGCGCTCCTTGAGTGAAGGCCTCTCCCTGAGCCTGTTGTCAATCAGGATTAGGAAGGAAATGAGTGCTTCCAGCTCCACAGGCAGTTTCTTGGCTGCAATCTCGTCCTTCAATGCATCTGAAAGGCCATGAGAAAAAGCAGCCACCAGAGCCTCATTGTTCCAGCCCACCTCTGCTGCTAGGGTACGAAACTCTATGGCGTACTCGGCAACGGTCCGTGAACCCTGATGCATGGACATGAGCAGCTTGGCAGCCGAGGCGGAGAGAGCCGGCACGTCGGATACCCTACGGAAGGCGTCGACAAAACCGAAAAACTCGTGAATCACCGGGTTATTGTTCTCCCATAAGGGATTTGCCCAGGCCAAGGCCTTGTCTAAGAGCAGCGAGATTAGGAAGCCCACCTTTGACCTCTCAGTAGGAAAAGCGTGGGGTATTAACTCAAAATAAATGCCCACCTGGTTGAGGAACCCACGACACTGACTCGGCTCACCCCCAAAGCGCTGTGGAAGAGGGGCTGAACCGTTCATACCTCTGGGCACCGCAGGTGCAGCAGCAGCTGCGGCGGTAGGCGCAACAACCGGAGCAGTAGCGGGAGTGACCCCCAGAGTGACAACCGGCCTAATAGCATCAGGGGCAAGGTGCGCGATGCGTGCAAGCAGAGTCTGCAACGCCTGAGCGAACTGATCCAACAGGAGATCCTGTTGATCAAGTCTGGCGACTAACATGGGAAGCGAAGGCGTACCTGCACCGTCAGGATTCAGGGCATTCATGTAATGTTAGGGCAGGAGCGGTAGAATGGTCAGGCAGGCCTAATGGTAGGGTCACGCACCGACTGACGACAACCACCACCCACAGACCGGAGTGCCTCAGGGCGCGGAGTCTAAGCCCCAGGCTGCCTTTCACCAGGGCCCCTGATGGTGGGGATGGACTTGACGCAGCCAGGGACCAGGTCGCGGTCCCCGAGTAACCCCAGCTGCAGTAATGGCCAACGCCAATGGCGTATAGCTGGTGGGAACCAGATGGGAAACGATAGCATAGTCGGACAGGCCGGGTTGATAACAGCGGGACAGACAGTACAGGACGGTAGGCAAGAATACACAGGTCACGAGCCGGGTTCAGCAATGGGAGGTCAGATAAAGGGATAAGGCTGAGAATAGTCTTAGTCAAAGCCGAGTTGGTTTCCAGGACAGCCACGAGAGTAGAACAAGAACTTGTTGCAACACAATCATACAGGACACGAATGCAAAGAGCAAGTGCAGACAACAGGTTTAAATGTGATCAACCACGCCCCTCTGGGGGATGGACCGCAGAGGCCTGAAAGCATAAAAGGCTCCCACCATGCTTTGCAGAAACCTAAGATGGATGCCAGCACATGGAGCAGCATAACCTCTGGGGAAAGGTAGGACCTTGACATTCTGAGACAGCTGGAGACATAGCTGTCTCCTATAGTACCCATGCTGTGGCTCAGTTGATTTAAGTGTTCTTTTGTCCAGCATACCTTTTATCCACTAGGATGGAAATGGCCATTCATGTCCCTTTTTGGTACATTACGCCTTTGAGGAGGCCATTCTAAAAAAGTGGACCATTCCTTCTGTGGTGGATCCTTTCATCCCTGGGTTGAATGGGGCAACCCAGGACCCTGTGGACCGAGAGGTGAAATTTGTCACCCACGATATGTTCCCTTTGTCGGCTGCACTGTGGCCGGAGTTGGCCCAGGTCTGGGTATTTCTGATGATGAACATCTCCTCAGTGCCATCCGGGATGACATTATCAAGACTCTTACAGGTGGTAAGAGTACTGCTGCCTACAAGCTATGTAGGGAATGGAACTGTAATGTGAACCTGTTCCTTGCTGCTCTGCGCATACTTTTTATTCCCTTGGACACAGACTCTGAGCCCTCCAAGGCAGTTGTTGCCAAGTGCTCTTGGCCTCACAAGACCCCGTAGCCTCCAGACAGGTCCTACTCAGCATGTAGGCTTGCTCCTATCCATTTCCAGGTTGAGGGTGGTTTTTTGCTGGTTTGGGGTCCCCTGGACCTCCCTTTTCCTTGTACGGTGGGTCAGCGACTTGGTTGTGTTTGGCTGTAGAATAGAATTTTGGGCTTGTCCACCAGAAGAAGTCTTCCGCTCTGTTTGTGGACTCTGTTAGAGGTGGTGCAGGATTTGCTTCTCTGGGAATATCTGCTCCAGAGAGAGAATGGTTTCAGGGTCTCTTCTCTAATTTGTTTGTCCCCCAAGGGACAAGCTCTGGGAATTCAGTTAGATCCTGTGATCATGCATGCAGGTCCTGGGTCTCCTGCTGTCCAGCATCAGGAGTTCCTGTATGCACAGTCCCTTACACGGGTTTTCCAGATGGCGATTCTGGCATACTGGGACAGTTCTTCCACTTCCTTGGAAAACCAATTCCCTTTGGGTTGATTTACCAGGCCCCCATGCCTGTGTTGGATTTGGTCGTGCTTACTAGAGGTCGGGATGATCTTCTCTGTAGATGCCTAGTCTGATCTCCTTTGCAGTGGCCTAGGTCAACCATCTGAATAGCACAAGAAAGGCTGCTGCAACACTGGAGCCCTCACACATTTTTCAGCGGAACGGCACATTCTGGTGCATTCCGTCATGTATATCCCAGGTGTGGGGAACTACCAGGCAGATTGTCTCGTGCAAGGCAGCATCAAGGAAGGGTTCCCTACATCTGGAAATGTTCTGTCAGATCTACTGGTGCCAGAGTATACCAGACACAGCCTTCCTGCTGTCTCACAAGCTGGCTTTGTCGCTGTGGTATAATTGGTTGCGGATGTTCCCTTGCAGCTGTTACTTAAGAGGTCTTCTGGTTTTGCTAGATGCTCTCATGTCTTGCTTTACTGTCTCCAATTTCTAGCAACATAGGTGTTGATATCTAGGTTCTGGAAGCCAGGGGGGTTGTCAGATCGGTGATCCCTACTTGGTTGTTGACATGCAAGTTTGCCTTTTAGATTTCTCTTCGCATCTGGAAAGTTTTTATTGGTGCTATTCTCCATTCTTCTTGGTGGCTCTGACTTTTGGGTACCTTTATAAGGCCTTGGCAATCTTCTTCAATGTCCCCTAACCACAAACTCCTTGCTTCATGCCTTCAGCCCAGGAGTTTGCCATCCAGGTCCCCTGTGCGTTCTCCATTGTCACCATGGGACCTACACTTGGTTCTTTTGGTCTTCTGGCAGCCTCCATTTGAGAGTGTTAGGGTTATTCCCCCTCTTCTGACTTATCAAAGTCTTCTTCTTGGTCATTTTTATCTCTGCACGGTGGGTGCCGGGGCTGGCAGCCTTCTCCTGTAAGTCTGCCCATTTGGTTTGGCTCTAGGATAAGGTGGTTCTTCGTCTGAGCCCCTCCTTCCACAGTTGGTGGTTTTGGATCCCCATCTATTTGAGGTTTTGTCCTACCTTCCCCATGTCTGCACTCTCTGCACCCTTGGGGGTTTGTTCTGCTCTTTTTGAATGTGGATTGGACAGTTTATGTCTATTGTTTGCTACAGTTTCCTTCCAGGGGTCAGACTATCTTTTTGTACTCAAGTACAGCTCAGGGTAAGGCCTGGCTGCCTCCTCTGCTTTCAGCTCGTTGGATTCCACAGACACCTGTTTGGGTGTCTGCCATCAGGGTCGGGATCCTCCCTTCCTCTTTAAGGGACACCCCACCTGGGCAATTGGTGCCTCTTAGGCAGTCCAACACCAGGTGTCTGTGTACCAGACTGTAGGGTGTCTGCCTGATTGAGCATATTTTTACCACCTTGTACAAGGCTGATGTTCTTTCAGCTTTGGATGCTGGTTTGGCTTCTCCAGTTATTTGGTTTGCCCACCCTTCATGGAGGCACTGCTTTGGGATGTCCCTGTGGTCAAGAATAGAAGAGCTGTGTCCATCGATGAACATAAGAGAAAACAGAATATTTTGTTACTCACCGTAAAATTCCTTTCTCTAAGCTTATTGACAGACACAGCATTTTCCCTTCTTCTAGGTTTTTCTCTATCCTCTTACACTACTTGGTGACTAACTGGTTTGCCTATAGCAGAGAGGGGGGTTTATATTAGTTAGGACTGTCCATAGACTGTCTGTGTTCTTTTTCTGCCTAGTGTACTACTCCTGTAGGTGATGATATAACCCTGTGGTCAAGCTGTGTCCGTCAATGAGCTCAGAGAAAGGGGATTACAGTGAGTAACAGAAAAATCCCATTTTCCCATCCATGCAAAAAGTGCATTACATGAGGATTGTCCTAATCCTGAAAGAATAAATATTCCTATGACTTTGGTAAGGAATGGTAAAGGAATTTTATGGTAAAGGAATTTTCCTGCCATTTCAGTCCTCAGTAAACACCTTACAGTTCATATTGGGGATGTTCCCTCTTTTAAGGATTCTGTTGATAGGCATTTTGTTTTTTAGCCCTCTCAAACCTCTCTATTGCCATTGCAGATTTATCTCTGTAGCTGTCAATTGTTGCCATGTCTATTTGCCAGACTATTGCTAACTGGCTAAGACAAAATGAGTCTGTGATGGCCCCTTTGCTTTAGAACAATTACAGCTGATAGTTTATTGTTCTGTGTTGAAGCTCTAGAGCAGCGGTTCTCAACCTGGGGGTCGCGACCCCTTTGGGGGTCGAACGACCATTTCCCAGGGGTCGCCTAAGACCATCGGAAAACACATATTTCCGATGGTCTTAGGAACCGAGACACCGCTCCTCCGTCTCAGGCGATGTGTGGGCGGGATGATACGCTGCCCCTGTCACCTGGCCACACCTCCGGGATCGCTCAGCAGCTCCGCCTCCTCGCCGCTGATTGGCCATCGGAACTGTAGCTCAGGAGAGGCACACAGGCGGCCAATCACTGGCGAGGAGGTGGAGCTTGGAGAGGAGGAGCCGAGCGGTAGCGCGCGTACATCAAAGAAGATCGAGGGAGCTGCCGGAGCGAGTGAAGAGGAGAGCGGCCAGAGAAGGAAGACAGCTGACAGGTAAGTGAGAGAGCGAGCCCAGGCTGGAGCAGGGGTCAGCAAGGTAAGTATCATTGGTGTCAGTGGGAGGAATAGTGCCCCATCATTTGTGTCACTAATACCAACGATGGGGCACTATTCCTCCCCCCACTGACACCAACGATGGGGCACTATTCCTCCCCCCACTGACACCAACGATGGGGCACTATTCCTCCCCCCACTGACACCAACGATGGGGCACTATTCCTCCCCCCACTGACACCAACGATGGGGCACTATTCCTCCCCCAACTGACACCAACGATGGGGCACTATTCCTCCCCCCACTGACACCAACGATGGGGCACTATTCCTCCCCCCACTGACACCAACGATGGGGCACTATTCCTCCCCCCACTGACACCAACGATGGGGCACTATTCCTCCCCCCACTGACACCAACGATGGGGCACTATTCCTCCCCCCACTGACACCAACGATGGGGCACTATTCCTCCCCCCACTGACACCAACGATGGGGCACTATTCCTCCCCCCACTGACACCAACGATGGGGCACTATTCCTCCCCCCACTGACACCAACGATGGGGCACTATTCCTCCCCCCACTGACACCAACGATGGGGCACTATTCCTCCCCCCACTGACACCAACGATGGGGCACTATTCCTCCCCCCACTGACACCAACGATGGGGCACTATTCCTCCCCCCACTGACACCAACGATGGGGCACTATTCCTCCCCCCACTGACACCAACGATGGGGCACTATTTCCCCCCCCCCTGACCCCAATGATGGTGCACTATTCTCCCCTCCACCACACTGACATCAATGATGGGGCACTATTCCTCCCACTGACACCAATGATGGGGCACTATTCCTCCCCCCACTGACACCAATGATGGGGCACTATTCCTCCCCCCACTGACACCAACGATGGGGCACTATTCCTCCCCCCACTGACACCAACGATGGGGCACTATTCCTCCCCCCACTGACACCAACGATGGGGCACTATTCCTCCCCCCACTGACACCAACGATGGGGCACTATTTCCCCCCCCCTGACCCCAATGATGGGGCACTATTCTCCCCTCCACCACACTGACATCAATGATGGGGCACTATTCCTCCCACTGACACCAATGATGGGGCACTATTCCTCCCCCCACTGACACCAACGATGGGACACTATTTCCCCCCCCCCTGACCCCAATGATGGGGCACTATTCCTCCCACTGACACCAATGATGTGGCACTATTCCTCCCACTGACACCAGTGATGGGGCACTACTCCCACTGACACCAGTGATGGGGCACTACTCCCCCCACTGACACCAGTGATGGGGCACTATTCCTCCCACTGACACCAATGATGGGGCACTACTCCCCCCACTGACAACAATGATGGGGCACTATTCCTCCCACTGACACCAATGATGTGGCACTATTCCTCCCACTGACACCAGTGATGGGGCACTACTCCCCCCACTGACACCAGTGATGGAGCACTACTCCCCCCACTGACACCAGTGATGGGGCACTACTCCCCCCACTGACACCAATGATGGGGCACTACTCCCCCCACTGACACCAATGATGGGGCACTACTCCTCCCACTGACACCAATGATGGGGCACTATTCCTCCCACTGACACCAATGATGGGGCACTATTCCTCCCACTGACTCCAACGATGGGGCACTATTCCTCCCGCTGACACCAACGATGGGGCACTATTCCTCCCGCTGACACCAACGATGGGGCACTATTCCTCCCACTGACACCAACGATGGGGCACTATTCCTCCCACTGACACCAACGATGGGGCACTATTCCTCCCACTGACAACAATGATGGGGCACTATTCCTCCCACTGACAACAATGATGGGGCACTATTCCTCCCATTGACACCAATGATGTGGCACTATTCCTCCCACTGACACCAGTGATGGAGCACTACTCCTCCCACTGACACCAGTGATGGGGCACTACTCCCCCCACTGACACCAGTGATGGAGCACTATTCCTCCCACTGACACCAATGATGGGGCACTACTCCCCCCACTGACACCAATGATGGGGCACTACTCCTCCCACTGACACCAATGATGGGGCACTATTCCTCCCACTGACTCCAACGATGGGGCACTATTCCTCCCGCTGACACCAACGATGGGGCACTATTCCTCCTGCTGACACCAACGATGGGGCACTATTCCTCCCACTGACACCAACGATGGGGCACTATTCCTCCCACTGACACCAACGATGGGGCACTATTCCTCCCACTGACACCAACGATGGGGCACTATTCCTCCCACTGACACCAACGATGGGGCACTATTCCTCCCACTGACACCAACGATGGGGCACTATTCCTCCCACTGATACCAACGATGGGGCACTATTCCTCCCACTGATACCAACGATGGGGCACTATTCCTCCCACTGATACCAACGATGGGGCACTATTCCTCCCACTGATACCAACGATGGGGCACTATTCCTCCCACTGACACCAACGATGGGGCACTATTCCTCCCACTGACACCAGTGATGGGGCACTATTCCTCCCACTGACACCAGTGATGGGGCACTATTCCTCCCACTGACACCAGTGATGGGGCACTATTCCTCCCACTGACACCAGTGATGGGGCACTATTCCTCCCACTGACACCAGTGATGGGGCACTATTCCTCCCACTGACACCAGTGATGGGGCACTATTCCTCCCACTGACACCAGTGATGGGGCACTATTCCTCCCACTGACACCAGTGATGGGGCACTATTCCTCCCACTGACACCAGTGATGGGGCACTATTCATCCCACTGACACCAGTGATGGGGCACTATTCCTCCCACTGACATCAGTGATGGGGCACTATTCCTCCCACTGACACCAGTGATGGGGCACTATTCCTCCCACTGACACCAGTGATGGAGCACTATTCATCCCACTGACATCAGTGATGGGCCACTATTTTGTAGTTAAAAGCTTGGTCTGCTGAACCTGCTTGTAAAAAGTGCCTTTTACACATGCCTTTTGACAGTGAACACCTATTTGAGGAATCTCTTGATAAATTCATAAAAGATGTCACTGGGAGAAAGGTGTTCCTGTCCCACAATAAAAAGTCTTCTACTCCTATGTCTACTACTTCTACACACCAAACGGGTTTTTTCTCTCTCCCCAGGCAACCTCACAAACAATGCTTAACACTTCTGTTTGCCACAAACCTTTGATTCTTAAGTCCACCAAGCCTGCCCAGGAAGCCCTGCTAACAATGAAGGGGTGCCCATATTCCTCAGAATGTGGGAACATCTGTTGGCATTTATGCTAGCCTGGATCTGAGACATCCTGGCCCTTTGGGTTCTCTGCTATCCCCACTTTACTCAGAGCAAGAAAATCTTCCTCCCATTAGATCTAGCATTGCACATGGAAGGCTTTCTTTGCCTGGTGCAAGGACAGACAGTTGAGTTCTGGAGTCCACCGGGTATTTTGTCTGGGGTGTTTCAGCATTGAGAATCTGTATTCCGGATTTGGAAGGATGCCCCTGGTCCTCTGTTCACACATTCTCCAGGTTTTACTAGGTGGATATTCAGGCTTCAGATAATGCGAGCTCCAGCCACAAGGTGCTTCGAGCTGGCATCTGAGTGTTTTTTCTGGTTACTTAATGCTTGTTTTTTGTGGGCCTGTTGGCAGTTCTGGTTGGCTTGTTGTTGCCCACCTCTCACTTTTATTGTTTTGGGACATTCTATGGTCTATGAATACAAGCCCTGTATCCTGTACTGTATGATTTAATAGGAGGTTTGAAGTACCTGCAAATTCTATAGCTTGGAGTGCAATACAGAACACGAGTTATATCAGTGTGCATCAGGTAAAGACTTTAAAATATTTTACTAGTGTCCAATCACATGAAGGTACTGTAGTTTGCTAAACCCGCATCCTGTACTGTACATTAAAATAAGGCATAGGTCTTGTTTCTTTTCTTTAGTCAGAGGCTGAGTAGAAACCTGAGATGTGTCAGCCTTTGAGTCAGGCAGGAGTTCACCTGAGGACAGGCTAGGGAGGTTCTGAAGCATGGCCAGATCTAGGGGGTGTGCTGGGAATTAGCAGTTTGTGCAGAGCGGGCACAGACACAGCCCACTCTCATCTATGGGTGGTCGGATGTAAACGGACTCTGCTGTCCGTTTACACCTGACTGCACTTCGATATGGTCCACCAAGATGGAGGGGAACAGATCCCCTTCCATTTTTTTTAGTGAGCCAGTTTTGGATTGGAGATTACACCCGCTGCTCGATAGAGGAGAATGGAGCGTCCATTTGGGTCCATATGAAAAATGGACAGGTGGATCCAATCGGACTGTTAATGTGAATGTGCCTAAAGTGCAATGCGATAGCTATTGAGAATAATTCATATATGAATATACATTTCATACAAAAAGTCCAATAAAATGGTGCCGTGATAAACTTGTGCAGATCCACTGCAAGTTGTTTGCACTGACTTCAGTGTACCATCATCAAGACAGAACACACACCATCTGCTCAACCAAAAATTTTACTTCTTAAACTTATGAGGTCAGATATGCTTGTCATCTGCTGGATATTTGCAGTCCAATTGGATTTGCCTGACCATTTTTCAGGCGGACCCAATTGGACCCTCCATTCTCCTCTATGGAGCAGCGGGTAAAAGGGCTTATCGAGACAGGCTCCGATTCTCAGCCTCCTGGCAGAGCTGCTGTCAAGGGTGGCGGGAGGATGGTGGGGCATGGGGCACCAAAATGCCTATGTACACAAAAACCCTTGCACTGGCCCTGCCCAGGGACACACAGAGGTTGGATATGGATAGAGGTAGGGGCGCACTGAGAGCTCCCTTCTACCTCTTCTAAAAGAAGACAAAGGCACAGCAATAAAGTGTTGAACCAAAGTGAATCTTCTCCCCAGTCAGAACTTTCAGTGCAACTTATTTTCACTTATTTACTGCTGAGCAGACTATGTATCTGAATCTCTATGCAGCCTGATCACTGCACACTGACAGTCCGGCTGTAAATACGTAAAGCTGATAAAGAGAACTGGAAAAAAAGGCGCTGTGGAAAATGCTCTCAGACAAGCACCTTAGTGGAGGTGCATCTTTATTGGGTGAGATAAAGTAGCAAGTATAATAAAATTAACCAGCCTGAAGTGGACAGTGTGATTCCAATGGACGGCCCGTCCGCTCTGAGGGGAGCTGAGATCAAAGAATGCTCCTGTCGACTTCAAATCACGTGGTGTCAGCGTACCAGCGTCCTGGGTGGTGTCACCATGGCAAACGAAGGCAGTGTCCGGCGTTGGCTTCAGCTGGGAGCATATGTGGGGTTACCAAGACGACATGTTTCGCGCAGTTGCGCTTTGTCAAGTCACTGGTAACCATGGCCGGCGGCCATTATATAGAAGACCATTAAAGGGAAGGCTGGCTGAGTGTAATTAGCAGGGGATGGGGTGTCAATCAGAGCGGACGGCTCGTCCTGAAGCAATGCTGAATACAAATTTAAAGGTACAGATTGCAAGTTATAAAAAATGATATGTATAAAAACAATAGCATTGGAAAGCATGATATACTTTCATCTTTAGTGAAATAAAGGTAATACAATAACAAAAAAAAAAAAAAAAAAAAAAAAAAAAAAAAAAAAAAAAAAAAACACACAAGTTAAAAATGACATCGCTGGTTCATGGAAGCTATGTCAAAAATTGCGTTTACAGTGAGGTAATTATGGGTATATGGGCAAAGAAGGGAGTAGGGAGAAGTGAATGCTAGGCATATGAAAATGACTGTATCAAAGGTATATGAAAATGACTGTATAAAAGGTATGACTAAAAGGAATATAATAAAATCAATCCTGGTATCAAATTAGGTAGCTCATATGTTCATAATTAAATAAATATAATAGATGCGTAATAACATGTATTCGTAATTGAGTGCACAGAATATATACATGGTGACAGTGCAGATTAAAAAACAAGGATTAAAAGAAGACAATACTGTATGTAATAAAAAAAAAAAAAAAAAAAAAAAAAAAAAAAAAAAAAAAAAAAAAAAACCACACTGGAGGATCCTAGTTCCGGGGACTAGAAGTCAAACTTGTTAAATAATGCTATGGATTTCAAGATCCTCATTGAGACCATTGGGGGTCATAGAACCTAATTTGTAGATCCAGAACGTCTCTCTCTTACACAAACGGGCTAGTCTTTCATTGTCAGTAAATGTACCCTTTGGAATATGTTCGATTGCTAAGACCTCAAGAAGACTGAAATTATTTTGATGGGATTGCAAAAAGTGCCTAGGGACACTATGCTTATCGCATCCATCTCTTATAAGTCTTCTGTGCTCCCCTATGCGTTTGCGTAGAGGGCGTGTGGTTCGGCCTACATATAGGAGCTTACACGGGCATGTGAGAACGTATATGACGTGGTCAGTTGCACACGTTATAAACTGACGAATGTGGTAGCTGTTGCCCTGGGAGTCCAAAAACTGTGATCTACCATGGGTGATGGACTGACAGGTGAGACAACCTCTTTTGTTGCATCTGTAGATACCAATTCTGTCGTCAAATGTAGGAAGGGGGCCGTTGTCTATGTAGGTGGACAGTGACATTTTGCTTGGGGCTAGAATGTTTTTCAAACAACGGGCTCTCTTGAAAGTTACTTGTGGGGCGCGTGGGAGATTAGGCGCTAATCTAGGATCTAATTGTAAAATGTGCCAGTGTTTGCGAATGATGTTTGTAATATCACGATGTGATGTGTTGAAACCAGTGATGAACCTAACCGAGTTAGACTGGTCACGGGCCTGAGTGTATGTTCGGTCTATCAATACGCTATGTTTGGTATATGCGTTTTTTATAAGGGAAGGGGGATAGCCTTTCTCAGAAAGCTGAGCCTGTGTAGTGATCGTTCATCTTAGACCTGTCAGCAGAGACTGGAGATACACAGTCAGTCTGACAGTAAATAAGGCTGTGTGCAGTGAAAGTTCTCTTGTCAGGTGGGAAGCTGTACTTTATTTAAACCTTTATTCCTGTGCATTTGTTTGCTTGGCTACTTTTATGCAGGCCACACATGGGTCGAATTCCAAATGAATTGTCTTTACAAAATCGGAAATTTTGTGCGTTTTGTGATCCAATGGTGCCACGATTGATTTCGAAATTCAACCAAGCAAGCCTTCACTTTCACCTCATGTTGCTACAGAAAAGAATTTTCTTTTCTTTCCAGGTCACAGCTCACGCTCATTTCTTTTTCGATTATATCTCTCGCAAGATTCTCCCATCATTTATTTGAAATTTGTTCATTTTTCAGAACATTTTCAACATGCCCACTCACTCAAATTTGATGGTCGCTTGAAAATCGGCCATTTCTGTGACCCATTAATGGGGCAAAATTTGAACGAAAATTCTTAGAAAAGATTTTCAAAAGAAAATTCCTTCGGAATTCGACCCATGTATGGCCGGCTTTAGGGTAAGGCTGTTTGGCAATTTGCTTTACATTAAAGAATATTGCTTGATTCCCCAAATAATACATTAAATTTTGTTGGTGTAATCGGTCTTACTGCGAATAGTGTTCTGCTGTAGTTTCCCTGCTGGTAGCTATAGCCGGTGGCAGTCATTGTACAAAAACAACCCAACAGGCTGGCTGTACTGAAGTTGATCGATAAATCAACTTCAGTACAACCAGCCTACCCACAGAAGAACCAAAATGAAGCTTCAGTCCATCTTTGGATGGCTTTAGAAGCAACCCCTTCCTTTTGTCTGTCATTCTTGTTGCCTATAATTCAACAGGGGCTCTTGGGACCTTGATGTAAGGAGGAGGGGGGAACCTGATAAAAAGGGGACTCTGGAGATCTGATTTAACCAGGAAAACTCTGGGGCCCTAATGTAAGGAGGGAGGGCTCAGGGGACCCTGATGTAAGAGAGGTTGACTCTAGGGACCTTGTCTTGGGGGGTAACGCTAGGGTCCCTGATGTTAGAAGGGTTACTCTGGGGATCCTGAAGTAAGGTGGGTGGTTCTCGGGACCCTTATCTAAAGGGGATGACTCTGGGGACCCTAATGTAAGGAAGGGGGCTCTGGGGACCCTTAGGTAAGGCTGAGGACCCTGATGTAAGGGGGAGGATTCTGATGTAGAGGGGGCACTCTGGGGACAGTGTCTGAGAAGGAACTCTGATGGGGATTCTTGATGTAAGGGGGAAATGTGATATGAACAGTTGGGCTCATTCTGATGCTGCCCTCTATGTTGTTATGATGTTACTCACTCCTGACCCCTGCACTCTATACATTATGCTGTATATTACATATTCCTGACCAAAGTGTTCATTGTCCCAACAGTTTCTTTGTTTAATTAAGTTCTTTAAAGTAGGCTCAGACAGACAAAGTGATCATTGTTAGTGTGCAGAAAAGCATATGTGATGGAAATGTTTACATTTTTAAAAATGATCCTTCATTCTGAGGTTTATGTGTATCTGTGAGATTGTCACTTGTGACATAGTAAGAAATATTTTGTGGATACAAGGACTATGTGTGCAAAGTATACAGAAACTAGGCACAGATTCTGTTTAAACATTCACCTTTATGCTCCTCCCACTGTTAGGCAAAATCTGTCCTCTACGTCACTTTCTACTGACCTCTGAATTTTTCCTCACCCACTACTGACCCTGGAACTCTGCGTCCCATACTGCTGACCCCTGTTCTTTGCACTGTTGACCCTGTACACTGCCCTGCTGACCCCCTGTACACTGCACTTTGACCTTCTGTCCTCTCACATTAGACAGGCTAGATCCAGCCCTGTTCTGAAGTCAAACCTTCTGGAGCCTTCCCACCTCTTCAGGAACCTGACAGCTTTCTGGAGGAGGGATGGTGGAGGGGAGGAAGCTCAGATCTGCATACTTGAGTGACCTTGGCCAATCCACTGGCAAGAGGCTGGGCATGGTGCCCAAGGTAACCCTTAAGTATCACAGAACCTGGTTGAAAGGAAGCAGTGTCAGGTGGAAGATGGAGTGAGAGACTATAGTGTGGAGCCTGGGAGGGAGCTCAGGAAAAGGGCCTACCTACAGGCAGGTGCTGGAGAAGAGGATCTCCACTGTACCACCATCTTCAAAGGAGGATGTCCTGAGCAGCAGGGAAGGACCCAGCCCAGTGGAAGGCCTGAAGGCAGCCACCAACCTGCCAAGTTGACAGGAAAGGACAGTGTGAGTACTCTTACACCCCCTGGGCTACATAATGGAGGAGGGCAGTTAGGTGAACAACCCAACTAGCTTCTCATCTGGGGCTGTTGTGCTAAATTGGCAGTTTCTGGGCCCCTTTGCTCAGGGAATAGCCTCAGTGCAGCTGAGTGAAGAGGGTGACTCATTTGGGGTCTGAGAAAGTACACCAGAGATCTGGCATGCTCTTACAGGAGAGACTATTTTTGTCCACATCTGTACACAGCTGCATCCAGGTTATTAACCCCTTAATAAAATCACAAAACCAAGCTCAAGGACTATTTACTGTCTCCAGTGTGCAAAATGTGGAAGAAAATGCATGTTGCCTGTTTGTGCAGAGCTTTAGGGGGACCCAAAACTCAGAGACTCCTAAGGGAGTAGTGCTACACATGCAAATTTGTTTATTTTTCATGATGTCTGTGAAGGTTCCCATTATCTAGGCCATAGTATATTTAGCAATAGTTAGCCACATTTAACTGAATTTATTCTGTAAAATTGAAGACATTTCATAGATTGTTCTGTTCCTGTCAGGAGGCTATTTCAGTGCAGGGAACTGCTGCCCTCTACTGTTGTTTAGCTGTCTAGCAGCTAATATTATAGTGTTATGTATTATTTAATTATGTTGGATTAACCACTTGCCCTCCAGAGCATTTACCCCCCTTAATGACCAGGCCATTTTTTTGCTGTTCAGCACTGCGCTATTTCAACTGGTAATTGTGCGGTCGTGCAATACTGTACAATCTATGTCCTTTTTTTCACACAAATAGAGATTACTTTTGGTGGCATTTGATCACCTCTTCGGTTTTAACTTTTACACTATAACAAAGGCCAAAAATTTTGAAAAACAAATTATATTTTTCACTTTGGTTAGAAAACATATCCAATAAAATCAAAGTTAGTCATAAATTTAGGCCAAAATGTATTTTGCTACATGTCTTTGGTAAAATAATCTCAATACATGTATATTAATTGGTTTGTGTGAAAGTTATAGCATCTACAAGCTATGGTATATATATGGAATTTACGTAGCTTTTACTTTCTGACTGCCTAACACATTTCTTGAGGTGCTAAAATGCCAGGGCAGTACAACCCTCCCCAATGACCCATTTTTTTGGAAAGTAGACATCCTAAGGATTTTTCAGATTTTTCAGAGAGGCATGTTGAGTCCATGGACATGCCACAAATTTTTTGAAAATGAAAATTTTTGGGGAATTTTTTTTTTACACAAAGTTGTCACCTGAATGATATATTGCTCATGGATGCCATGGGTTTATGTGAAATAACACCCAAAAACACATTCTTCTGCTTCTCTCAAGTATGGGGATACCATATGTGGGTTACTTTTTGGCAGCCTAGCTACATACAGGCCCCCAAAATTCAATGACTATCTCCAGGCTTTCAAAGAGCATATTCTCTCATATCACTTCCCCACTACCTATCATAGTTTCTGAGGCCCTAATGTGGGATACTTTTTGACAGCCTAGCTACATACAGGCCCCCAAAATTCAATGACTACCTCCAGGCTTTCAAAGGGCATGTTTCCTCATATTACTTCCCCACTACCTATCACAGTTTCTGAGGCCCTAAAATGCCAGGATAGTACAAACTCCCCCCCCCCCCAAATTACCCATTTTTGGAAATTAGACTGCACGCGAGGGGACATGGTGCTTTTTTTTTTAAAAGTTATTTTGATTTTTTTAATTATATTTACATTGTCCCTTTAATTTTTTTTGATCACAGGGAATGCAAATATCCCCTATAACTTCAATGGGCTTTGTCATATTTTTTTTTGAGAAATCTGGGGTCTATCAGACTCTAGATATCTCCCCTGATTTTACATTATCTAATCTCACCAAGATCAGTGTGATCAGAAGCTTTCCCAGTTTACAAATGGCGCTGTTTATATCCTGCAAAACTGTGGTGAAATGCAAAAAAAGTGGTGAAATGCTCGTAGCTCCCAATTTCTTAGACTATAGAGATGATTGGCACCATTCCGGTCTCCAATCAGCGCTATGGCCAGCTGGCAGAAACACTGGCTGCATTCTCAAGTTCCCCCGATGGCATGGGACTGCCCGAGAAGGCCATGGAAGGCAGCGGGGGAGGGGGGCATCATCTCCCGCTGCTTGTAAAAGCAATCCTGCAGCTAATTAGCCACTAGGATTGCTTTTACATGAAAACTGATTGCCGGGTGTAAAAAACAATACCAAGATGGTGCCTGCAGCTGTAGGCATCATTCTGGTATAACCATTCAAAGTCCAGTGATGTACCAGTACGTGACTGGTCCTTTCATTCAGCCCACAGTTTGCATACACAAAAAAAATAGCATATATATGCTATGCTCTTTTATTGTTTTGTATGGAACCTGTGGGCTGAATGGAAAAAAAAAGAAGAAATCTCTGCCCAAAAAAGTGTGTGGTATGCCCACCATTAGAATATACTGCCCTGCATCCACCCACTTCTAATGGAGGGCACACATTAGGTCGCACGGTGCCACATGCACCAATTCCAAGATTGTACAAATGTCTAAATAGTGGCACGCTTGAATAAAAAATGTCCACGTATAGTGAAGGAAATAAGTATTTGATCCCCTGCTGATTTTGAATGTTTTCCCACTCACATAGAAATAATCAGTCTAAAAATCAAATGGTAGGTGTATTGTAACACTGAGAGACAGAATAGCAACAAAAAATTCAAAAGAAATGCATGTCTAACAAATGATGCACTGATTTGCATGTTCATGAGGGAAATAAGTATTTGATCCCCTTCACAAAACATGATTTAGTACTTGGTGGCAAATTCCTTGTTGGCAATCACAGAGGTCAGACATTTTCTGTAGTTGGCCACCAGGTTTGCACACATCTCAGGAGGGATTTTGGCCCACTCCTCTTGGCAGATCCTCTTCAAGTTATTAAAGTTTTGTGGCTAACATTTGGAAACTAGAACTTTCAGCTCCCTCCACAGATTTTCAATCGGATTAAGGTCTGGAGACTGACTAGGCCACTCCAGGACCTTAATGTACTTCTTCTTGAGCCACTCCTTTGTTGCCTTGGCCATGTATTTTGGGTCATTGTCATGCTGGAACACCCATCCAGGACCCATTTTTAATGCCCTGGCTGAGGGAAGAAGGTTCTCACCCAAGATTTGACGCTTTGATTCCATAGAGTCTAAGATGAAGGGTACAGTGAAGAGAGTGAACCAGAACACCAAAATAATCTCTTCTTTCCATAAGCAGTTGGACCAGGCGAATGCAAAATTGAAGACCTAGAGAATAGATCGTGGCGCTACAATTTCCAAATTAGGGGCCTACCTAAAACCATTATAGACCTTTTGACCTTACTACCATTTGACCTTACTACCGCCTCACCACCTGCCCCCTCGACCCTATCCCCTCACAACTCCTACGACCTCCCTCCCCCTCCATCCTACACTCCCTCACCCACATCTTCAATCTCTCCCTCTCCTCAGGCATTTTCCCCTCCCCTCTGAAACATGCACACATCACCCCCATACTTAAAAAGCCCTCCCTGGACCCCAATGACCCGAACAACCTCAGACCCATCTCCCTGCTCCCATTTACATCTAAACTCGAGTGCCTCGTCTACACCCGCCTATGCTCTCACCTCAACGACAACAACCTCCTCGATCCCCTACAGTCCGGCTTCTGTCCCCTACACTCCACCAAAACCGCCTTACTCAAACTCTCCAACGACCTGCTAACCGCCAAAGCTAATGGCCACTATTCAGTGCTCCTACTCCTTGACCTCTCTGCGGCCTTCGACACAGTCGACCACCCCCTCCTCAAAAAACTACACTCCCTCGGCCTCAGAGATTCTGCTCTCTCCTGGCTCTCATCCTACCTGTCACAACGCTCCTTCAGCGTTACCTATAAAGCTACCACCTCCCCCTCACTCCCCCTCTCTGTTGGGGTCCCTCAAGGCTCTGTCCTTGGGCCCCTTCTCTTCTCCATCTACACCTCCTCCCTTGGCCAACTCATACACTCTCACGGCTTCAACTACCACCTCTATGCCGACGACACACAAATCTATCTCTCAACCCCCCCACCTCACCCCCTCGGTCTCTGCCCGAATCACACACCTACTGAGCGACATATCAGACTGGATGTCGCTCCACTTCCTTAAACTGAACCTCTCCAAAACCGAGTTTCTTGTGTTCCCCCCAGCCCGGACACCACCCCCCATTGACTTCTCCATCACATCCAACAACGCCACCATCAAACCCACCCCGCAGGCCAGAGTACTTGGTGTCATTCTGGACTCCAACCTATCCTTCCAGCCCCAAGTCCAATCTTTAACTAACTCGTGCAGACTCCACCTCCACAACATCGCCAAAATACGCACGTTCCTAACCCCAGAAATCACTAAACAGCTCATCCACTCCCTCATCATATCACGACTCGACTACTGCAACTCCCTCCTCACTGGCCTGCCTCGCCGCTGGCTATCCCCGCTTCAGTCGATCCTGAATACGGCTGCCAGACTCATTCACCTTTCCAACTGCTCCGTTTCTGCCACCCCCCTCTGCCAATCCCTCCACTGGCTTCCGATTGCGCAACGGATGAAATTCAAAAGCCTAACACTGACGTACAAAGCTGTCCACCATACTGCCCCGAACTACATCACTGACCTAATATCCAAGTACCGCCCAGCACCCACACTCCGCTCCTCACAAGACCTCCTTCTCTCTAGTTCCCTGGTCTCCTCCTCCCATGCCCGCCTCCAGGACTTCTCCAGGGTGTCACCCATCCTCTGGAACTCCCTGCCCCAACCCATCAGATTATCACCTACTCTCCTCTCCTTTAGGCACACCCTGAAAACCCATCTCTTCAGGGAAGCCTACCCCACCCCCTGCTAACTTGCCGACCTCCTCCACTCTTTCTACCACTCCATCCCCCACAGCTATCTCCTCCTGTACCACTATCCCCTCCCTCCTAGATTGTAAGCTCGAAAGAGCAGGGCCCTCAATCCCCTCATGTTTTGCATTGTATTGGTATTGTTCTGTCACATGTTCTGTCCCCCTTTGTAATGTACAGCGCTGAGCGAACTATTGGCACTTTATAAATACTATTAATAATAATAATAATAATAATAATAATAATAGATCTGGAATCAGCCATACACACATTGATGCGTGATCTCATCCCAGATATTTCTTAGCATCATTTGGAATTGGATCGCTTTCATCGAGCTCTGTCAGCTCCCAGGTCTGATGGCATACCCAGAGATGTGATCATTAAACCACACTTTTATAGAATCAAGGAGAAAATTATGATGACAGCGAGATCCAGAGGAGATATAGTTTTATTGGGATACTCTATACAAATATTTGCTGATATATCCCAATTGACTATTCAAAAGAGATGCTCCCTAAAGCTGTGCTTACCCATCTGATAAATCATCAAATGAAATACTGCTGGGCCTTCCCTTTTCGCTTATCCTTTTTGTACAAAGGAAAGGTGCACTCTTTTACCAATCTCCAGGAGGGCAAGGATGTGTTACGTGGATTAGGTCTGTTATAAAATGGCTCTCCACCCAGACTGCTTTCGACATCTCCATCTAGATCGCTCTTACCATTGTGGAACCAACCCCAACGATCGAAAAACCCTTACAGAACACTTGTAAATTCTCAAGAGTTGCAACTTTTAAGCTTCGTTCCTCGATGATCAGCAAATTGGGAATTGATGTCTTATTACTCCAGGAAACATATTTTTCTCGAAATTCTCATCTGAAGTATCTCCATGCTAATTATCCCCAATTCTATTTATCAAACGGTCTGGACATAAAAAGGGGTGTGGCCATTTGCTTGGCTAAACGGGTGCCGTTTACCCCCCTGGATGGTAATACGAAACAAGGAGGGGAGGTACCTTATGGTGGGAGGGAAGATTAAAAAACATGAAGTTACTTTTATTTCCTTTTATGCTCCTAACACTGGTCAGATTGCATTTTTTAGGGACATGCTTTGGGTCCTGCTACCTCATGCAACGGGACATGTTATATTGGGAGGTGACAGCAATGTTCCCCTAGACCACATATTGGACAAATCCAATTCTCCCAGGACGACACTGAAGCATGTTTGTAAACAGAGCACAAAATTGGCTCTCCTATTTCATACCCATGACTTGGTGGATGCCTGGAGAGATGCCCATTCCACGACAAGGGATTACACTTTTTACTCACACGTCCACAAAACCTATTTTAGAATAGATCACTTGCTTACTTGGTCTCCGCTGCTGCCCTTTATCAAATCCGCACAAATTTTAACTACCCCGTTGTCAAGGTCCTAACTTTCCTTAGGGCTTGTGCTGTTCCATGTGCTGGCATCCATCTTAGGTGTCTGCAAAGCATTGTGGGATCCTTTATGCTTTCAGCCCTCTGCGGCTCCTCTCCCAGGAGGTGACGGCTTATCACATATAAGTCTGCTGTTTGTAGCTGTCCATTGCATTCGTGTCCTGTCTGTTGCACAGCTGCAAGCTCCTGTTTAGTTTCTCATTGCCCTCCTGGATACCGACTCTGCTTTGGCAAGACTCCTTCCTGGCTTCTGACCCTGGCTCTGGTGACCATCCTTCCTGGTTTCTGACCCCGGCTCTGGCGACCATCCTTCCTGGCTTCTGACCCCCTGCTCTGGCGATCATCCTTCATGGCTTCTGACCCCGGCTCTGGCGACCATCCTTCCTGGCTACTGTTCTACCAAGTACCCGCTGTTGCTGTTGGACTTGCATAGACTCTGTCTTGTTTTTGTATAATAAACCTACCTTTAATTGCACCTCCTTGTGTGTCTGGCTCCTCACTCCCTGACACTACACGAATGCCATGAATCCTGACGGTGCAGGTACGCCCTCGCTCCCTATGCTGGTTGCCAGACTTGATCAGCAGGATCTCTTGTTGGATCAGTTCGTTCAGGCATTGCAGATGCTGCTTGCACACGCAGCTCACCTTACTCCTGGTGCTATTAGGCCGGTTGTCACTTCTGTGGTCGCTCCCGCTGTTGCTGCGGTTGTTGCACCTACCTCCGCATCTGCTGCCGCACCTGCGGTACCCAGAGGTATGACTGGTTCAGCCCCCCTTCCACAGCGCTTTGGGGGTGAGCCGAGTCAGTGTCGGGGTTTCCTTAACCAAGTGGGCATATATTTTGAATTGATACCCCACGCTTTTCCCACTGAGAGGTCAAAGGTGGGCTTCCTAATCTCGCTGCTCTCGGACAAGGCCTTGGCCTGGGCAAATCCCTTATGGGAGAACGATAACCCTGTGATTCACGAGTTTGCCGGTTTTGTTATCTCCTTCCGTACTGTATTTGATGTGCCTGCTCGCTCCGCCTCTGCTGCTAAGCTGCTCTTGTCCATGCATCAGGGTTCACGAACCCTTTCTCGAGTACGCTATAGAAAGGTATGGAAAGGTATGCCACCAGGCGTTGCCACGACCCCAGGTATTGTGTCAACACTCCCACTGCTATCCCCTGCTTCTCACTGACAACAGATAATAGGGTCTTTTACAGTCTGGTAGGCTGAAGACGGGGGCTTGCACTAAGGAAGTCTTAATGTCTCAGAATTCCTGGTCTTGTTGTTTCTCCCATAGGAATGGTTCCTTCTCTCCCCCCTTTGTAGATTCATGGAGGGGCTTGGCTTTTGTGGCAAAGTCTGGTTTTCAGATCCAGCAGAATCCGGCTGCTCCCAGGAACTCACGCACTTGACGCCTGGTTGTTGGTGTAGGGATTTGGCAAACAGCCTATTTCCTGCTCTCTCCCAACTACCTCTGGCCTTGTGATGCTCTAAATCCCAGGTATTTTACAGTCTCTTGGCACAGTTAAGCCTTTTTCCTGGATAACTTATAGCTTGCCTCCCTCAGTAGTAATTTGTTTGTCAGCAATACGGGCTATCTGTTGAGTAACTACAGAAAATTGCACACCAGTATCCACCATTAGTGAGGTCCTGTGGCCCCCTATTGTAGCAGTGACCATGGGCTCCTGGGGGTCTAGCGGGATGGAACCCGGTCGGTGCTAGTCTCACAAAGTCCGCATATTTGTCTTCTTGCCTGTTCCTTTTATATCATCTGTTATGAACTTGTCCCTCTCGGGGCTCCCTTCTCATGGTGTCCGGTTCTCGTCTCCCAGGTCCTCTTTGGGGATACTCTCACTTCCAATGCCCCTCCTGTTTGCAATGTGCACAATGATCTTTTCCCAGCCTCGGGAAATATATTTTCCATAATTATATTTTTAACATAATTTCCTTTTTTTCACTTTCTTGTCCTCCTTCCTTCTAAACAATCTGTCACGGAGTTAGCCCCTCAGTTTTCTGTCCCGTCCATGCTGGGACTTCTAGTCCTCCCTGTCACTGACACAGGCAGCCCTCAGCAGCCCTTCACCCCCCTGTCCCTGGCAGTCTCGCCTCCTGCTGAAGGAATCCACAAACAGGCCCCCTCCTCCCTTCCCCCTCATGCACATCTTCCCAGGCTCCATGCCCGAGGCTGTGTTCCCTGGGTGGGTCTGGAGACCTGGGAGACAGGACCCGTTAACATGGTGACCCGACAGGTCTCTGCTGCCTGGAACCATTCCCTGCCTGGACTTACCTCTTGTTACCTGTGAGCCTGCGGGCTGGACATTTTCCCTGTCTGGATTTAACTCTTCGTTGCCCGTGAGCCGAACGGACTTAACCCTTCCCTGCCTGGAGCTGCCTGTGTGGACTGTAACCCTCTGTGTCCAGCTCCACGCATCCAGTAAGTGGACTAACCCCGTGCTGCCCAAAAGACTGAACCCTGTGGATTACCATACCCCTGTTGTTCCATATTTCCTTCCAAAGAACTTTACTGTGTTGCTGTGTCTGGTATGGATCTGTGGACTAAAGGAACTGTTGTCTGTTCCCCAAAAACCTCCCCAATAAATGCCACATGTTGGGTTCCGTGCAATCTGTCTCTGTGTGCTCTCTGGCTTTCTTGACACAATCCCTGGTCCTTTTGGATCTCTTCGTCAGAGCGTCTGCTAACATGTCCACCACCTTCTTCATTCTCCGATCTTTCTCTCTTCTTGTTTCTAAATCCTGATTGACAAACCCTTCTTGCTTTTGCAATTTCCTCTTAATATCCCTCATGGACTGACTAACAAAAGCAGTGTTAAGTAACCTCTGATTGTCAGCCGCTTCAGGGTCAAACTGGGTATATAGTCTAAAAAACTTCACATAGTCTCTCATAAAACTGTCCTGGACTTTCATTGGGCTGTTGAAGAACTTCTGTCGTCTTAATGAGATTTGTAGGCTTCTTGCCAGCTGTTTTCATCCCCTCTATAATAGCTGTCCGATAAAATTCAAGTGTTTCCTCTGTGTTTGGATCCCACTGGAAACTGTTTTTTTGAAAAATGAGCCTCCACCCAGTCCTGGGGATAACATTTATCTTTTCCCAATTCTCCAACATACTTAAGAGCTGTCTGGGTTATCCTGTGTCTTTCCTCTGTGTTAAAAAGAGTCAGTAGAAGTTGCTGGCTGTCAGACCAGGTAGGGTTATGCATCTGCATTATTGAACAGAGAAGATCTGTCACAGCCTGTGGTTTCTCACTATAAGAGGGGTTATAGGTCCTCCAGTTCAGTAGGTCAGTTGTGGTGAAGGGAGTGTAGACTAGAGTGTCCCCCTATCAATTGTTCCCTTAGGGGCATTTGCATGGGTAAATTTAAGGATGGGGCAAGAGACCAATTGCTGGCACTGGAGTCCTTTGGGATGGAAGTGAACACCTGATCTGTGCGCCCATTAGTTCTTGCTGCGCCCCCAGCTCCCATCCTACTGCTAGTACTGAGAGTGTCACAACTAGGGGTGTTAGTATGAACATGTTTAGTAAGAACATGTTTAGTAAGATTTGGCATTGATGGGCTACTCGCATCTGCTTTCGGAAGTAGCTAAATTCCCACTGTCTATGGGGAGAGGCGTCAGGACTTGTCCCTTGTCTATATTCACCCATGGTTTGTCCCTGTACATATGGAGGAGGCAGATCTGTCTCTTCAGGTTGGGAAAAGATACGCTTGGTACTGTTAGTCTGTGGTATTACATTTGTCATAAGCATAATTCCACACTGCTCCTCCCTGGTTTTATGTACCTACTTAGGGTCTTCCTCTGACACCCTTTTCCAACAGTCTATGTATGGAATCTGGTCATGCTTCTGTGAATCAGACCTAATATATTCTTGCAATCGGTCAATTATCTCTAAATCAAACGTGCCCTGGGACGGCCAACATTTTTCAGAACGGGACCAGTCTTTCTTGCACAGTGTTTCTTTTTTTTTTATAAATGTTTATTAATTTATCAATCCAAATACAAATCACATTTCTATTAAAAAGACATTCAAAACAATATCTTCCTATTAGCATAAATTATTTAAATCCCTCACCTCATCCCTCCCTCTCTTCCCCCCCCCCCCCCACTCTGCGTTTTCTCTCTTCTCCTTTACGCCATACATTTCTATTATTTCTAAAATCCATTTCAAGTGGTATTACATCCTCATATATTTCACTTTTTCTTTGTACTCTTCCCATTTTTTCCACTTTGTATTATACATCTCCATCTTATCTATATGCATATAATACAATCTTTCTGTCCCACAGATCTGATTCATTCTGCCCATCCAATCCTCCTCTGTTGGCACCTCCTTTTTTTTCCAAAACCTAGGTATCAAGCTCTTCGCTGCACTCAAATAATGCCATATCCCCAAAACCTTATATAATTTCACTGGAAGCTCTGTGATGTGGAGAAGACATAGCTCTGGGTCTAATCCAATATTAATTTTTGTGATTTTCCTTACTAGATAAACTATTTTCCGCCAAAACACCTGTATTCCTGGACACTCCCACCACATATGATACCACGTGCCCACCTCTCCAACACAATAGTGAAATCTCCCCATTCAATCTATGTTCTATATTAGGTGTAATGTGCTATCTCACCAAACACTTATAATTTATTTCCACCTCCCGCATACTAATATTTTCCTGAATTAATCTAAACATTTTCCTTTGCTCCTCTTCATCTATTTCCCTTCCCATATCTCTTTCCCATTTCTCTATATATATTAATTTTGTGTCAGTGTCTAATTCAATTAAAATCTTGTATATTTTTGCAATTCCGTGTCTCCCATCTCCCCGTGCTTCTAACAATCTTTCCAATGGATTCCACTCTTTTCTAGTTCTCATAGGCTTTGGGAGACTCTCAAAGAAATGTTTCAGTTGGTAGTATCGTAATCTGTCCATCTTATTGAAAACTTCTCCCTTTTTTTTCTCCAGCTCTCCATATGATCCCAATTCCTCCCCAACCATTATATCTCTCAAGTGCGCCTCCTGTTTTATAATCCATTTCCCTGCGATGTTTTCCTGCCCAGGGGTAAAATATTCTGTGTTCCTTAGTGGCATTAACTGTGAATTAAAAACCCATCCCTTTTGTCTGTGTAACATTTCCCAAACTCTTAAAACGTTAAAAGTGTACGTACTTGTGCTATCATCTAATCCCCTATATTGTGCGGGCACCCATATAATCTTACTTAAATTTGTTCCACTCAGTGTATTTTCCATTTTGACCCAACTTTTCTCTGGATTATGAGTCCAATCAAAAATTCTCGCAATTATCATCACTTTATAATATCTCTTAAAATCTGGTACACCCAAACCACCTCTTTCTTTACTTCTAGTCAACATTTCATAGCGTATTCTAGGTTTTTTATTCCTCCATATGTATCTTATTTTAATTTTTTTAAGTTCTTTAAAATATGCCTCTGGAAGTTTGATTGGAATCATTTGAAATTTATATAATACTTTGGGCACAATTACCATTTTTATCAAGTTTATACGACCTATCCAGGACGGGTTTCCACCTCCCACTCGCTTCAACTCCTCCTTAAGCTCGTTTAGTAGTGAAATATAATTAACTTTATACAGATTCTTAATTGAGGCTGACAGTTTTATCCCTAGATATTTTAATTCTTTAACTCTCCAAACAAATGGGAATTCGTCTTGTATTTTTTCTTTTTCACTATTTTCAAGGTTTATATTTAAGATTTCGGTTTTTGTCGGGTTAATTTTTAAATTTGATAATTCCCCATATTCTTTCAATATCTTCATTAAATTTGGAAGTGACATCCTAGGGTTTCCAACATAGAACATCAAATCATCCGCATAAGCCGCCACCTTATGCTCTCTATCTCCTATCCATATTCCTTTTATATCTATGTTCTTCCTTATCGTAGACAACAAGGGCTCCAATGATAAAACATATAACAGTGGGGATAATGGGCATCCCTGTCTTGTACCATTTGACATCCCGAAAAGCTTCGATCTTCCTCCATTAACCATGATAGCGGCAGTAGGCCCTCTATATAACCCTCCAATCCACTTTCTCATTCTATATCCTATCCCCAACACTTCCAAGGTATCCATCATAAATCCCCAACTCACTCTATCAAATGCTTTCTCAGTGTCAATTAACATCAGTACCATTGGGGTTTTCCCTTTTTTACCTTCCTGTATGAGCAACAGTGATCTCAAGCCGTTGTCTCTACCCTCTCTCCCCGGGACAAACCCCACCTGATCCCCATGTATCCACTCCGGCATCAGATCCTTCAGTCTATTTGCCAAAACCTTTGCATACAATTTCGTATCTACATTCAGCAGCGCTATTGGTCTATAACTTGCACACTGCGAGGGGTGTTTATCTTCTTTATGGATTAAAACTATATTAGCCTGTAAGGATTCTCCCCTCATTTCCATCTCATTTCCCAAAGCGTTCATATATATCTTCAACTTAGGTATTAACAGCTCTTTATATTTTTTATAATATTTTACCGTATATCCATCTGGACCCGGGCTTTTCCCCACCGAGGTATCTTTTAACGCTGTTTTTATTTCCTCTAATGTAATTTCTGCTTCTAGGGAGTTCAATTGTATTTCACTTAATTTTGGTAGACCTGCCTCTTTTAAGTATGTTCTTCTTTTTTCTCTATTTACTGTTTCAGTTTTATTTAATGTATCCTGGGGTATAATATTATATAACTCATTATAGTAATCCTTAAATACTCTAACGATGTCTTTAGTTGAGTGCACTAGTTCACCCTTGGGATTTCTTATTTTTTCTATATAATTCCTATTTTTCTTTTTCCTTAAAGTTCTCATTAAATACTTTCCCGGCCTATCTCCCCATCTATACCTTTCACTTATTACTTTATTAAAGACTCTTCTTTTTTCCTCCTCCATTACATTCTCTAGTTCTTCTTTCTTCTTTATTATTTTCTGCATTATCTCCTTAGACATTTTCCTTTTATGAGCCTGTTCAAGATCATATATTTCATTTAGCAGTCCATTAATCTTTTCCCTCCTTTCTTTTTTCTTTTTTGCCTCTATTGCAATGAGTAGTCCTCTAATGTAGGCCTTGTGGGCCTCCCATACTGTTGCAACCGACACGTCCTCTTTTTCATTCTCCTCAAAAAACCATTTAATTTCCATCTTGATCTTTCGATCGATCTCTTCATCCAGAAGGAGTGCTTCATTCATCCGCCATACAAAACCACCTCTCTCCTCTCTACCCCATCTTGACTTCATTGCAACAGGGGCATGATCTGACAGAGTACTTTCTCCAATTTTTACTTCTACTACAGACTCTATGAATCGATGTTCTACCAATATATAATCCAATCTAGAGTAAATCTCATGTACATGTTAGAAAAAAGTATAGTCTCTATCTTTCATATTCCTGATTCTCCATATATCCACTAATTGACACTCATGCATCAGTTTCTTTAATAATCTCAAGGACCTGCTCTCCTCCCTCCTCACATAGGAAGTAGTATCCATCCGCGGATCCATACAGACATTAAAGTCTCCAGCTATTATCAAACAACCCCTTTTGAAGTCCATCAATCTCTTCAATGCACCTCTCAAGAATATCTCCGGTTTCTTATTTGGACAATATATACTAGCTATTGTACACTCAATTCCCTGCAGTTTACCCCTCAAAAACAAAAACCTTCCCTCCGGATCCGTTATTCTCTTCTCCACCTCAAACTTTTTATTCTTTGCGAAACCTATAGCAACCCCTTTCGCTCTTTTAATTGGTGAATCCGCATAATACCATGTCGGAAAATATCTAGTCTTCAGCCTGACCTTTGACTCCATTTCTAAGTGTGTTTCCTGTAAAAATACCACCGAAGATGTTCTAAGATGTTGTCGCCTTCCCTCCCCACATTCAGGCGCTTCCTCAAAACCCATCTCTTCTGGGAAGCCTACCCCACCCTCACCTAACGGCCATCCTCCCTCATTCCTCCCACCACTTGATCCCCCTCAGCCACTTCATTCCCCTCAGCCACTTCCTATTGTTCCACTACCCCCTCCCTCCTAGATTGTAAGCTTGAAAGAGTAGGGCCCTCTTACCCCTCGTACGCTGTCTGTTTTTGTTGTACTGTGCCATGTATTGTCCCCTATTGTACAGCGCTGAGCAAACCCTTTGGCGCTATATAAACTCGATGTAATAATAATAATAATAATATGTTGTAATTCTTTAAATAACCTAAATCTCTTCCCAGGACAACACAACCCCTTTACATTATAGGTTATAAATTGGACTTCTTCCATCTTACCCTACTCCTCTTAACTCCTTCTTCCTTGTATCTCCCTTAATCCTGCAGAGTGTTAACCCTAATACCCCTCCCACCCCTCTTGCACAGGGTTTCTAACCTTTTAGAACTGAGTTTCAGTTTGCAGGTCTTGCAAAATCTACTCCTGAAATTATTGACCATGCACTCTAAGGGGGTCTGAATTCACTAATTACCACTCATAATGTTTCCTTAGAGACACCAAAACAGACACAGAAGGGAAGGGGGTTGTGGATCTCGTAAGTAGTCCAAGATCCTCGACACAATAAGGTTAAAAGTTAAAATGCTTCCCCTTATCGGTGACTTGGAACAGAATGATATCTCAACCCTGGTACCAAGAAATGCACCTGCACAAGGTTCACTCTCGCTTCGCTGCTGGGCAGCATCTCATACACTCACATACACACCAGGTTTTTCAACCCGAAATTACTGACTGACTGGAGGTTAGCCCAGGAGACACAATCATCTGATTGGGGTCACCTCAGGAGGAGATCAGGCTCCCCTTCCCTCAAATCCCATCAAGAGGTCCTGATTGACTGTTATAACCCAAAAGGCAAAGATCTCACCTTTTCCTGATGTGTGAAGCTTCACAATTTGGTGGTTGGTTCCCCAGTCCAGGTTCTTGGACTCCAGCGGGTTGATCCTCGGAGCAGGTGGCCAGGATGTAGCACAGTCTCCCAGACAAATGTCCGGTGGTGCCTGAGACAGCGCGGCGATCCCAGGAGCTGGCTTCAGATCGATCCCCACGGGTTGTGGTGGAAGACCACCTGTCTCGGTAGTTACACCTGGTTTCCTGGCCAACGCATCATGAAATGTAGTAGCAACTTTGGGAATACCAGGTAAAACTCCAGACTCGAACTTGAGGAAAACAAACTTTTTATTAATCAGTGCTGAGTGACCCAGCAAGGGCTCATGCCAGCAAGCTAAGTGGCTTGAAAAACATCTCACAGAGTATACATATCAACAATTACATCACTATACATATATTTCCTCTTTCACTTTCTGTACATTCAAAAAACCTTCTAAGCAATTCAGAACATAGCCTTGCTAGATAATTTATCTTCAGCTACAGAAAAGAATACCAGCTACAGACCGGAACACATTGTTACACAGAAATAAGGGAGGGGAAGTGAGCTGATGACCTTGCAAACAAAGGCTGTTAGAAATGTTAAAGTTTAAAGAGGAACTCTGCAATATTTGGGTGCTGCCACAGACACATACCTCTGTTTTCATATTTAGCAGGAAACCAAATTACCAATAGTTTCATAGCAATTATTTAATTATTTCATTTATGGATGATAATACAGGGTTGCAATGACCCTAAATCTGTTTTTGTCTTTCAGAAAAAGAAAGATGTCATCTTTATTGCCAGTCTAAAGAATCTGGAGATGTTGTATACATGAAACGACTAGCACATGATGGAACGCAATGCTCTTACAAAGATTCACACAATATTTGTGTTCGAGGTGAATGCCTGGTGAGTATTAAGAACTTCAGTAAAGTAAGAAATTAGATAAGTCATTCAAGAATATTTCAATTTAATTTTTCTAAATATTTATTCAAAGTAAATAAATACATTCTTAAGGCTGAACTCCAGGGAGTTACTGTATATCAAATAAAGCACTGTTCTATCGTGTTCCTTAGTCATTAAATTATTGTATGTATTTTTTTTTAACTAGTATTAAAAGAGAATTCTGGGTTTTCAAAATAATAAACATACATACATAGGTGGATGCAGTATTAATTTCATGCTGCATCTGTCATCCACCACCTCTAAGACCGAGAACTTACCGATCAAAGACTGCTGATCACTCACTTTTTGGTCAGTGAGCAGAGAGCCGTTGACTTTCAGCGATCGGCTCTCTACTCTGCCCCTCCTTCTGCTCTCTGCTCTGCTCCTCCACCGCTCACTGGAACACCAGATTATGAAGGGGACGGGAGGGGCTGGTTTTGGCTCTCATCGGTTCTCTGGGAGGCTGAGCCAGCTGCCAGTCAGGGATCTGGGTGGATCTAAACTTTAAAGTTGGAATTTCTCCAGAGCCTGGACTGGCTTAGTGACATCAGCTGACAGCAGTCTTTATCCCGCTGTCCACTGAATATGGGTCACTGGAATGCAGAACAAAGTACAGTTCTGTGACCCACAGGAGAAGTGGGGCAAAAAGACCTTTTGACCCTACTTCCCCTTTTAATATATAAATCTTATTTTCATGGCTGCAGTACACTGTGTAAAATGGCTCATTTGAAGTATATATAAGGAAGCATTATTTATGTATAAATTAAAAGAAAACAAATATAAATATATATGTGTATGTATACTATGCATATTAAACGATCACCCATAACTTTGACTTCCCACCTAATACTGACTAGGTCCCCTCTTTTGCCACCAAAACAGCCCCTTTTGCTGCCTAAAGAGCCCTGACCCTGTAAATCATGGACGCCACTAGACCTCTGAAGGTATGCTGTGGTATCTTGCACTAAGCCACGAGTAGCAGATCCTTTAAGTCCTGTGAGTTGCGAGGTGTGGCCTCCATGGATTAGACTTGTTTTTCCAGCACATCCCACATATGTTTTATTGAATTGAGATCTGGAGAATTCAAGTCAACATCTTGAACTTGCTGCTGTGTCCCTTAAACCTCTCTTGAACAATTTTTGCAGTGTGGAACAGTGCATTGTCCAGCTGAAAGAGGACTCTGCTATCAGGGAATAGCATTTCCATGAAGCAAAGATTAAAGTGATTAAAGGGTCTCAGAGGTCGGTGGTGTAGCAATTGTGCACACAGAGACGGCCATCCATTTTGTTAAGAATTTTCTATGTTATATTATTTCTCACTCCCAAAGCAGGCTGCCCCCTCCATCTTGTAGATCCCTCTCCCCCTCTTTGATCACCCCCCTCCCTCTCTGTTCATCCACAGTGACATGTGGCCTGTGTGTTGACAGAGGTCACAGGCAGCCAAAGCTGGGGCCTGGCTGTCCAAAAAACTGTGCAATGTGGCATATTGTAAAAGTATAACCCAAGCCTTTCCCTGAGTTCAAAGACATTCCAGAGGAGTAATAAACTAGATACCACATTCAAAATACATTTTCCCCCCATGTCTTATATCTTGGAATATGAGACACTTACATAAAAACCAGGCATATCTTCAGATTGGTCACGATAAGACAAACCGTTTGATATGTCACACTCCTTGGCTGGCATACATAGAAAAGCAGGAAAGCATATCTCCTGAACCATTCAAGTGTATATTTCATGTTTCATCTCTAACCATTCCGCAGATGCGGCTGAGTTAATACTCAGTGCCCAGGTCGGCAAATGTACCAAAGAAAGTTATGAGCCAAAATATAAGCTACAAGAGATTCTGGTTGTAACTTAGGTCTCCACTCAACACCCCTCCCCAAAAGGAGACCATTGGTTACTACTCCAAAGAGACACCCTGCTGGGATTTGCTAGAAAAAGGCTGTTATGCTTGGAGTGTGTGTGAGAGAAGAGAAGAGTCTCCTGCTTTTAACATGGAAACTAGCAGTAGACACAAGAAATCCTTTTTTTGGCTCATGAGACTTGAAGCTGCTTAATCCAAGGCTTTTTGGCAAGTACTTATCTACCTAAACTTCTTTCTGTTTTCTTTTTGCTGTGTTATTGCTCTCTGTATATTTATATATATATTGGTTACATCTTTTTTCTGTAAATATTTTGATTGCACCCTTTTGACCATTTAGTAATAAATCTTTCTTCTGAAAATGTTGAACTGTTTCTAAAGCTCTTTAATGCAACTTACAAATTCCTGCCGCTGAAGAGCGCTACTATGTGTGTTTAACCTTCTTCATAACCTGTCTGCTTATCCAATCATCCTAGTGTATTGCTGATATTGCCGAGTTTCCTCTTTCTCTGTACAAAAAGGAGGTGGTGGCAGTGTGAAGGGTTAATTGTGTAATTAACCTGCCCCAGTAACAATCGCGCTCAGGCTGCCGGTACGTCGATTTGTGGTCCAGCGAGCTGGAAAATTGTTGTGCAGGGTGCAGCTGGGCGTGGCATTGTTACGCACGTGACATTGCGGTTTTAGATTGCCTAGTCCATGAGTACAGCGTGGGAGAAGGCCCAACTGCTGATTCTGTAATCCCCCAGCCCCTACTACGTCCAACTCCCACAGCTGATGCCCACCCCTCACAACCTTCTCTAAATCTCATCTCCACCACCTGGGAAACACTTCCATTGCTGACGTCCACCCCTCATCTCCTCAAGCCAAACCTCACCCCTCAATCAGGGACTTGCACAAACTGGAACTTGCAGCTTGATTACCCCTGGCCACAACTTATCGAACTGAACTCTACCCATCCTGATCTTAAGCACGAGAACTCTAGCTACAGGAAGTTACAACAACGGGATCTGCAACCAAGCACCCTGAGAAACTTTCCACCATGCTTGTCCGCCACTCCGTTTACCTTCCTAAAATTACTCCTTTACTCCTCCTCATACTCCTCTCCTCCGTTCCCAAAATCTCTTCTCTATATCCCTCTGCTCCTCCCAAACAACTGTACATCGCACCCTCACTGCTTCCATCTCCCTACTACGGCTCTCACCACCTCCCCCTGATACTCCACTCTCCCACTGACCCGAACGCCACCACTGGTAGACTTAAGCGCTCTTGTACATCCCGCTCCCATTCCACCTTTCTCACCCTTCTTCTTCTCCTAACTGCTTCTCCTATCTCCCCGAACCCTGGTCCTCCTCTACCTAGCTCACCCACAAGGCACTCTCCTACTTCCACGAACTGCCGCAACCCCCTAATACCTGTCCCTCTGCTCCCCAAACCCCCCCCCCCCGTTTTCGTGTGCACTCCTGAACGACCGATCGGTTTGCAACAAACTCACCGCCATCCACAACCTCTTTGTCTCCCGCTCCCTCAACCTCCTTGCGATCACCGAAACCTGGATCAAAACCACTGACTATACCTCCCCTGTGGCACTCTCCTATGGAGGTTTCATCTGGACCCACTCACCCAGACCCAGCGGTCGAAAAGGTGGTGGGGTTGGTATGCTCCTGTCACCGCTGAGCACCTTCCAAATCCTCCCAAACCCCCCCTCTCTATCCTTCTCCTCCTTTGAGGCCCACTGCATCTGACTATTCTCTCCAATCCCTCTGAGGATTGCAGTAATCTATCGGCCTCCTGGGCCCGTGTCCCGCTTCCTCGACGACTTCTCCGCCTGGCTACCCTTCTTTCTCTCCTCCGAGCTACCCACCATCATCCTTGGAGACTTCAACATCCCTATCAACATCAATAACCCGGCTACATTCCAACTCCTCCACTTAACCTCTTCTTTTGCACTCGCACAGTGAATACAGTCCACCACCCACTCCGACGGGAACACCCTGGACCTTGTTTTCTCTCATCTCTGCACTCCCCACACCCTCACAAACACCCCCTTTCCTCTCTCTGATCACAACCTCATTACCTTCTCCGTGTCCTCATCCTCAAACACCTACCCCTCCAAACATCAAACTATCACCAGCTGAAACCTCCTCAACTTGAACCCTGCCCCTTTCCACTCTGCAGTTGACCAACTTTACGACAGTATCCTTCCCCTGTCCTGCCCTGACCTGGCCACTACTGTTTATAACAACTCGCTGTCAGCCGCTCTAGACTCGTTAGCACCCCTAACTACACAAAGCATTAGACCCCAACTGCTTCAACCCTGGCAGACTGACCACACCAAAAATCTCAAATGACGCAGTCATGCGCTGGAGCGGCTATGGCGCGAAACCAGATCCCAACAAGTGTTCACACGATATAAATCTGCCTTCCTCACCTACACTTCCTCCCTTCACGCTGCCAAGCAAGCCTACTTTGTTACCCTCATCAATACCCTCTCCTCCAGTCCTTGCCGGCTCTTCTCTACTTTTAACTCTCTACTCTCTCCGCCCCCACCTCCACCCAGTACCTCACTCACCGCCCACGAGATTGCTAACCACTTCAAAAACAAGATCGACGCAATTCGTATGGACATCGCCACTGCTCAGACTTCCACCACACCTAGCATCCCTCACATGAAAACCCCCTCAACACTCCTCTCCTTCGACATCGCCACTGCCCAAACCTCCACCCCACCTAGCATTCCTCACACTAAAACCCCCTCAACACTCCACTCCTTCGACCTTGCTACCACTGAAGAGGTCACTAAGGTCTTCTCTGAAGCCCGCCTCACCACCTGCCCCCTTGACCCTGTCCCCTCACAACTACTACCATAACCCTCCTCCTCCATCCTATGCTCCCTCACTCACATCTTTAATCTCTCCCTCTCTACTGGCGCATTCCCCTTCTCTCTGAAGCACACGCACATCACTCCCATACTTAAAAAACCTTCCCTGGATCCCACTGACCTGAACAAACTTAGACCCATCTCACTGCTGCCATTAACATCCAAACTCCTTGAGTGCTTAGTCTATAATCGCCTGAGTTCCCACCTCACTGACGACAACCTCCTTGATCCCCTGTAGTCTGGCTTCCGTCCCCTACACTCCACCGAAACTGCCCTACTCAAACTGCTAACCGCCAAAGCTAATGGCCACTATTTAGTGCTCCTGCTCCTCGACCTCTCCGTGGCTTTTGACACGGTTGACCACCCCCTCCTCCTCAAAAAACTACACTCTCTTGGCCTCAGAGACTCTGCTCTCTCCTGGCTCTCTTCCTATCACAGCGCTCCTTCAGTGTTACCTATTACGCTGCCACTCCCCCTCTTCGTTGAGGTCCTTCAAGGTTCTGTCCTCGGGCCCCTTCTCTTAACTGATACACTCTCACGGCTTCAACTACCATCTCTATGCCGATGACACGCAAATCTATCTCTCTAACCCTCACCTCACCCCTTCAGTCTCCGCCCGTATCACAAGCCTACTGAATGACATATCGGATTGGATGTCACTCCACTTCCTCAAACTAAATCTTTCCAAAACAGAGCTCCTAGTTTTCGTCCCAGCCCGCCCCCCCCCCTACTTCTCCATCATGACCAACAATGCCACCATCAGTCCCACCCGCAAGCCAGAGTACTAGGTGTAATCCTAGACTCCAATCTGTCTTTCCAGCCCCAGGGCCAATCGCTGACAAACTCATGTAGACTCCACCTCCGCAACATCTCCAAAATACGTCCGTTCCTAACCCGGGAAACTATTAAGCAACTCATTCACTCCCTTATTATATCACGACTTGACTACTGTAACTCCCTCCTCACCGGCTTACCTCACTGCAGGCTATCCCCGCTTCAGTCTATCCTGAATACTGCGGCCAGACTCATCCACCTTACTAACTGCTCCATATCTGCCACCCCCCTGTGCCAATCCCTCAACTGGCTTCCGATTGCCCAACGGATATAATTCAAAATGCTAACATTGACGTACAAAGCTGTTCATAACACTGCCCCAAACTACATCACTGACCTGATATCCAAATACCACCCAAAACGTACTCTCCGCTCCTCACAAGACCTCCTACTCTCTAGTTCCCTGGTCTCCTCCTCCCATGCCCTTTCCAGGACTTCTCCAGGGCTTCCCCCATCCTCTGGAACTCCCTACCCCAATCCATCAGACTATCACCTACTCTCCTCACCTTTAGGCGCACCCTGAAAACCTATCTCTTCAGGGAAGCCAGCCCCGCCCTCAGCTAATTGCCGATCTCCACTCTTCCTACCACTCCATCCCCCACAGCTATTTCCTCTTGTACCACTATCCCCTCCCTCCTAGATTGTAAGCTCCAAGCAGCAGGGCCCTCAAACCCCTCGTGTATTGAATTGTATTGTTACTGTACTGTCTTGTGTACTGTCTCCCATTATAATGTAAGGCGCTGAGCAAACTGTTGGCGCTGTATAAATCCTGTATTATAATAATAATAATAGTCCTTCAGTCATGAGTTTGGTGAGAAGGGCGGGGGTCTGACGTCACGATTGTCACATGTTGGCTGGCAGCGTACGTGGGATAGTTGCAGTAGAGCTTCAGTGCATTGTTAGGAATTAGTTCTGCACTGAAGGATTGTAACCTTTGTGGAAACAGTCCTTAGAAACAAGCGGTGCATAATATAGAGAGAGAGAGAGAGACAGACATATAGCAACAGCTCCTTCCTTTTTCTACTTTCTATTCTATCTTTGCTTGCAATTATGCCTGGTGAAGCAGAATACAAGAAAATGAGCAAAAGTGATTTGAGTGCGGAATGTACCTCACGTGGAATAGACGTCGGTCGCAAAACTCGTGAAGATTTGATTCGGGACCTACTGGAGCATGATATCCGAGCAGATCAGAACTTGGGGGAACTTGACCATGCAGGGGTTCCCGCTATCTCCGATCCCAGTGGCTCAGAGACGGCCTCGCAGGATGGGCATACAGAGACTAACACTGGAGGATCACCGAATGTTATCATCACACCACTGCCCGAGCGGGCCAGCACCGGAGTGCCTGTAACCAGCAGAGACTCTCCTCAGATGCAGGAAGCCCTGAAACGCATCATGGAGACAGATCCTATGGCATACTATAAGATAGAAATAAGTGAGCGCTAAAGGTAAAAAAGCTGCTGAACACAAAAGGTACCAAAAGACAACCTCCAGGATTTACACATAAACAAGAGTGCAGCGCTATGAGAAAAACCAATAAAACATTTAAAATCTATAGCACGTAAAATAGCATATCAAAGTGCAAACATATAGGGCTACAATGCAGGCAAGATATAGTTCTTATGATGTCACTATTGGCGTGACTTGATATAGTGTAAGTGCTCAGTTCACAATCTCCCAGTAGGTGGAGTGAAGTGGAGGATCAGTCAGATCCCTGTTGAAACATAGTGATAACCAAAAACGATATGTGGCAATATCCAAAATCGATATAAGATTGTGCACTCACCAGATGCACAATCAATATGCACATGTAAGAGATAACCCCTCTTAAGGTATGACTCCAGGACTCATCTGAAGCAAGGTCTGGTCTATTCCTGTGTTGTGGACCCTCAGCTGTCAAGCATGGCTCTGTTCCCCTTTTAGACTTGGCTCTGTGGGTGGTTGGAAGCTCACCGAAGAGCCCCAGAGAGAAAAGGAGGCCACAATAGCGTGATACTGCTTGAAAATGTGTATATTTATTCCATCCAGCAAAAGGGTATGATAACAAAATACTGACCAGACAAATCAAGTTGGCTGCCGGGATTGACTTGATTGACTTGGCCGACTTGATTTGTCTTTATATGTCAGTGTTAGCGTTTTGAATTTTATCCGTTGGGCAATCGGAAGCCAGTGGAGGGATTGGCAGAGGGTAGTGGCAGATACGGAACGGTTAGTAAGGTGGATGAGTCTGGCCGTAGCATTCATGTTAGACTGAAGTGCGGATAGCCTGCGGTGAGTTAGGCCAATGAGGAGGGAGTTACAGTAGTCGAGGTGTGATATAATAAGGGAGTGAATGAGTTGCTTAGTGGTTTCCGAGGTTAGGAACGGTCATATTTTGGAGATGTTGCGGAGGTGAAGTCTACATGAGTTTGTCAGCGATTGGACCTGGGGCAGGAAGGACAGATTGGAGTCTAAGATGACACCTAGTACTCTGGCTTGAGGGGTGGCACTGATGATAGTGTTGTTGGTCTTGATGTCAGGGGGTGGGGCGCGGGCTGGGGGTAAAACTAGGAGCTCGGTTTTGGAAAGGTTGAGTTTGAGGAAGTGGAGTGACATCCAATCCGATATGTTGCTTAGTAGGCTTGTAATACGGGTGGAGATTGAAGTGGTGAGGTGAGGGGTAGAGAGATAGATTTGCGTGTCGTCGGCATAGAGATGGTATTTGAAGTCTTCAGAATGTATCAATTGGCCAAGGGAGGAGGTGTAGATGGAGAAGAAAAGGGGCCCGAGGACAGAACCTTGAGGGACCCCAACAGAGAGGGGGAGTGAAGAGGAGGTGGCAGCGTTATAGGTAACACTGAAGGAGTGCTGTGATAGATAGGAGGAGAGCCAGGAGAGAGCGGAGTCTCTGAGGCCAAAAGAGTGTAGTTTTTTGAGGAGGAGGGTGTGGTCAACCGTGTCAAAAGCCGCAGAGAGGTCGAGGAGTAGGAGTACTGAATAGTGGCCATTAGTTTTGGCGGTTAGCAGGTCATTGGTGAGTTTGAGTAGGGCAGTTTGGGTGGAGTGTAGGGGGTGGAAGCCAGACTGTAGGGGATTGAGGAGGTTGTTGTCGATGAGGTGGGAACTCAGGCGATTATAGACTAAGCGCTCTAGGAGTTTGGATGTACAGTTGCAAGAAAAAGTATGCAAACCCCTTGGATTACGTGGAGTTTTACATGAATTGGGCATAAAATGTGCTCTGAACGTCATCTAAGTCACAACAATAGAAGAACACAGTCTGCTGAACATAATACTTCACAAACAATAGATGTTGCCATGGTTTAATTGCACATAACATGTAAACATTCACAGTGCAGGGAGGAAAAAGTATGTGAGGCCCTAGCTTAATGACTTCTCCCAGAGCTAACTGGAGCCAGGAGTGAGCCAATGTCAGGGACCATCGCGACGCATGGGTCTACACATGTGTAGGCGTCTATCAAGACATACAGGTAGCAGGGCACTAGGACCCAGGCGCACCCGTCATCTTGACAGTACTAGGCAGGCACTGGGACCTAGGCGGCGACTGTCAGGTGCAGGGCGGGCTACTTAAGCCAGCCCTGCACAGACGCTTGTTGCCGAATGGTCTTTTGTATCCTGTTGCCTGTGTAGTGAGTACTCTGATCTGGATTGTCTGACCTTGTTGCCTTCTCCTGTCCTAGTCCCTTGGCTTGCCTGACTCTGCTCCTGGATGTTCCCTTATAGATCTAATCTTTTGGTATTGACCCTGCGTGTGACCCGACTATCCTTTGCCTATCGTCTTGTACCTCACCGACCCACTAGTTACCGACCCGGCTTGTTTGACTCTGACTTTGCTCATCCGCCCATCCATCCCTCAGGGATCCCTGGGCTCCCTCACATCAGACTCTTAACCCGCTGGAGCCCTTGGCAGACTCCTCTACTTCTGGTAGAGATACCTAGCAGCCATGCTAGGTACCCATGACCATGTCCGAGACTCCTCCTCAGAGCCAGGCCTCAACTGTTAGCCCTGAGGTAGCCTCTGGATCTCCAATACGGGCTGCGGATGCAGCTTCACCAGCCGAACCTCGTGTTCCCATGCCTGAACGTTTTCGGGGAGATCGTGCACGGTTTAGGTCCTTCAAAAACGCATGTCTGCTGTATTTTGACCTGCAACCTCGTACCTTCACCACTGAGTCGGTTAAAGTAGGATTCGTGATTTCCCTACTACAAGACGAACCCCAGGACTGGGCCCATAGATTAAGGGAAACGCAGGACCCCCAGTTACAGACCATAAACACATTTTTTGAGGCCATGTCTGTCCTCTATAACGACCCCCAGCGGGTGGCTTCAGCTGAATCCACCCTCTACTCCCTCCGACAGGGTCGTCGAGCTGCGGAGGAATATGCCTCCGAGTTCAGGCAATGGATGGGGGACACGCGTTGGAACGACGCTGCCCTGCGTCACCAATTCCGGGTCAGACTCTCGGAGGCGCTAAAGGATGAGTTAGCCCGGGTGTGCCTCCCAGAGTCCTTGGAAGATCTGATCGCCCTGGCGAATCAAAATCGATCGCAGGTTGTGGGAACGCCGGTCTGAGAGGTCAGGCCAGGGTCAAGGAGTCACATGGGCACCCCCCAGGGGCACAGGTCATCTCGCCCCTACCGATGTTCCATCAGCCGTTCCTGTGGATACTTCAGAGCCCATGCAACTGGAATTGGCTCGGCAGGCCCTCACCCCAGGGGAGCGCCAGAGAAGACGCACCAGGAACCTCTGTTTCTACTGTGGGGGAACTGGACATGTCGTGCGGAACTGCCCGGTGAAGGCACGTAAGTCGAGAACTACAGTTCCCTTTTGTTCCCTGGGTAATATGAGTCAATCCAGTTACTTAGCAGTACCCCTCTTTTTTCAGCTTCCGGAAAGAACCGTGAAGACCACTGCAATCATTGACTCGGGGGCCTGCAGTTGATTTTTGGACATTGATTTTGCCCGTCAGCAGGAAATACCTTTACAGGCCAGGAAATGGGGACTTAATTTGTTCCTGGCTGACGGTTCCCAGATTAAATCGGGTTTCGTTGACGAAGAAACTCCCCCTATACTCACCACCATAATGGGCCTTCACCGGAAGTTATTACGTTTTGACGCTATCGCGTCACCCCTTTTCCCAGTGATCTTGGGGCTTCCGTGGCTACAAGCCCACAATCCTCAGATCAACTGGGAAACCGGGTCCGTCAGTTTTCCCTCGGCCTATTGTCGGGAAAACTGTCATGCCTCCGGGCCCCCCAAATCCTCCTATGTGCAGAGGAGGATTCCAGCTTGAGACAGGTTGTTCCAGTGGTATACCATGATTACCTGGGTGTATTTAGCAAATGTGGGGCCGACACTTTGCCCCCTCATCGACCATATGACTGTCCCGTTGACTTACTGCCTGGATCCGAGATCCCTTTTGGTCGCATATTCCCGTTATCTGAGGTGGAGTTGGGGGTACTGAAAGAGTATATTGAAGAGAATCTCCAGAAGAAATTTATTCGTCCTTCCACTTCACCAGCAGGGGCGGGTATTTTCTTCGTGGAGAAGAAAGATAAGACTTTAAGGCCTTGTGTTGATTATCGGGAACTGAATCGGGTTACAATTAAAAACCGCTACCCTCTACCACTGGTCCCCGAACTTTTGCAAAGCCTAAGGGCAGCGGTTTGCTTCACTAAGTTGGATCTCCGCGGGGCATACAACTTGGTACGCATCCGAGAGGGGGACGAGTGGAAGACGGCCTTCCGTACTCGGTTTGGCCACTTTGAGTATTTGGTCATGCCTTTTGGGCTCTGCAATGCTCCGGCCACCTTCCAGCATTTTGTGAACAATGTCTTTAGGGACTTTCTGGACATTTTTGTCATTGTTTACCTGGATGACATTTTGATATTTTCACCATCCCTAGACACCCATAGAGTCCATGTGATTAAGGTTCTGGAGCGGTTGCGCCTACACGGCCTATATGCCAAGGCCGATAAATGTAGCTTTGAGCAACAGAGCATTTCCTTTCTGGGGTTGATCATCTCCACTGCGGGGATCGCAATGGATCCCCAAAAGGTCTCGGCAATCCTTGAATGGCCGATCCCAACCGATAAAAAAGGCGTCCAACGGTTTATTGGGTTCGCCAACTTCTACAGGAAGTTTATTAGGAATTTTTCCGGTCTGGTCTCCCCTATCACACAGTTGACTAAGTCAGGGACCCGCTTCAAATGGACATCAGAAGCTCAGGAAGCATTCGAGACCCTGAAACGACTGTTTACCACCGCCCCCATTCTGGGTCACCCGGACACTGCACTACCTTATGTGCTAGAGGTGGATGCATCCGAGAACGCGGTGGGATCAATTTTATCCCAGAGGGAAGGACCAAAAGAATTGTTGCACCCAGTGGCATTCTTCTCCAGGAAACTTACTCCGGCAGAACGCAACTATGACATCGGGGATCGAGAACTATTGGCCATCAAAACCTCCCTGGAGGAGTGGAGATACCTGCTGGAAGGAGCGGCTCACCCAATTTTGATTTTTACTGACCTTAAGAACCTCGAATACCTGAGAACAGCTAAACGCTTAAGGCCATGCCAAGCTGGGTGGGCTCTTTTCTTCTCACGTTTTTCCTTCCACATCACCTACAGGCCGGGTTCAAAGAACACAAAGCCAGATGCCCTTTCGCGCATGTTTGAGGATCCCAAGGAAGAACTCAGGCCAAATACCATTCTGTCATCAGGAAACTTTTTGGCCCTCCAAACAGAGCTGCGTGCTAAGCTGCAAGACGCATCTAGGACTTGCCCCCCCTACCAGGAATACCACTCTCCCTCGAAGGAGGATTGTTACGAAAGGAGGGATTGATTGTGGTACCGGAAGATGTGCAGACGCAGGTGTTAGGGCACTGTCACGATCACCCAATGGCTGGGCACTTTGGAGTGGCAAAAACGCTGGAGCTGCTTAAACGCACCTTCTGGTGGCCTGACATGAACAAGGATTGCAAACGCTACGTAAAGTCTTGTGCAATTTGCCAGAGGAATAAGCCAACCAGAAATAAGGCTTGGGGGCTGCTACGACCACTACCCATTCCTGCTCGATGCTGGCAGATGATAGCAATGGATTTTATAGTGGAACTACCCCCGTCCTAGGGCCATACGGCAATCTTCGTTATTGTGGATCGTCTATCAAAGATGGCCCATTTTGTACCCCTGAAAGGTACCCCATCAGCTGAAGAGACCGCTCGGATTTTCATCAAAGAAGTGGTCAGATTACATGGGGTTCCAGAAGATGTAGTGTCTGACCGGGGGGTACAATTTACCTCTAAGTTTTGGAAAGCCCTATGCAAGGCTCTGGGCATTAAGCTCTCACTTTCCTCCGCCTTTCATCCACAAACCAACGGACAGACGAAAAGAACCAACCAGACGTTGGAACAGTACCTGAGGTGTTACACATCGTTTTTACAGGATGACTGGCTGACCCTCTTGCCCTTAGCAGAATTTGCTTTCAATAATGCAAACCACTCTGCCACAGGGCAATCGCCATTTTTTGCGAATTACGGATTCCACCCCACATTCATGCCTGATCTGGTTGTTGAAAGCACGGTTCCAGCTACCCAAAGCATGATCAATTTTTTCTCAGATAACAACAAACTGTTGCAGGAGGCCATGGCTAAAGCCCAGGAAGACAACAAAGCGGCGTTTGACAAGAAGCGAAGGGGGGAATTGGTGCTGCAGCCAGGAGATAAGGTCTGGCTGGCAACAACCAACCTAAAATTACGTTGTCCGTCAAAAAAGCTAGGACCAAAATTTTTAGGCCCCTTCCAGGTTAAACGCATGATCAATGAGGTGGCTTATGAGCTTGCCCTTCCGGAGACCTTTAAGATCCATCCTGTGTTTCATGTCTCATTGCTGAAACCAGTAGTCGCAGACCCATTTCCGAACCGGGAATCCAGGCCCCCTGAGGCTATTACAGTGGAGGGACAGGAAGAATTTGAGGTGGAAGCAATTCTGAACTGTTGTAGGAGGGGGGGCCAGACCCAGGTTTTGATTAAGTGGAAAGGCTATGGTCCTGAGGAGAATTCTTGGGAACCTGCTCAAAATGTTCATGCCCCCAGACTCATGCGGGAGTTTGTGCATGGTCACCCGCAGTGGAGAGATCAGTTGGGCACCCGGAGGATGCCCATGGGGGGGGGGCAATGTCAGGGACCATCACAACGCATGGGTCTACACATGCGTAGGCGTCTGTCAAGACATACAGGTAGCAGGGCACTAGGACCCAGGCGCACCCGTCATCTTGACAGTACTAGGCAGGCACTGGGACCTAGGCGGCGACTGTCAGGTGCAGGGCGGGCTACTTAAGCCAGCCCTGCACAGACGCTTGTTGCCGAATGGTCTTTTGTATCCTTTTGCCAGTGTAGTGAGTACTCTGATCTGGATTGTCTGACCTTGTTGCCTTCTCCTGTCCTGACCCCTTGGCTTGCCTGACTCTGCTCCTGGATGTTCCCTTATAGATCTAATCTTTTGGTATTGACCCTGCGTGTGACCAGACTATCCTTTGCCTATCGTCTTGTACCTCACCGACCCACTAGTTACCGACCCGGCTTGTTTGACTCTGACTTTGCTCATCCATCCATCCCTCAGGGATCCCTGGGCTCCCTCACATCAGACTCTTAACCCGCTGGAGCCCTTGGCAGACTCCTCTACCTCTGGTAGAGATACCTAGCAGCTGCGACCTGGTTCCGGAGCGCTCCAAGTCCATCCCCACCATCAGGGGCCCTGGTGAACAAGTGCTCCGGTACTTAGACTCCGCACTCTGGGGAGGCTTTATCAGGGGACTGATAGAGGTACTGTCAGGCGGTTTGTTACAGCCAACCTTGACTCCAATCAGTGTGATGATATTGGATGTGTTGCTGACAGCTGTCCTGCCCTTAAAAAACACACACCTGTTTTGGGTTTACTGGTTTCAAGAAGGACTGTCTGATGTGAACCATGCCTCGCAGAAAATAGCTCTCAGAAGACCTACGATCAAGAATTGTTGACTTGCATGAAGCTGGAAAGGGTTACAAAAGTATCTCCAAAAGCCTTGATGTTCATGTATCCACGGTAAGACAGACTGTCTACAAATGGAGAAAGTTTAGCACTGTTGCTACTCTCCCTAGGCGTGATCGTCCTGTAAAAATGACTGCAAGAGCACAGCAGAGAATGCTGCATGAGGTAAAGAAGAATCCCTGAGTGTCAGCTAAAGACCTACAGAAATCTCTGGCACATGCTAACATTTTTGTTGACACACCTACAATAAGGAAAACATTAAACAAGAATGGAGTACATGGGAGGACACCACGGAGGAAGCCATTGCTGTCCAAAAAGAATATTGCAGCACGTTTGAAGTTTGCAAAAGAGCACCTGGATGTTCCACAGCACTACTGGCAAAATATACTGTGGACAGATGAAACCAAGATTGAGTTGTTTGGGAAGAACACACAACACTATGTGTGGAGAAAAAAAGGCACAGCACACCAACATCAAAACCTCATCCCCACTGTAAAACATGGCGGAGGGAGCATCATCGTTTGGGTCTGCTTTGCTGCCTCAGGGCCTGGATGGATTGTTGTCATTGATGGGAAAATGAATTTCAGAGTTTATCAAGACATTTTGCAGGAAAACGTACGACCATCTGTCCGCCAACTGAAGCTCCGCAGAGGATGGGTGATGCAACAGGACAATGACCCAAAGCATACAAGTAATTCAACAAAACAATGGCTACAACAGCACAGAATACGCCTTCTGGAGTGGCCCAGTCAGAGTCCTGACCTCAACCCGATTGAAATGCTGTGGCATGACCTTAAGAGAGCGATTCACACCAGACATCCCAAGAATATTGCTACAATGAAACAGTTTTGTGAAGAGGAGTGGTCCAAAATTACTCCAGATCGTTGTGCAGGTCTGATCTGCAACTACAGGAAACGTTTGGTTGAGGTTATTGCTGCCAAAGGAGGGTCAACCAGTTATTAAGTCCAAAGGTTCACATACTTTTTCCTCCCTGCAATGTGAATGTTTACATGTTATGTGCAATTAAACCATGGCAACATCTAATGTTTGTGTAGTATTATGTTCAGCAGACTGTGTTCTTCTATTGTTGTGACTTAGATGACGTTCAGAGCACATTTTATGTCCAATTCATGTAAAACTCCACGTAATCCCAAGTGGTTCACATACATTTTCTTGCAACTGTAAATGGCAGCAGGGAAATGGTTCTTAGGTTGTTCAAATCGGTAGGATCCAGGGAAGGTTTTTTAGGTATGGGAGTGATGTGCGCGTGCTTTAGAGGGAAGGGGAAGGTGCCAGTAGAGAGGGAAAGATTAAACATGTGAGTGAGGGAGAGTAGGATGGAAGAAGAGGGTGATCGTAGGAGTTGTGAGGGGCCAGAGTCAAGGGGGCAGGTGGTGAGGCAAGCTTCAGAGAAGACCTTAGTGACCTCTTCAGTGGTAGCAAGGTCGAAGGAGTGGAGTGTTGAGGGGGTTTTAGTGTGAGGAATGCTAGGTGAGGTGGAAGTCTGAGAAGTGGCGATGTCCCTACGAATTGCGTCAATCTTGTTTTTGAAGTGGTTAGCAATCTCGTGGGTGGTGAGTGAGGTACTGAGTGGAGGTGGGGGCGGAGAGAGTAGAGAGTTAAAAGTAGAGAAGAGCCGGCGAGGACTGGAGGAGAAGGTATTAATGAAGGTAACAAAGTAGGCTTGCTTGGCAGTGTGAAGGGAGGAAGTGTATGTTAGGAAGGCAGATATATATTGGGTGAACGCTTGTTGGGATTTGGTTTTGCGCCATAGTAGCTCCAGCGCACGACTACATCGTTAGAGCTTTTTTGTGTGGTCCGTCTGCCAGGGTTATAGCGGTCGGGGCCTAATGCTTCGTGTTGTTGGGGGTGCTAGCAAGTCTAAAGCGGAATTAGGAATAAAAATCAACCCTCAGCAAAGGGAAGGTATTTTTAACCTAACACACAAGGCAATTAACATGCGTACAGTAGAGACGAACTACAAATACTTGGCTAGATGGTATTTAACACCTAGTATAACCCATAAACAGCAGGGGGAAAGTTCCCCTTGGTGCTGGAGAGGATGTGGAGAAAAGGGTAATATGGAGCACATCTGGTGGAGTTGCCCGAGGATACAGGTTTTT